>NW_027206712.1:0-340868 GCF_032191515.1 Phaenicophaeus curvirostris
GCAGCTTCCCTGCGGGAGATACTCTCTTTGCCAAAATCGCATTATTAGGCGAAAGTAAGTTACAATTCAGTACCCTATCCTAAAGCTTGCTGTTAGGAGGGAATCTGCAGCTTGCAGTGAAAGCGCTTCCAGAGGGGAGTGTAACGAGGTCAAAGATTTGATGGTAGCAGCTTCCCTGCGGGAGATACTCTCTTTGCCAATATCGCATTATTAGGCGAAAGTAAGTTACAATTCAGTACCCTATCCTAAAGCTTGCTGTTAGGAGGGAATCTGCAGCTTGCAGTGAAAGCGCTTCCAGAGGGGAGTCTAATGAGGGCAAACATTTGATGGTAGCAGCTTCCCTGCGGGAGATAGTCTCTTTGCCAAAATCTCATTATTAGGTGAAAGTAAGTTACAATTCAGTACCCTATCCTAAAGCTTGCTGTTAGGAGGGAATCTGCAGCTTGCAGTGAAAGCGCTTCCAGAGGGGAGTCTAATGAGGGCAAACATTTGATGGTAGCAGCTTCCCTGCGGGAGATAGTCTCTTTGCCAAAATCGAATTATTAGGCGAAAGTAAGTTACAATTCAGTACCCTATCCTAAAGCTTGCTGTTAGGAGGGAATCTGCAGCTTGCAGTGAAAGCGCTTCCAGAGGGGAGTCTAATGAGGGCAAACATTTGATGGTAGCAGCTTCCCTGCGGGAGATACTCTCTTCGCCAAAATCGCATTATTAGGCGAAAGTAAGTTACAATTCAGTACCCTATCCTAAAGCTTGCTGTTAGGAGGGAATCTGCAGCTTGCAGTGAAAGCGCTTCCAGAGGGGAGTCTAATGAGGGCAAACATTTGATGGTAGCAGCTTCCCTGCGGGAGATACTCTCTTTGATAAAACGCCTTATTAGGCGAAAGTAAGATACAATTCAGTACCCTATCCTAAAGCTTGCTGTTAGGAGGGAATCTGCAGCTTGCAGAGAAAGCGCTCCCAGAGGGGAGTCTAATGAGGGCAAACATTTGATGGTAGCAGCTTTCCTGCGGGAGATACTCTCTTTGATAAGAACGCATTATTAGGCGAAAGTAAGATACAATTCAGTACCCTATCCTAAAGCTTGCTGTTAGGAGGGAATCTGCAGCTTGCAGTGAAAGCGCTTCCAGAGGGGAGTCTAATGAGGGCAAACATTTGATGATAGCAGCTTCCCTGCGGGAGATATTCTCTTTGCCAAATTCGCCTTTGTAGCTGCAGTTAAGTTACAATTCAGTACACTGTCCTACAGCTTGCTGTTAGGAGGGAATCTGCAGCTTGCAGTGAAAGCGCTTCCAGAGGGGAGTCTAATGAGGGCAAACATTTGATGGTAGCAGCTTCCCTGCGGGAGATACTCTCTTTGCCAAAATCGCATTATTAGGCGAAAGTAAGTTACAATTCAGTACCCTATCCTAAAGCTTGCTGTTAGGAGGGAATCTGCAGCTTGCAGTGAAAGCGCTTCCAGAGGGGAGTCTAATGAGGGCAAACATTTGATGGTAGCAGCTTCCCTGCGGGAGATAGTCTCTTTGCCAAAATCTCATTATTAGGTGAAAGTAAGTTACAATTCAGTACCCTATCCTAAAGCTTGCTGTTAGGAGGGAATCTGCAGCTTGCAGTGAAAGCGCTTCCAGAGGGGAGTCTAATGAGGGCAAACATTTGATGGTAGCAGCTTCCCTGCGGGAGATACTCTCTTCGCCAAAATCGCATTATTAGGCGAAAGTAAGTTACAATTCAGTACCCTATCCTAAAGCTTGCTGTTAGGAGGGAATCTGCAGCTTGCAGTGAAAGCGCTTCCAGAGGGGAGTCTAATGAGGGCAAACATTTGATGGTAGCAGCTTCCCTGCGGGAGATACTCTCTTTGATAAAAACGCATTATTAGGCGAAAGTAAGATACAATTCAGTACCCTATCCTAAAGCTTGCTGTTAGGAGGGAATCTGCAGCTTGCAGAGAAAGCGCTCCCAGAGGGGAGTCTAATGAGGGGAAACATTTGATGGTAGCAGCTTCCCTGAGGGAGATAGTCTCTTCGCCAAAATCGAATTATTAGGCGAAAGTAAGTTACAATTCAGTACCCTATCCTAAAGCTTGCTGTTAGGAGGGAATCTGCAGCTTGCAGTGAAAGCGCTTCCAGAGGGGAGTCTAATGAGGGCAAACATTTGATGGTAGCAGCTTCCCTGCGGGAGATACTCTCTTCGCCAAAATCGCATTATTAGGCGAAAGTAAGTTACAATTCAGTACCCTATCCTAAAGCTTGCTGTTAGGAGGGAATCTGCAGCTTGCAGTGAAAGCGCTTCCAGAGGGGAGTCTAATGAGGGCAAACATTTGATGGTAGCAGCTTCCCTGCGGGAGATACTCTCTTTGATAAAAACGCATTATTAGGCGAAAGTAAGATACAATTCAGTACCCTATCCTAAAGCTTGCTGTTAGGAGGGAATCTGCAGCTTGCAGAGAAAGCGCTTCCAGAGGGGAGTCTAATGAGGGGAAACATTTGATGGTAGCAGCTTCCCTGCGGGAGATACTCTCTTTGATAAAAACGCATTATTAGGCGAAAGTAAGATACAATTCAGTACCCTATCCTAAAGCTTGCTGTTAGGAGGGAATCTGCAGCTTGCAGTGAAAGCGCTTCCAGAGGGGAGTCTAATGAGGGCAAACATTTGATGGTAGCAGCTTCCCTGCGGGAGATAGTCTCTTTGATAAAAACGCATTATTAGGCGAAAGTAAGTTACAATTCAGTACCCTATCCTAAAGCTTGCTGTTAGGAGGGAATCTTCAGCTTGCAGTGAAAGCGCTTCCAGAGGGGAGTCTAATGAGGGCAAACATTTGATGGTAGCAGCTTCCCTGCGGGAGATACTCTCATTGCCAAAATCGCATTATTAGGCGAAAGTAAGTTACAATTCAGTACCCTATCCTAAAGCTTGCTGTTAGGAGGGAATCTGCAGCTTGCAGTGAAAGCGCTTCCAGAGGGGAGTCTAATGAGGGCAAACATTTGATGGTAGCAGCTTCCCTGCGGGAGATACTCTCTTTGCCAAAATCGCATTATTAGGCGAAAGTAAGTTACAATTCAGTACCCTATCCTAAAGCTTGCTGTTAGGAGGGAATCTGCAGCTTGCAGTGAAAGCGCTTCCAGAGGGGAGTCTAATGAGGGCAAACATTTGATGGTAGCAGCTTCCCTGCGGGAGATACTCTCTTTGCCAAAATCGCCTTATTAGGCGAAAGTAAGTTACAATTCAGTACCCTATCCTAAAGCTTGCTGTTAGGAGGGAATCTGCAGCTTGCAGTGAAAGCGCTTCCAGAGGGGAGTCTAATGAGGGCAAACATTTGATGGTAGCAGCTTCCCTGCGGGAGATACTCTCTTTGATAAAAACGCATTATTAGGCGAAAGTAAGATACAATTCAGTACCCTATCCTAAAGCTTGCTGTTAGGAGGGAATCTGCAGCTTGCAGTGAAAGCGCTTCCAGAGGGGAGTGTAACGAGGGCAAAGATTTGATGGTAGCAGCTTCCCTGCGGGAGATACTCTCTTTGCCAAAATCGCATTATTAGGCGAAAGTAAGTTACAATTCAGTACCCTATCCTAAAGCTTGCTGTTAGGAGGGAATCTGCAGCTTGCAGTGAAAGCGCTTCCAGAGGGGAGTCTAATGAGGGCAAACATTTGATGGTAGCAGCTTCCCTGCGGGAGATAGTCTCTTTGCCAAAATCGCATTATTAGGCGAAAGTAAGTTACAATTCAGTACCCTATCCTAAAGCTTGCTGTTAGGAGGGAATCTGCAGCTTGCAGTGAAAGCGCTTCCAGAGGGGAGTCTAATGAGGGCAAACATTTGATGATAGCAGCTTCCCTGCGGGAGATATTCTCTTGGCCATATTCGCCTTTGTAGCTGCAGTTAAGTTACAATTCAGTACACTGTCCTACAGCTTGCTGTTAGGAGGGAATCTGCAGCTTGCAGTGAAAGCGCTTCCAGAGGGGAGTCTAATGAGGGCAAACATTTGATGGTAGCAGCTTCCCTGCGGGAGATACTCTCTTTGCCAAAATCGCATTATTAGGCGAAAGTAAGTTACAATTCAGTACCCTATCCTAAAGCTTGCTGTTAGGAGGGAATCTGCAGCTTGCAGTGAAAGCGCTTCCAGAGGGGAGTGTAACGAGGTCAAAGATTTGATGGTAGCAGCTTCCCTGCGGGAGATACTCTCTTTGCCAATATCGCATTATTAGGCGAAAGTAAGTTACAATTCAGTACCCTATCCTAAAGCTTGCTGTTAGGAGGGAATCTGCAGCTTGCAGTGAAAGCGCTTCCAGAGGGGAGTCTAATGAGGGCAAACATTTGATGGTAGCAGCTTCCCTGCGGGAGATAGTCTCTTTGCCAAAATCTCATTATTAGGTGAAAGTAAGTTACAATTCAGTACCCTATCCTAAAGCTTGCTGTTAGGAGGGAATCTGCAGCTTGCAGTGAAAGCGCTTCCAGAGGGGAGTCTAATGAGGGCAAACATTTGATGGTAGCAGCTTCCCTGCGGGAGATAGTCTCTTTGCCAAAATCGAATTATTAGGCGAATGTAAGTTACAATTCAGTACCCTATCCTAAAGCTTGCTGTTAGGAGGGAATCTGCAGCTTGCAGTGAAAGCGCTTCCAGAGGGGAGTCTAATGAGGGCAAACATTTGATGGTAGCAGCTTCCCTGCGGGAGATACTCTCTTCGCCAAAATCGCATTATTAGGCGAAAGTAAGTTACAATTCAGTACCCTACCCTAAAGCTTGCTGTTAGGAGGGAATCTGCAGCTTGCAGTGAAAGCGCTTCCAGAGGGGAGTCTAATGAGGGCAAACATTTGATGGTAGCAGCTTCCCTGCGGGAGATACTCTCTTTGATAAAACGCCTTATTAGGCGAAAGTAAGATACAATTCAGTACCCTATCCTAAAGCTTGCTGTTAGGAGGGAATCTGCAGCTTGCAGAGAAAGCGCTCCCAGAGGGGAGTCTAATGAGGGCAAACATTTGATGGTAGCAGCTTTCCTGCGGGAGATACTCTCTTTGATAAGAACGCATTATTAGGCGAAAGTAAGATACAATTCAGTACCCTATCCTAAAGCTTGCTGTTAGGAGGGAATCTGCAGCTTGCAGTGAAAGCGCTTCCAGAGGGGAGTCTAATGAGGGCAAACATTTGATGGTAGCAGCTTCCCTGCGGGAGATATTCTCTTTGCCATATTCGCCTTTGTAGCTGCAGTTAAGTTACAATTCAGTACACTGTCCTACAGCTTGCTGTTAGGAGGGAATCTGCAGCTTGCAGTGAAAGCGCTTCCAGAGGGGAGTCTAATGAGGGCAAAGATTTGATGGTAGCAGCTTCCCTGCGGGAGATACTCTCTTTGCCAATATCGCATTATTAGGCGAAAGTAAGTTACAATTCAGTACCCTATCCTAAAGCTTGCTGTTAGGAGGGAATCTGCAGCTTGCAGTGAAAGCGCTTCCAGAGGGGAGTGTAACGAGGTCAAAGATTTGATGGTAGCAGCTTCCCTGCGGGAGATACTCTCTTTGCCAAAATCGCATTATTAGGCGAAAGTAAGTTACAATTCAGTACCCTATCCTAAAGCTTGCTGTTAGGAGGGAATCTGCAGCTTGCAGTGAAAGCGCTTCCAGAGGGGAGTCTAATGAGGGCAAACATTTGATGGTAGCAGCTTCCCTGCGGGAGATAGTCTCTTTGCCAAAATCTCATTATTAGGTGAAAGTAAGTTACAATTCAGTACCCTATCCTAAAGCTTGCTGTTAGGAGGGAATCTGCAGCTTGCAGTGAAAGCGCTTCCAGAGGGGAGTCTAATGAGGGCAAACATTTGATGGTAGCAGCTTCCCTGCGGGAGATACTCTCTTCGCCAAAATCGCATTATTAGGCGAAAGTAAGTTACAATTCAG
Organism: Phaenicophaeus curvirostris; assembly: GCF_032191515.1. Lineage (NCBI taxonomy): Eukaryota > Metazoa > Chordata > Aves > Cuculiformes > Cuculidae > Phaenicophaeus > Phaenicophaeus curvirostris. Next base: position 5,879 of record NW_027206712.1, read on the forward strand.
TACCCTATCCTAAAGCTTGCTGTTAGGAGGGAATCTGCAGCTTGCAGTGAAAGCGCTTCCAGAGGGGAGTCTAATGAGGGCAAACATTTGATGGTAGCAGCTTCCCTGCGGGAGATACTCTCTTTGATAAAAACGCATTATTAGGCGAAAGTAAGATACAATTCAGTACCCTATCCTAAAGCTTGCTGTTAGGAGGGAATCTGCAGCTTGCAGAGAAAGCGCTCCCAGAGGGGAGTCTAATGAGGGGAAACATTTGATGGTAGCAGCTTCCCTGAGGGAGATAGTCTCTTTGCCAAAATCGCATTATTAGGCGAAAGTAAGATACAATTCAGTACCCTATCCTAAAGCTTGCTGTTAGGAGGGAATCTGCAGCTTGCAGTGAAAGCGCTTCCAGAGGGGAGTCTAATGAGGGCAAACATTTGATGGTAGCAGCTTCCCTGTGGGAGATAGTCTCTTTGCCAAAATCGCATTATTAGGCGAAAGTAAGTTACAATTCAGTACCCTATCCTAAAGCTTGCTGTTAGGAGGGAATCTGCAGCTTGCAGAGAAAGCGCTCCCAGAGGGGAGTCTAATGAGGAGAAACATTAGATGGTAGCAGCTTCCCTGCGGGAGATACTCTCTTTGATAAAAACGCATTATTAGGCGAAAGTAAGATACAATTCAGTACCCTATCCTAAAGCTTGCTGTTAGGAGGGAATCTGCAGCTTGCAGTGAAAGCGCTTCCAGAGGGGAGTCTAATGAGGGCAAACATTTGATGGTAGCAGCTTCCCTGCGGGAGATAGTCTCTTTGCCAAAATCGCATTATTAGGCGAAAGTAAGTTACAATTCAGTACCCTATCCTAAAGCTTGCTGTTAGGAGGGAATCTGCAGCTTGCAGTGAAAGCGCTTCCAGAGGGGAGTCTAATGAGGGCAAACATTTGATGGTAGCAGCTTCCCTGCGGGAGATAGTCTCTTTGCCAAAATCGCATTATTAGGCGAAAGTAAGTTACAATTCAGTACCCTATCCTAAAGCTTGCTGTTAGGAGGGAATCTGCAGCTTGCAGTGAAAGCGCTTCCAGAGGGGAGTGTAACGAGGTCAAAGATTTGATGGTAGCAGCTTCCCTGCGGGAGATACTCTCTTTGCCAAAATCGCATTATTAGGCGAAAGTAAGTTACAATTCAGTACCCTATCCTAAAGCTTGCTGTTAGGAGGGAATCTGCAGCTTGCAGTGAAAGCGCTTCCAGAGGGGAGTGTAACGAGGTCAAAGATTTGATGGTAGCAGCTTCCCTGCGGGAGATACTCTCTTTGCCAATATCGCATTATTAGGCGAAAGTAAGTTACAATTCAGTACCCTATCCTAAAGCTTGCTGTTAGGAGGGAATCTGCAGCTTGCAGTGAAAGCGCTTCCAGAGGGGAGTCTAATGAGGGCAAACATTTGATGGTAGCAGCTTCCCTGTGGGAGATAGTCTCTTTGCCAAAATCGCATTATTAGGCGAAAGTAAGTTACAATTCAGTACCCTATCCTAAAGCTTGCTGTTAGGAGGGAATCTGCAGCTTGCAGTGAAAGCGCTTCCAGAGGGGAGTCTAATGAGGGCAAACATTTGATGGTAGCAGCTTCCCTGCGGGAGATACTCTCTTTGATAAAAACGCATTATTAGGCGAAAGTAAGATACAATTCAGTACCCTATCCTAAAGCTTGCTGTTAGGAGGGAATCTGCAGCTTGCAGTGAAAGCGCTTCCAGAGGGGAGTCTAATGAGGGCAAACATTTGATGGTAGCAGCTTCCCTGCGGGAGATAGTCTCTTTGCCAAAATCGCATTATTAGGCGAAAGTAAGTTACAATTCAGTACCCTATCCTAAAGCTTGCTGTTAGGAGGGAATCTGCAGCTTGCAGTGAAAGCGCTTCCAGAGGGGAGTGTAACGAGGGCAAAGATTTGATGGTAGCAGCTTCCCTGCGGGAGATAGTCTCTTTGCCAAAATCGCATTATTAGGCGAAAGTAAGTTACAATTCAGTACCCTATCCTAAAGCTTGCTGTTAGGAGGGAATCTGCAGCTTGCAGTGAAAGCGCTTCCAGAGGGGAGTCTAATGAGGGCAAACATTTGATGGTAGCAGCTTCCCTGCGGGAGATAGTCTCTTTGCCAAAATCGCATTATTAGGCGAAAGTAAGTTACAATTCAGTACCCTATCCTAAAGCTTGCTGTTAGGAGGGAATCTGCAGCTTGCAGTGAAAGCGCTTCCGGAGGGGAGTCTAATGAGCGCAAACATTTGATGATAGCAGCTTCCCTGCGGGAGATATTCTCTTTGCCATATTCGCCTTTGTAGCTGCAGTTAAGTTACAATTCAGTACACTGTCCTACAGCTTGCTGTTAGGAGGGAATCTGCAGCTTGCAGTGAAAGCGCTTCCAGAGGGGAGTCTAATGAGGGCAAAGATTTGATGGTAGCAGCTTCCCTGCGGGAGATACTCTCTTTGCCAAAATCGCATTATTAGGCGAAAGTAAGTTACAATTCAGTACCCTATCCTAAAGCTTGCTGTTAGGAGGGAATCTGCAGCTTGCAGTGAAAGCGCTTCCAGAGGGGAGTGTAACGAGGTCAAAGATTTGATGGTAGCAGCTTCCCTGCGGGAGATACTCTCTTTGCCAATATCGCATTATTAGGCGAAAGTAAGTTACAATTCAGTACCCTATCCTAAAGCTTGCTGTTAGGAGGGAATCTGCAGCTTGCAGTGAAAGCGCTTCCAGAGGGGAGTCTAATGAGGGCAAACATTTGATGGTAGCAGCTTCCCTGCGGGAGATAGTCTCTTTGCCAAAATCTCATTATTAGGTGAAAGTAAGTTACAATTCAGTACCCTATCCTAAAGCTTGCTGTTAGGAGGGAATCTGCAGCTTGCAGTGAAAGCGCTTCCAGAGGGGAGTCTAATGAGGGCAAACATTTGATGGTAGCAGCTTCCCTGCGGGAGATAGTCTCTTTGCCAAAATCGAATTATTAGGCGAAAGTAAGTTACAATTCAGTACCCTATCCTAAAGCTTGCTGTTAGGAGGGAATCTGCAGCTTGCAGTGAAAGCGCTTCCAGAGGGGAGTCTAATGAGGGCAAACATTTGATGGTAGCAGCTTCCCTGCGGGAGATACTCTCTTCGCCAAAATCGCATTATTAGGCGAAAGTAAGTTACAATTCAGTACCCTATCCTAAAGCTTGCTGTTAGGAGGGAATCTGCAGCTTGCAGTGAAAGCGCTTCCAGAGGGGAGTCTAATGAGGGCAAACATTTGATGGTAGCAGCTTCCCTGCGGGAGATACTCTCTTTGATAAAACGCCTTATTAGGCGAAAGTAAGATACAATTCAGTACCCTATCCTAAAGCTTGCTGTTAGGAGGGAATCTGCAGCTTGCAGAGAAAGCGCTCCCAGAGGGGAGTCTAATGAGGGCAAACATTTGATGGTAGCAGCTTTCCTGCGGGAGATACTCTCTTTGATAAGAACGCATTATTAGGCGAAAGTAAGATACAATTCAGTACCCTATCCTAAAGCTTGCTGTTAGGAGGGAATCTGCAGCTTGCAGTGAAAGCGCTTCCAGAGGGGAGTCTAATGAGGGCAAACATTTGATGATAGCAGCTTCCCTGCGGGAGATATTCTCTTTGCCAAATTCGCCTTTGTAGCTGCAGTTAAGTTACAATTCAGTACACTGTCCTACAGCTTGCTGTTAGGAGGGAATCTGCAGCTTGCAGTGAAAGCGCTTCCAGAGGGGAGTCTAATGAGGGCAAACATTTGATGGTAGCAGCTTCCCTGCGGGAGATACTCTCTTTGCCAAAATCGCATTATTAGGCGAAAGTAAGTTACAATTCAGTACCCTATCCTAAAGCTTGCTGTTAGGAGGGAATCTGCAGCTTGCAGTGAAAGCGCTTCCAGAGGGGAGTCTAATGAGGGCAAACATTTGATGGTAGCAGCTTCCCTGCGGGAGATAGTCTCTTTGCCAAAATCTCATTATTAGGTGAAAGTAAGTTACAATTCAGTACCCTATCCTAAAGCTTGCTGTTAGGAGGGAATCTGCAGCTTGCAGTGAAAGCGCTTCCAGAGGGGAGTCTAATGAGGGCAAACATTTGATGGTAGCAGCTTCCCTGCGGGAGATACTCTCTTCGCCAAAATCGCATTATTAGGCGAAAGTAAGTTACAATTCAGTACCCTATCCTAAAGCTTGCTGTTAGGAGGGAATCTGCAGCTTGCAGTGAAAGCGCTTCCAGAGGGGAGTCTAATGAGGGCAAACATTTGATGGTAGCAGCTTCCCTGCGGGAGATACTCTCTTTGATAAAAACGCATTATTAGGCGAAAGTAAGATACAATTCAGTACCCTATCCTAAAGCTTGCTGTTAGGAGGGAATCTGCAGCTTGCAGAGAAAGCGCTCCCAGAGGGGAGTCTAATGAGGGGAAACATTTGATGGTAGCAGCTTCCCTGAGGGAGATAGTCTCTTCGCCAAAATCGAATTATTAGGCGAAAGTAAGTTACAATTCAGTACCCTATCCTAAAGCTTGCTGTTAGGAGGGAATCTGCAGCTTGCAGTGAAAGCGCTTCCAGAGGGGAGTCTAATGAGGGCAAACATTTGATGGTAGCAGCTTCCCTGCGGGAGATACTCTCTTCGCCAAAATCGCATTATTAGGCGAAAGTAAGTTACAATTCAGTACCCTATCCTAAAGCTTGCTGTTAGGAGGGAATCTGCAGCTTGCAGTGAAAGCGCTTCCAGAGGGGAGTCTAATGAGGGCAAACATTTGATGGTAGCAGCTTCCCTGCGGGAGATACTCTCTTTGATAAAAACGCATTATTAGGCGAAAGTAAGATACAATTCAGTACCCTATCCTAAAGCTTGCTGTTAGGAGGGAATCTGCAGCTTGCAGAGAAAGCGCTTCCAGAGGGGAGTCTAATGAGGGGAAACATTTGATGGTAGCAGCTTCCCTGCGGGAGATACTCTCTTTGATAAAAACGCATTATTAGGCGAAAGTAAGATACAATTCAGTACCCTATCCTAAAGCTTGCTGTTAGGAGGGAATCTGCAGCTTGCAGTGAAAGCGCTTCCAGAGGGGAGTCTAATGAGGGCAAACATTTGATGGTAGCAGCTTCCCTGCGGGAGATAGTCTCTTTGATAAAAACGCATTATTAGGCGAAAGTAAGTTACAATTCAGTACCCTATCCTAAAGCTTGCTGTTAGGAGGGAATCTTCAGCTTGCAGTGAAAGCGCTTCCAGAGGGGAGTCTAATGAGGGCAAACATTTGATGGTAGCAGCTTCCCTGCGGGAGATACTCTCATTGCCAAAATCGCATTATTAGGCGAAAGTAAGTTACAATTCAGTACCCTATCCTAAAGCTTGCTGTTAGGAGGGAATCTGCAGCTTGCAGTGAAAGCGCTTCCAGAGGGGAGTCTAATGAGGGCAAACATTTGATGGTAGCAGCTTCCCTGCGGGAGATACTCTCTTTGCCAAAATCGCATTATTAGGCGAAAGTAAGTTACAATTCAGTACCCTATCCTAAAGCTTGCTGTTAGGAGGGAATCTGCAGCTTGCAGTGAAAGCGCTTCCAGAGGGGAGTCTAATGAGGGCAAACATTTGATGGTAGCAGCTTCCCTGCGGGAGATACTCTCTTTGCCAAAATCGCCTTATTAGGCGAAAGTAAGTTACAATTCAGTACCCTATCCTAAAGCTTGCTGTTAGGAGGGAATCTGCAGCTTGCAGTGAAAGCGCTTCCAGAGGGGAGTCTAATGAGGGCAAACATTTGATGGTAGCAGCTTCCCTGCGGGAGATACTCTCTTTGATAAAAACGCATTATTAGGCGAAAGTAAGATACAATTCAGTACCCTATCCTAAAGCTTGCTGTTAGGAGGGAATCTGCAGCTTGCAGTGAAAGCGCTTCCAGAGGGGAGTGTAACGAGGGCAAAGATTTGATGGTAGCAGCTTCCCTGCGGGAGATACTCTCTTTGCCAAAATCGCATTATTAGGCGAAAGTAAGTTACAATTCAGTACCCTATCCTAAAGCTTGCTGTTAGGAGGGAATCTGCAGCTTGCAGTGAAAGCGCTTCCAGAGGGGAGTCTAATGAGGGCAAACATTTGATGGTAGCAGCTTCCCTGCGGGAGATAGTCTCTTTGCCAAAATCGCATTATTAGGCGAAAGTAAGTTACAATTCAGTACCCTATCCTAAAGCTTGCTGTTAGGAGGGAATCTGCAGCTTGCAGTGAAAGCGCTTCCAGAGGGGAGTCTAATGAGGGCAAACATTTGATGATAGCAGCTTCCCTGCGGGAGATATTCTCTTGGCCATATTCGCCTTTGTAGCTGCAGTTAAGTTACAATTCAGTACACTGTCCTACAGCTTGCTGTTAGGAGGGAATCTGCAGCTTGCAGTGAAAGCGCTTCCAGAGGGGAGTCTAATGAGGGCAAACATTTGATGGTAGCAGCTTCCCTGCGGGAGATACTCTCTTTGCCAAAATCGCATTATTAGGCGAAAGTAAGTTACAATTCAGTACCCTATCCTAAAGCTTGCTGTTAGGAGGGAATCTGCAGCTTGCAGTGAAAGCGCTTCCAGAGGGGAGTGTAACGAGGTCAAAGATTTGATGGTAGCAGCTTCCCTGCGGGAGATACTCTCTTTGCCAATATCGCATTATTAGGCGAAAGTAAGTTACAATTCAGTACCCTATCCTAAAGCTTGCTGTTAGGAGGGAATCTGCAGCTTGCAGTGAAAGCGCTTCCAGAGGGGAGTCTAATGAGGGCAAACATTTGATGGTAGCAGCTTCCCTGCGGGAGATAGTCTCTTTGCCAAAATCTCATTATTAGGTGAAAGTAAGTTACAATTCAGTACCCTATCCTAAAGCTTGCTGTTAGGAGGGAATCTGCAGCTTGCAGTGAAAGCGCTTCCAGAGGGGAGTCTAATGAGGGCAAACATTTGATGGTAGCAGCTTCCCTGCGGGAGATAGTCTCTTTGCCAAAATCGAATTATTAGGCGAAAGTAAGTTACAATTCAGTACCCTATCCTAAAGCTTGCTGTTAGGAGGGAATCTGCAGCTTGCAGTGAAAGCGCTTCCAGAGGGGAGTCTAATGAGGGCAAACATTTGATGGTAGCAGCTTCCCTGCGGGAGATACTCTCTTCGCCAAAATCGCATTATTAGGCGAAAGTAAGTTACAATTCAGTACCCTATCCTAAAGCTTGCTGTTAGGAGGGAATCTGCAGCTTGCAGTGAAAGCGCTTCCAGAGGGGAGTCTAATGAGGGCAAACATTTGATGGTAGCAGCTTCCCTGCGGGAGATACTCTCTTTGATAAAACGCCTTATTAGGCGAAAGTAAGATACAATTCAGTACCCTATCCTAAAGCTTGCTGTTAGGAGGAAATCTGCAGCTTGCAGAGAAAGCGCTCCCAGAGGGGAGTCTAATGAGGGCAAACATTTGATGGTAGCAGCTTTCCTGCGGGAGATACTCTCTTTGATAAGAACGCATTATTAGGCGAAAGTAAGATACAATTCAGTACCCTATCCTAAAGCTTGCTGTTAGGAGGGAATCTGCAGCTTGCAGTGAAAGCGCTTCCAGAGGGGAGTCTAATGAGGGCAAACATTTGATGGTAGCAGCTTCCCTGCGGGAGATATTCTCTTTGCCATATTCGCCTTTGTAGCTGCAGTTAAGTTACAATTCAGTACACTGTCCTACAGCTTGCTGTTAGGAGGGAATCTGCAGCTTGCAGTGAAAGCGCTTCCAGAGGGGAGTCTAATGAGGGCAAAGATTTGATGGTAGCAGCTTCCCTGCGGGAGATACTCTCTTTGCCAATATCGCATTATTAGGCGAAAGTAAGTTACAATTCAGTACCCTATCCTAAAGCTTGCTGTTAGGAGGGAATCTGCAGCTTGCAGTGAAAGCGCTTCCAGAGGGGAGTGTAACGAGGTCAAAGATTTGATGGTAGCAGCTTCCCTGCGGGAGATACTCTCTTTGCCAAAATCGCATTATTAGGCGAAAGTAAGTTACAATTCAGTACCCTATCCTAAAGCTTGCTGTTAGGAGGGAATCTGCAGCTTGCAGTGAAAGCGCTTCCAGAGGGGAGTGTAACGAGGTCAAAGATTTGATGGTAGCAGCTTCCCTGCGGGAGATAGTCTCTTTGCCAAAATCGCCTTATTAGGCGAAAGTAAGTTACAATTCAGTACCCTATCCTAAAGCTTGCTGTTAGGAGGGAATCTGCAGCTTGCAGTGAAAGCGCTTCCAGAGGGGAGTCTAATGAGGGCAAACATTTGATGGTAGCAGCTTCCCTGCGGGAGATAGTCTCTTTGCCAAAATCTCATTATTAGGTGAAAGTAAGTTACAATTCAGTACCCTATCCTAAAGCTTGCTGTTAGGAGGGAATCTGCAGCTTGCAGTGAAAGCGCTTCCAGAGGGGAGTCTAATGAGGGCAAACATTTGATGGTAGCAGCTTCCCTGCGGGAGATAGTCTCTTCGCCAAAATCGCATTATTAGGCGAAAGTAAGTTACAATTCAGTACCCTATCCTAAAGCTTGCTGTTAGGAGGGAATCTGCAGCTTGCAGTGAAAGCGCTTCCAGAGGGGAGTCTAATGAGGGCAAACATTTGATGGTAGCAGCTTCCCTGCGGGAGATACTCTCTTTGATAAAAACGCATTATTAGGCGAAAGTAAGATACAATTCAGTACCCTATCCTAAAGCTTGCTGTTAGGAGGGAATCTGCAGCTTGCAGAGAAAGCGCTCCCAGAGGGGAGTCTAATGAGGGGAAACATTTGATGGTAGCAGCTTCCCTGAGGGAGATAGTCTCTTTGCCAAAATCGCATTATTAGGCGAAAGTAAGATACAATTCAGTACCCTATCCTAAAGCTTGCTGTTAGGAGGGAATCTGCAGCTTGCAGTGAAAGCGCTTCCAGAGGGGAGTCTAATGAGGGCAAACATTTGATGGTAGCAGCTTCCCTGCGGGAGATAGTCTCTTTGCCAAAATCGCATTATTAGGCGAAAGTAAGTTACAATTCAGTACCCTATCCTAAAGCTTGCTGTTAGGAGGGAATCTGCAGCTTGCAGTGAAAGCGCTTCCAGAGGGGAGTCTAATGAGGGCAAACATTTGATGGTAGCAGCTTCCCTGCGGGAGATAGTCTCTTTGCCAAAATCGCATTATTAGGCGAAAGTAAGTTACAATTCAGTACCCTATCCTAAAGCTTGCTGTTAGGAGGGAATCTGCAGCTTGCAGTGAAAGCGCTTCCAGAGGGGAGTCTAATGAGGGCAAACATTTGATGGTAGCAGCTTCCCTGTGGGAGATAGTCTCTTTGATAAAAACGCATTATTAGGCGAAAGTAAGTTACAATTCAGTACCCTATCCTAAAGCTTGCTGTTAGGAGGGAATCTGCAGCTTGCAGAGAAAGCGCTCCCAGAGGGGAGTCTAATGAGGGCAAACATTTGATGGTAGCAGCTTCCCTGCGGGAGGTAGTCTCTTTGCCAAAATCGCATTATTAGGCGAAAGTAAGTTACAATTCAGTACCCTATCCTAAAGCTTGCTGTTAGGAGGGAATCTGCAGCTTGCAGTGAAAGCGCTTCCGGAGGGGAGTCTAATGAGCGCAAACATTTGATGATAGCAGCTTCCCTGCGGGAGATATTCTCTTTGCCATATTCGCCTTTGTAGCTGCAGTTAAGTTACAATTCAGTACACTGTCCTACAGCTTGCTGTTAGGAGGGAATCTGCAGCTTGCAGTGAAAGCGCTTCCAGAGGGGAGTCTAATGAGGGCAAAGATTTGATGGTAGCAGCTTCCCTGCGGGAGATACTCTCTTTGCCAAAATCGCATTATTAGGCAAAAGTAAGTTACAATTCAGTACCCTATCCTAAAGCTTGCTGTTAGGAGGGAATCTGCAGCTTGCAGTGAAAGCGCTTCCAGAGGGGAGTGTAACGAGGTCAAAGATTTGATGGTAGCAGCTTCCCTGCGGGAGATACTCTCTTTGCCAATATCGCATTATTAGGCGAAAGTAAGTTACAATTCAGTACCCTATCCTAAAGCTTGCTGTTAGGAGGGAATCTGCAGATTGCAGTGAAAGCGCTTCCAGAGGGGAGTCTAATGAGGGCAAACATTTGATGGTAGCAGCTTCCCTGCGGGAGATAGTCTCTTTGCCAAAATCGCATTATTAGGCGAAAGTAAGTTACAATTCAGTACCCTATCCTAAAGCTTGCTGTTAGGAGGGAATCTGCAGCTTGCAGTGAAAGCGCTTCCAGAGGGGAGTCTAATGAGGGCAAAGATTTGATGGTAGCAGCTTCCCTGCGGGAGATACTCTCTTTGCCAAAATCGCATTATTAGGCGAAAGGAAGTTACAATTCAGTACCCTATCCTAAAGCTTGCTGTTAGGAGGGAATCTGCAGCTTGCAGTGAAAGCGCTTCCAGAGGGGAGTCTAATGAGGGCAAACATTTGATGGTAGCAGCTTCCCTGCGGGAGATAGTCTCTTTGCCAATATCTCATTATTAGGCGAAAGTAAGTTACAATTCATTACCCAATCCTAAAGCTTGCTGTTAGGAGGGAATCTGCAGCTTGCAGTGAAAGCGCTTCCAGAGGGGAGTCTAATGAGGGCAAACATTTGATGGTAGCAGCTTCCCTGCGGGAGATAGTCTCTTTTCCAAAATCGCCTTATTACGCGAAAGTAAGTTACAATTCAGTACGCTATCCTAAAGCTTTCTGTTAGGAGGGAATCTGCAGCTTGCAGAGAAAGCGCTCCAAGAGGGGAGTCTAATGAGGGCAAACATTTGATGGTAGCAGCTTCCCTGCGGGAGATACTCTCTTTGATAAAAACGCATTATTAGGCGAAAGTAAGTTACAATTCAGCACCCTATCCTAAAGCTTGCTGTTAGGAGGGAATCTGCAGCTTGCAGTGAAAGCGCTTCCAGAGGGGAGTCTAATGAGGGCAAACATTTGATGGTAGCAGCTTCCCTGTGGGAGATAGTCTCTTTGCCAAAATCGCATTATTAGGCGAAAGTAAGTTACAATTCAGTACCCTATCCTAAAGCTTGCTGTTAGGAGGGAATCTGCAGCTTGCAGTGAAAGCGCTTCCAGAGGGGAGTCTAATGAGGGCAAACATTTGATGGTAGCAGCTTCCCTGCGGGAGATACTCTCTTTGATAAAAACGCATTATTAGGCGAAAGTAAGATACAATTCAGTACCCTATCCTAAAGCTTGCTGTTAGGAGGGAATCTGCAGATTGCAGTGAAAGCGCTTCCAGAGGGGAGTCTAATGAGGGCAAACATTTGATGGTAGCAGCTTCCCTGCGGGAGATAGTCTCTTTGCCAAAATCGCATTATTAGGCGAAAGTAAGTTACAATTCAGTACCCTATCCTAAAGCTTGCTGTTAGGAGGGAATCTGCAGCTTGCAGTGAAAGCGCTTCCAGAGGGGAGTGTAACGAGGGCAAAGATTTGATGGTAGCAGCTTCCCTGCGGGAGATAGTCTCTTTGCCAAAATCGCATTATTAGGCGAAAGTAAGTTACAATTCAGTACCCTATCCTAAAGCTTGCTGTTAGGAGGGAATCTGCAGCTTGCAGTGAAAGCGCTTCCAGAGGGGAGTCTAATGAGGGCAAACATTTGATGGTAGCAGCTTCCCTGCGGGAGATAGTCTCTTTGCCAAAATCGCATTATTAGGCGAAAGTAAGTTACAATTCAGTACCCTATCCTAAAGCTTGCTGTTAGGAGGGAATCTGCAGCTTGCAGTGAAAGCGCTTCCGGAGGGGAGTCTAATGAGGGCAAACATTTGATGATAGCAGCTTCCCTGCGGGAGATATTCTCTTGGCCATATTCGCCTTTGTAGCTGCAGTTAAGTTACAATTCAGTACACTGTCCTACAGCTTGCTGTTAGGAGGGAATCTGCAGCTTGCAGTGAAAGCGCTTCCAGAGGGGAGTCTAATGAGGGCAAACATTTGATGGTAGCAGCTTCCCTGCGGGAGATACTCTCTTTGCCAAAATCGCATTATTAGGCGAAAGTAAGTTACAATTCAGTACCCTATCCTAAAGCTTGCTGTTAGGAGGGAATCTGCAGCTTGCAGTGAAAGCGCTTCCAGAGGGGAGTGTAACGAGGTCAAAGATTTGATGGTAGCAGCTTCCCTGCGGGAGATACTCTCTTTGCCAATATCGCATTATTAGGCGAAAGTAAGTTACAATTCAGTACCCTATCCTAAAGCTTGCTGTTAGGAGGGAATCTGCAGCTTGCAGTGAAAGCGCTTCCAGAGGGGAGTCTAATGAGGGCAAACATTTGATGGTAGCAGCTTCCCTGCGGGAGATAGTCTCTTTGCCAAAATCTCATTATTAGGTGAAAGTAAGTTACAATTCAGTACCCTATCCTAAAGCTTGCTGTTAGGAGGGAATCTGCAGCTTGCAGTGAAAGCGCTTCCAGAGGGGAGTCTAATGAGGGCAAACATTTGATGGTAGCAGCTTCCCTGCGGGAGATAGTCTCTTTGCCAAAATCGAATTATTAGGCGAAAGTAAGTTACAATTCAGTACCCTATCCTAAAGCTTGCTGTTAGGAGGGAATCTGCAGCTTGCAGTGAAAGCGCTTCCAGAGGGGAGTCTAATGAGGGCAAACATTTGATGGTAGCAGCTTCCCTGCGGGAGATACTCTCTTCGCCAAAATCGCATTATTAGGCGAAAGTAAGTTACAATTCAGTACCCTATCCTAAAGCTTGCTGTTAGGAGGGAATCTGCAGCTTGCAGTGAAAGCGCTTCCAGAGGGGAGTCTAATGAGGGCAAACATTTGATGGTAGCAGCTTCCCTGCGGGAGATACTCTCTTTGATAAAACGCCTTATTAGGCGAAAGTAAGATACAATTCAGTACCCTATCCTAAAGCTTGCTGTTAGGAGGGAATCTGCAGCTTGCAGAGAAAGCGCTCCCAGAGGGGAGTCTAATGAGGGCAAACATTTGATGGTAGCAGCTTTCCTGCGGGAGATACTCTCTTTGATAAGAACGCATTATTAGGCGAAAGTAAGATACAATTCAGTACCCTATCCTAAAGCTTGCTGTTAGGAGGGAATCTGCAGCTTGCAGTGAAAGCGCTTCCAGAGGGGAGTCTAATGAGGGCAAACATTTGATGGTAGCAGCTTCCCTGCGGGAGATATTCTCTTTGCCATATTCGCCTTTGTAGCTGCAGTTAAGTTACAATTCAGTACACTGTCCTACAGCTTGCTGTTAGGAGGGAATCTGCAGCTTGCAGTGAAAGCGCTTCCAGAGGGGAGTCTAATGAGGGCAAAGATTTGATGGTAGCAGCTTCCCTGCGGGAGATACTCTCTTTGCCAATATCGCATTATTAGGCGAAAGTAAGTTACAATTCAGTACCCTATCCTAAAGCTTGCTGTTAGGAGGGAATCTGCAGCTTGCAGTGAAAGCGCTTCCAGAGGGGAGTGTAACGAGGTCAAAGATTTGATGGTAGCAGCTTCCCTGCGGGAGATACTCTCTTTGCCAAAATCGCATTATTAGGCGAAAGTAAGTTACAATTCAGTACCCTATCCTAAAGCTTGCTGTTAGGAGGGAATCTGCAGCTTGCAGTGAAAGCGCTTCCAGAGGGGAGTGTAACGAGGTCAAAGATTTGATGGTAGCAGCTTCCCTGCGGGAGATAGTCTCTTTGCCAAAATCGCCTTATTAGGCGAAAGTAAGTTACAATTCAGTACCCTATCCTAAAGCTTGCTGTTAGGAGGGAATCTGCAGCTTGCAGTGAAAGCGCTTCCAGAGGGGAGTCTAATGAGGGCAAACATTTGATGGTAGCAGCTTCCCTGCGGGAGATAGTCTCTTTGCCAAAATCTCATTATTAGGTGAAAGTAAGTTACAATTCAGTACCCTATCCTAAAGCTTGCTGTTAGGAGGGAATCTGCAGCTTGCAGTGAAAGCGCTTCCAGAGGGGAGTCTAATGAGGGCAAACATTTGATGGTAGCAGCTTCCCTGCGGGAGATACTCTCTTCGCCAAAATCGCATTATTAGGCGAAAGTAAGTTACAATTCAGTACCCTATCCTAAAGCTTGCTGTTAGGAGGGAATCTGCAGCTTGCAGTGAAAGCGCTTCCAGAGGGGAGTCTAATGAGGGCAAACATTTGATGGTAGCAGCTTCCCTGCGGGAGATACTCTCTTTGATAAAAACGCATTATTAGGCGAAAGTAAGATACAATTCAGTACCCTATCCTAAAGCTTGCTGTTAGGAGGGAATCTGCAGCTTGCAGAGAAAGCGCTCCCAGAGGGGAGTCTAATGAGGGGAAACATTTGATGGTAGCAGCTTCCCTGAGGGAGATAGTCTCTTTGCCAAAATCGCATTATTAGGCGAAAGTAAGATACAATTCAGTACCCTATCCTAAAGCTTGCTGTTAGGAGGGAATCTGCAGCTTGCAGTGAAAGCGCTTCCAGAGGGGAGTCTAATGAGGGCAAACATTTGATGGTAGCAGCTTCCCTGTGGGAGATAGTCTCTTTGCCAAAATCGCATTATTAGGCGAAAGTAAGTTACAATTCAGTACCCTATCCTAAAGCTTGCTGTTAGGAGGGAATCTGCAGCTTGCAGAGAAAGCGCTCCCAGAGGGGAGTCTAATGAGGAGAAACATTTGATGGTAGCAGCTTCCCTGCGGGAGATACTCTCTTTGATAAAAACGCATTATTAGGCGAAAGTAAGATACAATTCAGTACCCTATCCTAAAGCTTGCTGTTAGGAGGGAATCTGCAGCTTGCAGTGAAAGCGCTTCCAGAGGGGAGTCTAATGAGGGCAAACATTTGATGGTAGCAGCTTCCCTGCGGGAGATAGTCTCTTTGCCAAAATCGCATTATTAGGCGAAAGTAAGTTACAATTCAGTACCCTATCCTAAAGCTTGCTGTTAGGAGGGAATCTGCAGCTTGCAGTGAAAGCGCTTCCAGAGGGGAGTCTAATGAGGGCAAACATTTGATGGTAGCAGCTTCCCTGCGGGAGATAGTCTCTTTGCCAAAATCGCATTATTAGGCGAAAGTAAGTTACAATTCAGTACCCTATCCTAAAGCTTGCTGTTAGGAGGGAATCTGCAGCTTGCAGTGAAAGCGCTTCCAGAGGGGAGTCTAATGAGGGCAAACATTTGATGGTAGCAGCTTCCCTGTGGGAGATAGTCTCTTTGATAAAAACGCATTATTAGGCGAAAGTAAGTTACAATTCAGTACCCTATCCTAAAGCTTGCTGTTAGGAGGGAATCTGCAGCTTGCAGAGAAAGCGCTCCCAGAGGGGAGTCTAATGAGGGCAAACATTTGATGGTAGCAGCTTCCCTGCGGGAGGTAGTCTCTTTGCCAAAATCGCATTATTAGGCGAAAGTAAGTTACAATTCAGTACCCTATCCTAAAGCTTGCTGTTAGGAGGGAATCTGCAGCTTGCAGTGAAAGCGCTTCCGGAGGGGAGTCTAATGAGCGCAAACATTTGATGATAGCAGCTTCCCTGCGGGAGATATTCTCTTTGCCATATTCGCCTTTGTAGCTGCAGTTAAGTTACAATTCAGTACACTGTCCTACAGCTTGCTGTTAGGAGGGAATCTGCAGCTTGCAGTGAAAGCGCTTCCAGAGGGGAGTCTAATGAGGGCAAAGATTTGATGGTAGCAGCTTCCCTGCGGGAGATACTCTCTTTGCCAAAATCGCATTATTAGGCAAAAGTAAGTTACAATTCAGTACCCTATCCTAAAGCTTGCTGTTAGGAGGGAATCTGCAGCTTGCAGTGAAAGCGCTTCCAGAGGGGAGTGTAACGAGGTCAAAGATTTGATGGTAGCAGCTTCCCTGCGGGAGATACTCTCTTTGCCAATATCGCATTATTAGGCGAAAGTAAGTTACAATTCAGTACCCTATCCTAAAGCTTGCTGTTAGGAGGGAATCTGCAGATTGCAGTGAAAGCGCTTCCAGAGGGGAGTCTAATGAGGGCAAACATTTGATGGTAGCAGCTTCCCTGCGGGAGATAGTCTCTTTGCCAAAATCGCATTATTAGGCGAAAGTAAGTTACAATTCAGTACCCTATCCTAAAGCTTGCTGTTAGGAGGGAATCTGCAGCTTGCAGTGAAAGCGCTTCCAGAGGGGAGTCTAATGAGGGCAAACATTTGATGGTAGCAGCTTCCCTGCGGGAGATACTCTCTTTGCCAAAATCGCATTATTAGGCGAAAGGAAGTTACAATTCAGTACCCTATCCTAAAGCTTGCTGTTAGGAGGGAATCTGCAGCTTGCAGTGAAAGCGCTTCCAGAGGGGAGTCTAATGAGGGCAAACATTTGATGGTAGCAGCTTCCCTGCGGGAGATAGTCTCTTTGCCAATATCTCATTATTAGGCGAAAGTAAGTTACAATTCATTACCCAATCCTAAAGCTTGCTGTTAGGAGGGAATCTGCAGCTTGCAGTGAAAGCGCTTCCAGAGGGGAGTCTAATGAGGGCAAACATTTGATGGTAGCAGCTTCCCTGCGGGAGATAGTCTCTTTTCCAAAATCGCCTTATTACGCGAAAGTAAGTTACAATTCAGTACGCTATCCTAAAGCTTTCTGTTAGGAGGGAATCTGCAGCTTGCAGAGAAAGCGCTCCAAGAGGGGAGTCTAATGAGGGCAAACATTTGATGGTAGCAGCTTCCCTGCGGGAGATACTCTCTTTGATAAAAACGCATTATTAGGCGAAAGTAAGTTACAATTCAGCACCCTATCCTAAAGCTTGCTGTTAGGAGGGAATCTGCAGCTTGCAGTGAAAGCGCTTCCAGAGGGGAGTCTAATGAGGGCAAACATTTGATGGTAGCAGCTTCCCTGTGGGAGATAGTCTCTTTGCCAAAATCGCATTATTAGGCGAAAGTAAGTTACAATTCAGTACCCTATCCTAAAGCTTGCTGTTAGGAGGGAATCTGCAGCTTGCAGTGAAAGCGCTTCCAGAGGGGAGTCTAATGAGGGCAAACATTTGATGGTAGCAGCTTCCCTGCGGGAGATACTCTCTTTGATAAAAACGCATTATTAGGCGAAAGTAAGATACAATTCAGTACCCTATCCTAAAGCTTGCTGTTAGGAGGGAATCTGCAGATTGCAGTGAAAGCGCTTCCAGAGGGGAGTCTAATGAGGGCAAACATTTGATGGTAGCAGCTTCCCTGCGGGAGATAGTCTCTTTGCCAAAATCGCATTATTAGGCGAAAGTAAGTTACAATTCAGTACCCTATCCTAAAGCTTGCTGTTAGGAGGGAATCTGCAGCTTGCAGTGAAAGCGCTTCCAGAGGGGAGTGTAACGAGGGCAAAGATTTGATGGTAGCAGCTTCCCTGCGGGAGATAGTCTCTTTGCCAAAATCGCATTATTAGGCGAAAGTAAGTTACAATTCAGTACCCTATCCTAAAGCTTGCTGTTAGGAGGGAATCTGCAGCTTGCAGTGAAAGCGCTTCCAGAGGGGAGTCTAATGAGGGCAAACATTTGATGGTAGCAGCTTCCCTGCGGGAGATAGTCTCTTTGCCAAAATCGCATTATTAGGCGAAAGTAAGTTACAATTCAGTACCCTATCCTAAAGCTTGCTGTTAGGAGGGAATCTGCAGCTTGCAGTGAAAGCGCTTCCGGAGGGGAGTCTAATGAGGGCAAACATTTGATGATAGCAGCTTCCCTGCGGGAGATATTCTCTTTGCCATATTCGCCTTTGTAGCTGCAGTTAAGTTACAATTCAGTACACTGTCCTACAGCTTGCTGTTAGGAGGGAATCTGCAGCTTGCAGTGAAAGCGCTTCCAGAGGGGAGTCTAATGAGGGCAAAGATTTGATGGTAGCAGCTTCCCTGCGGGAGATAGTCTCTTTGCCAAAATCGCATTATTAGGCGAAAGTAAGTTACAATTCAGTACCCTATCCTAAAGCTTGCTGTTAGGAGGGAATCTGCAGCTTGCAGTGAAAGCGCTTCCAGAGGGGAGTGTAACGAGGTCAAAGATTTGATGGTAGCAGCTTCCCTGCGGGAGATACTCTCTTTGCCAATATCGCATTATTAGGCGAAAGTAAGTTACAATTCAGTACCCTATCCTAAAGCTTGCTGTTAGGAGGGAATCTGCAGCTTGCAGTGAAAGCGCTTCCAGAGGGGAGTCTAATGAGGGCAAACATTTGATGGTAGCAGCTTCCCTGCGGGAGATAGTCTCTTTGCCAATATCTCATTATTAGGCGAAAGTAAGTTACAATTCATTACCCAATCCTAAAGCTTGCTGTTAGGAGGGAATCTGCAGCTTGCAGTGAAAGCGCTTCCAGAGGGGAGTCTAATGAGGGCAAACATTTGATGGTAGCAGCTTCCCTGCGGGAGATAGTCTCTTTTCCAAAATCGCCTTATTACGCGAAAGTAAGTTACAATTCAGTACGCTATCCTAAAGCTTTCTGTTAGGAGGGAATCTGCAGCTTGCAGAGAAAGCGCTCCAAGAGGGGAGTCTAATGAGGGCAAACATTTGATGGTAGCAGCTTCCCTGCGGGAGATACTCTCTTTGATAAAAACGCATTATTAGGCGAAAGTAAGTTACAATTCAGTACCCTATCCTAAAGCTTGCTGTTAGGAGGGAATCTGCAGCTTGCAGTGAAAGCGCTTCCAGAGGGGAGTCTAATGAGGGCAAACATTTGATGGTAGCAGCTTCCCTGCGGGAGATACTCTCTTTGCCAAAATCGCATTATTAGGCGAAAGTAAGTTACAATTCAGTACCCTATCCTAAAGCTTGCTGTTAGGAGGGAATCTGCAGCTTGCAGTGAAAGCGCTTCCAGAGGGGAGTCTAATGAGGGCAAACATTTGATGGTAGCAGCTTCCCTGCGGGAGATAGTCTCTTTGCCAAAATCGCATTATTAGGCGAAAGTAAGTTACAATTCAGTACCCTATCCTAAAGCTTGCTGTTAGGAGGGAATCTGCAGCTTGCAGTGAAAGCGCTTCCAGAGGGGAGTGTAACGAGGTCAAAGATTTGATGGTAGCAGCTTCCCTGCGGGAGATACTCTCTTTGCCAAAATCGCATTATTAGGCGAAAGTAAGTTACAATTCAGTACCCTATCCTAAAGCTTGCTGTTAGGAGGGAATCTGCAGCTTGCAGTGAAAGCGCTTCCAGAGGGGAGTGTAACGAGGTCAAAGATTTGATGGTAGCAGCTTCCCTGCGGGAGATACTCTCTTTGCCAATATCGCATTATTAGGCGAAAGTAAGTTACAATTCAGTACCCTATCCTAAAGCTTGCTGTTAGGAGGGAATCTGCAGCTTGCAGTGAAAGCGCTTCCAGAGGGGAGTCTAATGAGGGCAAACATTTGATGGTAGCAGCTTCCCTGTGGGAGATAGTCTCTTTGCCAAAATCGCATTATTAGGCGAAAGTAAGTTACAATTCAGTACCCTATCCTAAAGCTTGCTGTTAGGAGGGAATCTGCAGCTTGCAGTGAAAGCGCTTCCAGAGGGGAGTCTAATGAGGGCAAACATTTGATGGTAGCAGCTTCCCTGCGGGAGATAGTCTCTTTGCCAAAATCGCATTATTAGGCGAAAGTAAGATACAATTCAGTACCCTATC
Organism: Phaenicophaeus curvirostris; assembly: GCF_032191515.1. Classification (NCBI taxonomy): domain Eukaryota; kingdom Metazoa; phylum Chordata; class Aves; order Cuculiformes; family Cuculidae; genus Phaenicophaeus; species Phaenicophaeus curvirostris. The sequence goes on from NW_027206712.1 coordinate 25,307, forward strand.
CTAAAGCTTGCTGTTAGGAGGGAATCTGCAGCTTGCAGTGAAAGCGCTTCCAGAGGGGAGTCTAATGAGGGCAAAGATTTGATGGTAGCAGCTTCCCTGCGGGAGATACTCTCTTTGCCAAAATCGCATTATTAGGCGAAAGTAAGTTACAATTCAGTACCCTATCCTAAAGCTTGCTGTTAGGAGGGAATCTGCAGCTTGCAGTGAAAGCGCTTCCGGAGGGGAGTCTAATGAGGGCAAACATTTGATGATAGCAGCTTCCCTGCGGGAGATATTCTCTTTGCCATATTCGCCTTTGTAGCTGCAGTTAAGTTACAATTCAGTACACTGTCCTACAGCTTGCTGTTAGGAGGGAATCTGCAGCTTGCAGTGAAAGCGCTTCCAGAGGGGAGTCTAATGAGGGCAAAGATTTGATGGTAGCAGCTTCCCTGCGGAAGATACTCTCTTTGCCAAAATCGCATTATTAGGCGAAAGTAAGTTACAATTCAGTACCCTATCCTAAAGCTTGCTGTTAGGAGGGAATCTGCAGCTTGCAGTGAAAGCGCTTCCAGAGGGGAGTGTAACGAGGTCAAAGATTTGATGGTAGCAGCTTCCCTGCGGGAGATACTCTCTTTGCCAATATCGCATTATTAGGCGAAAGTAAGTTACAATTCAGTACCCTATCCTAAAGCTTGCTGTTAGGAGGGAATCTGCAGCTTGCAGTGAAAGCGCTTCCAGAGGGGAGTCTAATGAGGGCAAACATTTGATGGTAGCAGCTTCCCTGCGGGAGATAGTCTCTTTGCCAAAATCGCATTATTAGGCGAAAGTAAGTTACAATTCAGTACCCTATCCTAAAGCTTGCTGTTAGGAGGGAATCTGCAGCTTGCAGTGAAAGCGCTTCCAGAGGGGAGTCTAATGAGGGCAAACATTTGATGGTAGCAGCTTCCCTGCGGGAGATACTCTCTTTGCCAAAATCGCTTTATTAGGCGAAAGGAAGTTACAATTCAGTACCCTATCCTAAAGCTTGCTGTTAGGAGGGAATCTGCAGCTTGCAGTGAAAGCGCTTCCAGAGGGGAGTCTAATGAGGGCAAACATTTGATGGTAGCAGCTTCCCTGCGGGAGATAGTCTCTTTGCCAATATCTCATTATTAGGCGAAAGTAAGTTACAATTCATTACCCAATCCTAAAGCTTGCTGTTAGGAGGGAATCTGCAGCTTGCAGTGAAAGCGCTTCCAGAGGGGAGTCTAATGAGGGCAAACATTTGATGGTAGCAGCTTCCCTGCGGGAGATAGTCTCTTTTCCAAAATCGCCTTATTACGCGAAAGTAAGTTACAATTCAGTACGCTATCCTAAAGCTTTCTGTTAGGAGGGAATCTGCAGCTTGCAGAGAAAGCGCTCCAAGAGGGGAGTCTAATGAGGGCAAACATTTGATGGTAGCAGCTTCCCTGCGGGAGATACTCTCTTTGATAAAAACGCATTATTAGGCGAAAGTAAGTTACAATTCAGTACCCTATCCTAAAGCTTGCTGTTAGGAGGGAATCTGCAGCTTGCAGTGAAAGCGCTTCCAGAGGGGAGTCTAATGAGGGCAAACATTTGATGGTAGCAGCTTCCCTGCGGGAGATACTCTCTTTGCCAAAATCGCATTATTAGGCGAAAGGAAGTTACAATTCAGTACCCTATCCTAAAGCTTGCTGTTAGGAGGGAATCTGCAGCTTGCAGTGAAAGCGCTTCCAGAGGGGAGTCTAATGAGGGCAAACATTTGATGGTAGCAGCTTCCCTGCGGGAGATATTCTCTTTGCCATAATCGCCTTTGTAGCTGCAGTTAAGTTACAATTCAGTACACTGTCCTAAAGCTTGCTGTTAGAAGGGAATCTGCAGCTTGCAGTGAAAGCGCTTCCAGAGGGGAGTCTAATGAGGGCAAACATTTGATGGTAGCAGCTTCCCTGCGGGAGATAGTCTCTTTGCCAAAATCGCCTTATTATCCTCAGTTAAGTTACAATTCAGTACCCTATCCTAAAGCTTGCTGTTAGGAGGGAATCTGCAGCTTGCAGTGAAAGCGCTTCCAGAGGGGAGTCTAATGAGGGCAAACATTTGATGGTAGCAGCTTCCCTGCGGGAGATAGTCTCTTTGCCAAAATCGCATTATTAGGCGAAAGTAAGTTACAATTCAGTACCCTATCCTAAAGCTTGCTGTTAGGAGGGAATCTGCAGCTTGCAGTGAAAGCGCTTCCAGAGGGGAGTCTAATGAGGGAAAACATTTGATGGTAGGAGCTTCCCTGCGGGAGATACTCTCTTCGCCAAAATCGCATTATTAGGCGAAAGTAAGTTACAATTCATTACCCTATCCTAAAGCTTGCTGTTAGGAGGAAATCTGCAGCTTGCAGTGAAAGCGCTTCCAGAGGGGAGTCTAATGAGTGCAAACGTTTGATGGTAACAGCTTCCCTGCGGGAGATACTCTCTTTGCCAAAATCGCGTTATTAGGCGATAGTAAGTTACAATTCAGTACCCTATCCTAAAGCTTGCTGTTAGGAGGGAATCTGCAGCTTGCAGTGAAAGCGCTTCCAGAGGGGAGTCTAATGAGGGCAAACATTTGATGGTAGCAGCTTCCCTGCGGGAGATAGTCTCTTTGCCAAAATCGCATTATTAGGCGAAAGTAAGTTACAATTCAGTACCCTATCCTAAAGCTTGCTGTTAGGAGGGAATCTGCAGCTTGCAGTGAAAGCGCTTCCAGAGGGGAGTCTAATGAGGGCAAACATTTGATGGTAGCAGCTTCCCTGCGGGAGATACTCTCTTTGCCAAAATCGCATTATTAGGCGAAAGGAAGTTACAATTCAGTACCCTATCCTAAAGCTTGCTGTTAGGAGGGAATCTGCAGCTTGCAGTGAAAGCGCTTCCAGAGGGGAGTCTAATGAGGGCAAACATTTGATGGTAGCAGCTTCCCTGCGGGAGATATTCTCTTTGCCAAAATCGCATTATTAGGCGAAAGTAAGTTACAATTCAGTACCCTATCCTAAAGCTTGCTGTTAGGAGGGAATCTGCAGCTTGCAGTGAAAGCGCTTCCAGAGGGGAGTCTAATGAGGGCAAACATTTGATGGTAGCAGCTTCCCTGCGGGAGATAGTCTCTTTGCCAAAATCGCATTATTAGGCGAAAGTAAGTTACAATTCAGTACCCTATCCTAAAGCTTGCTGTTAGGAGGGAATCTGCAGCTTGCAGTGAAAGCGCTTCCAGAGGGGAGTCTAATGAGGGCAAACATTTGATGGTAGCAGCTTCCCTGCGGGAGATAGTCTCTTTGCCAATATCTCATTATTAGGCGAAAGTAAGTTACAATTCATTACCCAATCCTAAAGCTTGCTGTTAGGAGGGAATCTGCAGCTTGCAGTGAAAGCGCTTCCAGAGGGGAGTCTAATGAGGGCAAACATTTGATGGTAGCAGCTTCCCTGCGGGAGACAGTCTCTTTTCCAAAATCGCCTTATTACGCGAAAGTAAGTTACAATTCAGTACGCTATCCTAAAGCTTTCTGTTAGGAGGGAATCTGCAGCTTGCAGTGAAAGCGCTCCAAGAGGGGAGTCTAATGAGGGCAAACATTTGATGGTAGCAGCTTCCCTGCGGGAGATACTCTCTTTGATAAAAACGCATTATTAGGCGAAAGTAAGTTACAATTCAGTACCCTATGCTAAAGCTTGCTGTTAGGAGGGAATCTGCAGCTTGCAGTGAAAGCGCTTCCAGAGGGGAGTCTAATGAGGGCAAACATTTGATGGTAGCAGCTTCCCTGCGGGAGATACTCTCTTTGCCAAAATCGCATTATTAGGCGAAAGGAAGTTACAATTCAGTACACTGTCCTACAGCTTGCTGTTAGGAGGGAATCTGCAGCTTGCAGTGAAAGCGCTTCCAGAGGGGAGTCTAATGAGGGCAAACATTTGATGGTAGCAGCTTCCCTGCGGGAGATAGTCTCTTTGCCAAAATCGCCTTATTATCCTCAGTAAAGTTACAATTCAGTACCCTATCCTAAAGCTTGTTGTTAGGAGGGAATCTGCAGCTTGCAGTGAAAGCGCTTCCAGAGTGGAGTCTAATGAGGGCAAACATTTGATGGTAGCAGCTTCCCTGCGGGAGATAGTCTCTTTGCCAAAATCGCATTATTAGGCGAAAGTAAGTTACAATTCAGTACCCTATCCTAAAGCTTGCTGTTAGGAGGGAATCTGCAGCTTGCAGTGAAAGCGCTTCCAGAGGGGAGTCTAATGAGGGAAAACATTTGATGGTAGGAGCTTCCCTGCGGGAGATACTCTCTTCGCCAAAATCGCATTATTAGGCGAAAGTAAGTTACAATTCATTACCCTATCCTAAAGCTTGCTGTTAGGAGGAAATCTGCAGCTTGCAGTGAAAGCGCTTCCAGAGGGGAGTCTAATGAGGGCAAACGTTTGATGGTAACAGCTTCCCTGCGGGAGATACTCTCTTTGCCAAAATCGCGTTATTAGGCGATAGTAAGTTACAATTCAGTACCCTATCCTAAAGCTTGCTGTTAGGAGGGAATCTGCAGCTTGCAGTGAAAGCGCTTCCAGAGGGGAGTCTAATGAGGGCAAACATTTGATGGTAGCAGCTTCCCTGCGGGAGATAGTCTCTTTGCCAAAATCGCATTATTAGGCGAAAGTAAGTTACAATTCAGTACCCTATCCTAAAGCTTGCTGTTAGGAGGGAATGTGCAGCTTGCAGTGAACGCGCTTCCAGAGGGGAGTCTAATGAGGGCAAAGATTTGATGGTAGCAGCTTCCCTGCGGGAGATACTCTCTTTGCCAAAATCGCATTATTAGGCGAAAGGAAGTTACAATTCAGTACCCTATCCTAAAGCTTGCTGTTAGGAGGGAATCTGCAGCTTGCAGTGAAAGCGCTTCCAGAGGGGAGTCTAATGAGGGCAAACATTTGATGGTAGCAGCTTCCCTGCGGGAGATATTCTCTTTGCCATAATCGCCTTTGTAGCTGCAGTTAAGTTACAATTCAGTACACTGTCCTACAGCTTGCTGTTAGGAGGGAATCTGCAGCTTGCAGTGAAAGCGCTTCCAGAGGGGAGTCTAATGAGGGCAAACATTTGATGGTAGCAGCTTCCCTGCGGGAGATACTCTCTTTGCCAAAATCGCCTTATTATCCTCAGTTAAGTTACAATTCAGTACCCTATCCTAAAGCTTGCTGTTAGGAGGGAATCTGCAGCTTGCAGTGAAAGCGCTTCCAGAGGGGAGTCTAATGAGGGCAAACATTTGATGGTAGCAGCTTCCCTGCGGGAGATAGTCTCTTTGCCAAAATCGCATTATTAGGCGAAAGTAAGTTACAATTCAGTACCCTATCCTAAAGCTTGCTGTTAGGAGGGAATCTGCAGCTTGCAGTGAAAGCGCTTCCAGAGGGGAGTCTAATGAGGGAAAACATTTGATGGTAGGAGCTTCCCTGCGGGAGATACTCTCTTCGCCAAAATCGCATTATTAGGCGAAAGTAAGTTACAATTCATTACCCTATCCTAAAGCTTGCTGTTAGGAGGGAATCTGCAGCTTGCAGTGAAAGCGCTTCCAGAGGGGAGTCTAATGAGGGCAAACGTTTGATGGTAACAGCTTCCCTGCGGGAGATACTCTCTTTGCCAAAATCGCGTTATTAGGCGATAGTAAGTTACAATTCAGTACCCTATCCTAAAGCTTGCTGTTAGGAGGGAATCTGCAGCTTGCAGTGAAAGCGCTTCCAGAGGGGAGTCTAATGAGGGCAAACATTTGATGGTAGCAGCTTCCCTGCGGGAGATAGTCTCTTTGCCAAAATCGCATTATTAGGCGAAAGTAAGTTACAATTCAGTACCCTATCCTAAAGCTTGCTGTTAGGAGGGAATGTGCAGCTTGCAGTGAACGCGCTTCCAGAGGGGAGTCTAATGAGGGCAAAGATTTGATGGTAGCAGCTTCCCTGCGGGAGATACTCTCTTTGCCAAAATCGCATTATTAGGCGAAAGGAAGTTACAATTCAGTACCCTATCCTAAAGCTTGCTGTTAGGAGGGAATCTGCAGCTTGCAGTGAAAGCGCTTCCAGAGGGGAGTCTAATGAGGGCAAACATTTGATGGTAGCAGCTTCCCTGCGGGAGATAGTCTCTTTGCCAAAATCGCATTATTAGGCGAAAGTAAGTTACAATTCAGTACCCTATCCTAAAGCTTGCTGTTAGGAGGGAATCTGCAGCTTGCAGTGAAAGCGCTTCCAGAGGGGAGTCTAATGAGGGCAAACATTTGATGGTAGCAGCTTCCCTGCGGGAGATAGTCTCTTTTCCAAAATCGCATTATTAGGCGAAAGTAAGTTACAATTCAGTACCCTATCCTAAAGCTTGCTGTTAGGAGGGAATCTGCAGCTTGCAGTGAAAGCGCTTCCAGAGGGGAGTCTAATGAGGGCAAACATTTGATGGTAGCAGCTTCCCTGCGGGAGATAGTCTCTTTTCCAAAATCGCATTATTAGGCGAAAGTAAGTTACAATTCAGTACCCTATCCTAAAGCTTGCTGTTAGGAGGGAATCTGCAGCTTGCAGTGAAAGCGCTTCCAGAGGGGAGTCTAATGAGGGGAAACATTTGATGTTAGCAGCTTCCCTGCGGGAGATACTCTCTTTGATAAAAACGCATTATTAGGCGAAAGTAAGTTACAATTCAGTACCCAATCCTAAAGCTTGCTGTTAGGAGGGAATCTGCAGATTGCAGTGAAAGCGCTTCCAGAGGGGAGTCTAATGAGGGCAAACATTTGATGGTAGCAGCTTCCCTGCGGGAGATAGTCTCTTTGCCAAAATCGCATTATTAGGCGAAAGTAAGTTACAATTCAGTACCCTATCCTAAAGCTTGCTGTTAGGAGGGAATCTGCAGCTTGCAGTGAAAGCGCTTCCAGAGGGGAGTCTAATGAGGGCAAACATTTGATGGTAGCAGCTTCCCTGCGGGAGATACACTCTTTGCCAAAATCGCCTTATTGGCCGCAGTTAAGTTACAATTCAGTACCCTATCCTAAAGCTTGCTGTTAGGAGGGAATCTGCAGCTTGCAGTGAAAGCGCTTCCAGAGGGGAGTCTAATGAGGGCAAACATTTGATGGTAGCAGCTTCCCTGCGGGAGATACTCTCTTTGCCAAAATCGCATTATTAGGCGAAAGGAAGTTACAATTCAGTACCCTATCCTAAAGCTTGCTGTTAGGAGGGAATCTGCAGCTTGCAGTGAAAGCGCTTCCAGAGGGGAGTCTAATGAGGGCAAACATTTGATGGTAGCAGCTTCCCTGCGGGAGATATTCTCTTTGCCAAAATCGCATTATTAGGCGAAAGTAAGTTACAATTCAGTACCCTATCCTAAAGCTTGCTGTTAGGAGGGAATCTGCAGCTTGCAGTGAAAGAGCTTCCAGAGGGGAGTCTAATGAGGGAAAACATTTGATGATAGCAGCTTCCCTGCGGGAGATATTCTCTTTGCCATAATCGCCTTTGTAGCTGCAGTTAAGTTACAGTTCAGTACACTGTCCTACAGCTTGCTGTTAGGAGGGAATCTGCAGCTTGCAGTGAAAGCGCTTCCAGAGGGGAGTCTAATGAGGGCAAACATTTGATGGTAGCAGCTTCCCTGCGGGAGATACTCTCTTTGCCAAAATCGCATTATTAGGCGAAAGGAAGATACAATTCAGTACCCTATCCTAAAGCTTGCTGTTAGGAGGGAATCTGCAGCTTGCAGTGAAAGCGCTTCCAGAGGGGAGTCTAACGAGGGCAAACATTTGATGGTAGCAGCTTCCCTGCGGGAGATACTCTCTTTGCCAAAATCGCATTATTAGGCGAAAGTAAGTTACAATTCAGTACCCTATCCTAAAGCTTGCTGTTAGGAGGGAATCTGCAGCTTGCAGTGAAAGCGCTTCCAGAGGGGAGTCTAATGAGGGCAAACATTTGATGGTAGCAGCTTCCCTGCGGGAGATAGTCTCTTTGCCAAAATCGCATTATTAGGCGAAAGTAAGTTACAATTCAGTACCCTATCCTAAAGCTTGCTGTTAGGAGGAAATCTGCAGCTTCCAGTGAAAGCGCTTCCAGAGGGGAGTCTAATGAGGGCAAACATTTGATGGTAGCAGCTTCCCTGCGGGAGATACTCTCTTCGCCAAAATCGCGTTATTAGGCGAAAGTAAGTTACAATTCAGTACCCTATCCTAAAGCTTGCTGTTAGGAGGGAATCTGCAGCTTGCAGTGAAAGCGCTTCCAGAGGGGAGTCTAATGAGGGCAAACATTTGATGGTAGCAGCTTCCCTGCGGGAGATACTCTCATTGCCAAAATCGCATTATTAGGCGAAAGTAAGTTACAATTCAGTACCCTATCCTAAAGCTTGCTGTTAGGAGGGAATCTGCAGCTTGCAGTGAAAGCGCTTCCAGAGGGGAGTCTAATGAGGGCAAACATTTGATGGTAGCAGCTTCCCTGCGGGAGATACTCTCTTTGCCAAAATCGCATTATTAGGCGAAAGTAAGTTACAATTCAGTACCCTATCCTAAAGCTTGCTGTTAGGAGGGAATCTGCAGCTTGCAGTGAAAGCGCTTCCAGAGGGGAGTCTAATGAGGGCAAACATTTGATGGTAGCAGCTTCCCTGCGGGAGATACACTCTTTGCCAAAATCGCCTTATTGGCCGCAGTTAAGTTACAATTCAGTACCCTATCCTAAAGCTTGCTGTTAGGAGGGAATCTGCAGCTTGCAGTGAAAGCGCTTCCAGAGGGGAGTCTAATGAGGGCAAACATTTGATGGTAGCAGCTTCCCTGCGGGAGATACTCTCTTTGCCAAAATCGCATTATTAGGCGAAAGGAAGTTACAATTCAGTACCCTATCCTAAAGCTTGCTGTTAGGAGGGAATCTGCAGCTTGCAGTGAAAGCGCTTCCAGAGGGGAGTCTAATGAGGGCAAACATTTGATGGTAGCAGCTTCCCTGCGGGAGATATTCTCTTTGCCAAAATCGCATTATTAGGCGAAAGTAAGTTACAATTCAGTACCCTATCCTAAAGCTTGCTGTTAGGAGGGAATCTGCAGCTTGCAGTGAAAGAGCTTCCAGAGGGGAGTCTAATGAGGGAAAACATTTGATGATAGCAGCTTCCCTGCGGGAGATATTCTCTTTGCCATAATCGCCTTTGTAGCTGCAGTTAAGTTACAGTTCAGTACACTGTCCTACAGCTTGCTGTTAGGAGGGAATCTGCAGCTTGCAGTGAAAGCGCTTCCAGAGGGGAGTCTAATGAGGGCAAACATTTGATGGTAGCAGCTTCCCTGCGGGAGATAGTCTCTTTTCCAAAATCGCCTTATTACGCGAAAGTAAGTTACAATTCAGTACGCTATCCTAAAGCTTTCTGTTAGGAGGGAATCTGCAGCTTGCAGAGAAAGCGCTCCAAGAGGGGAGTCTAATGAGGGCAAACATTTGATGGTAGCAGCTTCCCTGCGGGAGATACTCTCTTTGATAAAAACGCATTATTAGGCGAAAGTAAGTTACAATTCAGTACCCTATCCTAAAGCTTGCTGTTAGGAGGGAATCTGCAGCTTGCAGTGAAAGCGCTTCCAGAGGGGAGTCTAATGAGGGCAAACATTTGATGGTAGCAGCTTCCCTGCGGGAGATACTCTCTTTGCCAAAATCGCATTATTAGGCGAAAGGAAGTTACAATTCAGTACCCTATCCTAAAGCTTGCTGTTAGGAGGGAATGTGCAGCTTGCAGTGAAAGCGCTTCCAGAGGGGAGTCTAATGAGGGCAAACATTTGATGGTAGCAGCTTCCCTGCGGGAGATATTCTCTTTGCCATAATCGCCTTTGTAGCTGCAGTTAAGTTACAATTCAGTACACTGTCCTAAAGCTTGCTGTTAGAAGGGAATCTGCAGCTTGCAGTGAAAGCGCTTCCAGAGGGGAGTCTAATGAGGGCAAACATTTGATGGTAGCAGCTTCCCTGCGGGAGATAGTCTCTTTGCCAAAATCGCCTTATTATCCTCAGTTAAGTTACAATTCAGTACCCTATCCTAAAGCTTGCTGTTAGGAGGGAATCTGCAGCTTGCAGTGAAAGCGCTTCCAGAGGGGAGTCTAATGAGGGCAAACATTTGATGGTAGCAGCTTCCCTGCGGGAGATAGTCTCTTTGCCAAAATCGCATTATTAGGCGAAAGTAAGTTACAATTCAGTACCCTATCCTAAAGCTTGCTGTTAGGAGGGAATCTGCAGCTTGCAGTGAAAGCGCTTCCAGAGGGGAGTCTAATGAGGGAAAACATTTGATGGTAGGAGCTTCCCTGCGGGAGATACTCTCTTCGCCAAAATCGCATTATTAGGCGAAAGTAAGTTACAATTCATTACCCTATCCTAAAGCTTGCTGTTAGGAGGAAATCTGCAGCTTGCAGTGAAAGCGCTTCCAGAGGGGAGTCTAATGAGGGCAAACGTTTGATGGTAACAGCTTCCCTGCGGGAGATACTCTCTTTGCCAAAATCGCGTTATTAGGCGATAGTAAGTTACAATTCAGTACCCTATCCTAAAGCTTGCTGTTAGGAGGGAATCTGCAGCTTGCAGTGAAAGCGCTTCCAGAGGGGAGTCTAATGAGGGCAAACATTTGATGGTAGCAGCTTCCCTGCGGGAGATAGTCTCTTTGCCAAAATCGCATTATTAGGCGAAAGTAAGTTACAATTCAGTACCCTATCCTAAAGCTTGCTGTTAGGAGGGAATGTGCAGCTTGCAGTGAACGCGCTTCCAGAGGGGAGTCTAATGAGGGCAAAGATTTGATGGTAGCAGCTTCCCTGCGGGAGATACTCTCTTTGCCAAAATCGCATTATTAGGCGAAAGGAAGTTACAATTCAGTACCCTATCCTAAAGCTTGCTGTTAGGAGGGAATCTGCAGCTTGCAGTGAAAGCGCTTCCAGAGGGGAGTCTAATGAGGGCAAACATTTGATGGTAGCAGCTTCCCTGCGGGAGATATTCTCTTTGCCAAAATCGCATTATTAGGCGAAAGTAAGTTACAATTCAGTACCCTATCCTAAAGCTTGCTGTTAGGAGGGAATCTGCAGCTTGCAGTGAAAGCGCTTCCAGAGGGGAGTCTAATGAGGGCAAACATTTGATGGTAGCAGCTTCCCTGCGGGAGATAGTCTCTTTTCCAAAATCGCATTATTAGGCGAAAGTAAGTTACAATTCAGTACCCTATCCTAAAGCTTGCTGTTAGGAGGGAATCTGCAGCTTGCAGTGAAAGCGCTTCCAGAGGGGAGTCTAATGAGGGGAAACATTTGATGTTAGCAGCTTCCCTGCGGGAGATACTCTCTTTGATAAAAACGCATTATTAGGCGAAAGTAAGTTACAATTCAGTACCCAATCCTAAAGCTTGCTGTTAGGAGGGAATCTGCAGATTGCAGTGAAAGCGCTTCCAGAGGGGAGTCTAATGAGGGCAAACATTTGATGGTAGCAGCTTCCCTGCGGGAGATAGTCTCTTTGCCAAAATCGCATTATTAGGCGAAAGTAAGTTACAATTCAGTACCCTATCCTAAAGCTTGCTGTTAGGAGGGAATCTGCAGCTTGCAGTGAAAGCGCTTCCAGAGGGGAGTCTAATGAGGGCAAACATTTGATGGTAGCAGCTTCCCTGCGGGAGATACTCTCTTTGCCAAAATCGCCTTATTGGCCGCAGTTAAGTTACAATTCAGTACCCTATCCTAAAGCTTGCTGTTAGGAGGGAATCTGCAGCTTGCAGTGAAAGCGCTTCCAGAGGGGAGTCTAATGAGGGCAAACATTTGATGGTAGCAGCTTCCCTGCGGGAGATACTCTCTTTGCCAAAATCGCATTATTAGGCGAAAGGAAGTTACAATTCAGTACCCTATCCTAAAGCTTGCTGTTAGGAGGGAATCTGCAGCTTGCAGTGAAAGCGCTTCCAGAGGGGAGTCTAATGAGGGCAAACATTTGATGGTAGCAGCTTCCCTGCGGGAGATATTCTCTTTGCCAAAATCGCATTATTAGGCGAAAGTAAGTTACAATTCAGTACCCTATCCTAAAGCTTGCTGTTAGTAGGAAATCTGCAGCTTGCAGTGAAAGAGCTTCCAGAGGGGAGTCTAATGAGGGCAAACATTTGATGATAGCAGCTTCCCTGCGGGAGATATTCTCTTTGCCATAATCGCCTTTGTAGCTGCAGTTAAGTTACAGTTCAGTACACTGTCCTACAGCTTGCTGTCAGGAGGGAATCTGCAGCTTGCAGTGAAAGCGCTTCCAGAGGGGAGTCTAATGAGGGCAAACATTTGATGGTAGCAGCTTCCCTGCGGGAGATACTCTCTTTGCCAAAATCGCATTATTAGGCGAAAGGAAGATACAATTCAGTACCCTATCCTAAAGCTTGCTGTTAGGAGGGAATCTGCAGCTTGCAGTGAAAGCGCTTCCAGAGGGGAGTCTAACGAGGGCAAACATTTGATGGTAGCAGCTTCCCTGCGGGAGATACTCTCTTTGCCAAAATCGCATTATTAGGCGAAAGTAAGTTACAATTCAGTACCCTATCCTAAAGCTTGCTGTTAGGAGGGAATCTGCAGCTTGCAGTGAAAGCGCTTCCAGAGGGGAGTCTAATGAGGGCAAACATTTGATGGTAGCAGCTTCCCTGCGGGAGATAGTCTCTTTGCCAAAATCGCATTATTAGGCGAAAGTAAGTTACAATTCAGTACCCTATCCTAAAGCTTGCTGTTAGGAGGAAATCTGCAGCTTGCAGTGAAAGCGCTTCCAGAGGGGAGTCTAATGAGGGCAAACATTTGATGGTAGCAGCTTCCCTGCGGGAGATACTCTCTTCGCCAAAATCGCGTTATTAGGCGAAAGTAAGTTACAATTCAGTACCCTATCCTAAAGCTTGCTGTTAGGAGGGAATCTGCAGCTTGCAGTGAAAGCGCTTCCAGAGGGGAGTCTAATGAGGGCAAACATTTGATGGTAGCAGCTTCCCTGCGGGAGATACTCTCATTGCCAAAATCGCATTATTAGGCGAAAGTAAGTTACAATTCAGTACCCTATCCTAAAGCTTGCTGTTAGGAGGGAATCTGCAGCTTGCAGTGAAAGCGCTTCCAGAGGGGAGTCTAATGAGGGCAAACATTTGATGGTAGCAGCTTCCCTGCGGGAGATACTCTCTTTGCCAAAATCGCATTATTAGGCGAAAGTAAGTTACAATTCAGTACCCTATCCTAAAGCTTGCTGTTAGGAGGGAATCTGCAGCTTGCAGTGAAAGCGCTTCCAGAGGGGAGTCTAATGAGGGCAAACATTTGATGGTAGCAGCTTCCCTGCGGGAGATAGTCTCTTTGCCAAAATCGCATTATTAGGCGAAAGTAAGTTACAATTCAGTACCCTATCCTAAAGCTTGCTGTTAGGAGGGAATCTGCAGCTTGCAGTGAAAGCGCTTCCAGAGGGGAGTCTAATGAGGGGAAACATTTGATGGTAGCAGCTTCCCTGCGGGAGATACTCTCTTTGCTATAATCGCATTATTAGGCGAAAGTAAGTTACAATTCAGTACCCTATCCTAAAGCTTGCTGTTAGGAGGGAATCTGCAGCTTGCAGTGAAAGCGCTTCCAGAGGGGAGTCTAATGAGGGCAAACATTTGATGGTAGCAGCTTCCCTGCGGGAGATAGTCTCTTTGCCAAAATCGCATTATTAGGCGAAAGTAAGTTACAATTCAGTACCCTATCCTAAAGCTTGCTGTTAGGAGGGAATCTGCAGCTTGCAGTGAAAGCGCTTCCAGAGGGGAGTCTAATGAGGGCAAAGATTTGATGGTAGCAGCTTCCCTGCGGGAGATAGTCTCTTTGCCAAAATCGCATTATTAGGCGAAAGTAAGTTACAATTCAGTACCCTATCCTAAAGCTTGCTGTTAGGAGGAAATCTGCAGCTTGCAGTGAAAGCGCTTCCAGAGGGGAGTCTAATGAGGGCAAACATTTGATGGTAGCAGCTTCCCTGCGGGAGATACTCTCTTTGCCAAAATCGCCTTATTGGCCGCAGTTAAGTTACAATTCAGTACCCTATCCTAAAGCTTGCTGTTAGGAGGGAATCTGCAGCTTGCAGTGAAAGCGCTTCCAGAGGGGAGTCTAATGAGGGCAAACATTTGATGGTAGCAGCTTCCCTGCGGGAGATACTCTCTTTGCCAAAATCGCATTATTAGGCGAAAGGAAGTTACAATTCAGTACCCTATCCTAAAGCTTGCTGTTAGGAGGGAATCTGCAGCTTGCAGTGAAAGCGCTTCCAGAGGGGAGTCTAATGAGGGCAAACATTTGATGGTAGCAGCTTCCCTGCGGGAGATATTCTCTTTGCCAAAATCGCATTATTAGGCGAAAGTAAGTTACAATTCAGTACCCTATCCTAAAGCTTGCTGTTAGTAGGGAATCTGCAGCTTGCAGTGAAAGAGCTTCCAGAGGGGAGTCTAATGAGGGCAAACATTTGATGATAGCAGCTTCCCTGCGGGAGATATTCTCTTTGCCATAATCGCCTTTGTAGCTGCAGTTAAGTTACAGTTCAGTACACTGTCCTACAGCTTGCTGTCAGGAGGGAATCTGCAGCTTGCAGTGAAAGCGCTTCCAGAGGGGAGTCTAATGAGGGCAAACATTTGATGGTAGCAGCTTCCCTGCGGGAGATACTCTCTTTGCCAAAATCGCATTATTAGGCGAAAGGAAGATACAATTCAGTACCCTATCCTAAAGCTTGCTGTTAGGAGGGAATCTGCAGCTTGCAGTGAAAGCGCTTCCAGAGGGGAGTCTAACGAGGGCAAACATTTGATGGTAGCAGCTTCCCTGCGGGAGATACTCTCTTTGCCAAAATCGCATTATTAGGCGAAAGTAAGTTACAATTCAGTACCCTATCCTAAAGCTTGCTGTTAGGAGGGAATCTGCAGCTTGCAGTGAAAGCGCTTCCAGAGGGGAGTCTAATGAGGGGAAACATTTGATGGTAGCAGCTTCCCTGCGGGAGATACTCTCTTTGCTATAATCGCATTATTAGGCGAAAGTAAGTTACAATTCAGTACACTATCCTAAAGCTTGCTGTTAGGAGGGAATCTGCAGCTTGCAGTGAAAGCGCTTCCAGAGGGGAGTCTAATGAGGGGAAACATTTGATGGTAGCAGCTTCCCTGCGGGAGATAGTCTCTTTGCCAAAATCGCATTATTAGGCGAAAGTAAGTTACAATTCAGTACCCTATCCTAAAGCTTGCTGTTAGGAGGGAATCTGCAGCTTGCAGTGAAAGCGCTTCCAGAGGGGAGTCTAATGAGGGCAAAGATTTGATGGTAGCAGCTTCCCTGCGGGAGATACTCTCTTTGCCAAAATCGCATTATTAGGCGAAAGTAAGTTACAATTCAGTACCCTATCCTAAAGCTTGCTGTTAGGAGGAAATCTGCAGCTTGCAGTGAAAGCGCTTCCAGAGGGGAGTCTAATGAGGGCAAACATTTGATGGTAGCAGCTTCCCTGCGGGAGATACTCTCTTTGCCAAAATCGCATTATTAGGCGAAAGTAAGTTACAATTCAGTACCCTATCCTAAAGCTTGCTGTTAGGAGGGAATCTGCAGCTTGCAGTGAAAGCGCTTCCAGAGGGGAGTCTAATGAGGGCAAACATTTGATGGTAGCAGCTTCCCTGCGGGAGATACTCTCTTTGATAAAAACGCATTATTAGGCGAAAGGAAGTTACAATTCAGTACCCTATCCTAAAGCTTGCTGTTAGGAGGGAATCTGCAGCTTGCAGTGAAAGCGCTTCCAGAGGGGAGTCTAATGAGGGCAAACATTTGATGGTAGCAGCTTCCCTGCGGGAGATAGTCTCTTTGCCAAAATCGCATTATTAGGCGAAAGTAAGTTACAATTCAGTACCCTATCCTAAAGCTTGCTGTTAGGAGGGAATCTGCAGCTTGCAGTGAAAGCGCTTCCAGAGGGGAGTCTAATGAGGGCAAACATTTGATGGTAGCAGCTTCCCTGCGGGAGATAGTCTCTTTGCCAATATCTCATTATTAGGCGAAAGTAAGTTACAATTCATTACCCAATCCTAAAGCTTGCTGTTAGGAGGGAATCTGCAGCTTGCAGTGAAAGCGCTTCCAGAGGGGAGTCTAATGAGGGCAAACATTTGATGGTAGCAGCTTCCCTGCGGGAGATAGTCTCTTTTCCAAAATCGCCTTATTACGCGAAAGTAAGTTACAATTCAGTACGCTATCCTAAAGCTTTCTGTTAGGAGGGAATCTGCAGCTTGCAGTGAAAGCGCTCCAAGAGGGGAGTCTAATGAGGGCAAACATTTGATGGTAGCAGCTTCCCTGCGGGAGATACTCTCTTTGATAAAAACGCATTATTAGGCGAAAGTAAGTTACAATTCAGTACCCTATGCTAAAGCTTGCTGTTAGGAGGGAATCTGCAGCTTGCAGTGAAAGCGCTTCCAGAGGGGAGTCTAATGAGGGCAAACATTTGATGGTAGCAGCTTCCCTGCGGGAGATACTCTCTTTGCCAAAATCGCATTATTAGGCGAAAGGAAGTTACAATTCAGTACCCTATCCTAAAGCTTGCTGTTAGGAGGGAATCTGCAGCTTGCAGTGAAAGCGCTTCCAGAGGGGAGTCTAATGAGGGCAAACATTTGATGGTAGCAGCTTCCCTGCGGGAGATATTCTCTTTGCCATAATCGCCTTTGTAGCTGCAGTTAAGTTACAATTCAGTACACTGTCCTACAGCTTGCTGTTAGGAGGGAATCTGCAGCTTGCAGTGAAAGCGCTTCCAGAGGGGAGTCTAATGAGGGCAAACATTTGATGGTAGCAGCTTCCCTGCGGGAGATAGTCTCTTTGCCAAAATCGCCTTATTATCCTCAGTTAAGTTACAATTCAGTACCCTATCCTAAAGCTTGCTGTTAGGAGGGAATCTGCAGCTTGCAGTGAAAGCGCTTCCAGAGGGGAGTCTAATGAGGGCAAACATTTGATGGTAGCAGCTTCCCTGCGGGAGATAGTCTCTTTGCCAAAATCGCATTATTAGGCGAAAGTAAGTTACAATTCAGTACCCTATCCTAAAGCTTGCTGTTAGGAGGGAATCTGCAGCTTGCAGTGAAAGCGCTTCCAGAGGGGAGTCTAATGAGGGAAAACATTTGATGGTAGGAGCTTCCCTGCGGGAGATACTCTCTTCGCCAAAATCGCATTATTAGGCGAAAGTAAGTTACAATTCATTACCCTATCCTAAAGCTTGCTGTTAGGAGGAAATCTGCAGCTTGCAGTGAAAGCGCTTCCAGAGGGGAGTCTAATGAGGGCAAACGTTTGATGGTAACAGCTTCCCTGCGGGAGATACTCTCTTTGCCAAAATCGCGTTATTAGGCGATAGTAAGTTACAATTCAGTACCCTATCCTAAAGCTTGCTGTTAGGAGGGAATCTGCAGCTTGCAGTGAAAGCGCTTCCAGAGGGGAGTCTAATGAGGGCAAACATTTGATGGTAGCAGCTTCCCTGCGGGAGATAGTCTCTTTGCCAAAATCGCATTATTAGGCGAAAGTAAGTTACAATTCAGTACCCTATCCTAAAGCTTGCTGTTAGGAGGGAATGTGCAGCTTGCAGTGAACGCGCTTCCAGAGGGGAGTCTAATGAGGGCAAAGATTTGATGGTAGCAGCTTCCCTGCGGGAGATACTCTCTTTGCCAAAATCGCATTATTAGGCGAAAGGAAGTTACAATTCAGTACCCTATCCTAAAGCTTGCTGTTAGGAGGGAATCTGCAGCTTGCAGTGAAAGCGCTTCCAGAGGGGAGTCTAATGAGGGCAAACATTTGATGGTAGCAGCTTCCCTGCGGGAGATATTCTCTTTGCCATAATCGCCTTTGTAGCTGCAGTTAAGTTACAATTCAGTACACTGTCCTACAGCTTGCTGTTAGGAGGGAATCTGCAGCTTGCAGTGAAAGCGCTTCCAGAGGGGAGTCTAATGAGGGCAAACATTTGATGGTAGCAGCTTCCCTGCGGGAGATAGTCTCTTTGCCAAAATCGCCTTATTATCCTCAGTTAAGTTACAATTCAGTACCCTATGCTAAAGCTTGCTGTTAGGAGGGAATCTGCAGCTTGCAGTGAAAGCGCTTCCAGAGGGGAGTCTAATGAGGGCAAACATTTGATGGTAGCAGCTTCCCTGCGGGAGATACTCTCTTTGCCAAAATCGCATTATTAGGCGAAAGTAAGTTACAATTCAGTACCCTATCCTAAAGCTTGCTGTTAGGAGGGAATCTGCAGCTTGCAGTGAAAGCGCTTCCAGAGGGGAGTCTAATGAGGGCAAAGATTTGATGGTAGCAGCTTCCCTGCGGGAGATACTCTCTTTGCCAAAATCGCATTATTAGGCGAAAGTAAGTTACAATTCAGTACCCTATCCTAAAGCTTGCTGTTAGGAGGAAATCTGCAGCTTGCAGTGAAAGCGCTTCCAGAGGGGAGTCTAATGAGGGCAAACATTTGATGGTAGCAGCTTCCCTGCGGGAGATACTCTCTTTGCCAAAATCGCATTATTAGGCGAAAGTAAGTTACAATTCAGTACCCTATCCTAAAGCTTGCTGTTAGGAGGGAATCTGCAGCTTGCAGTGAAAGCGCTTCCAGAGGGGAGTCTAATGAGGGCAAACATTTGATGGTAGCAGCTTCCCTGCGGGAGATACTCTCTTTGATAAAAACGCATTATTAGGCGAAAGTAAGTTACAATTCAGTACCCTATCCTAAAGCTTGCTGTTAGGAGGGAATCTGCAGCTTGCAGTGAAAGCGCTTCCAGAGGGGAGTCTAATGAGGGCAAACATTTGATGGTAGCAGCTTCCCTGCGGGAGATAGTCTCTTTGCCAAAATCGCATTATTAGGCGAAAGTAAGTTACAATTCAGTACCCTATCCTAAAGCTTGCTGTTAGGAGGGAATCTGCAGCTTGCAGTGAAAGCGCTTCCAGAGGGGAGTCTAATGAGGGCAAACATTTGATGGTAGCAGCTTCCCTGCGGGAGATAGTCTCTTTGCCAATATCTCATTATTAGGCGAAAGTAAGTTACAATTCATTACCCAATCCTAAAGCTTGCTGTTAGGAGGGAATCTGCAGCTTGCAGTGAAAGCGCTTCCAGAGGGGAGTCTAATGAGGGCAAACATTTGATGGTAGCAGCTTCCCTGCGGGAGATAGTCTCTTTTCCAAAATCGCCTTATTACGCGAAAGTAAGTTACAATTCAGTACGCTATCCTAAAGCTTTCTGTTAGGAGGGAATCTGCAGCTTGCAGTGAAAGCGCTCCAAGAGGGGAGTCTAATGAGGGCAAACATTTGATGGTAGCAGCTTCCCTGCGGGAGATACTCTCTTTGATAAAAACGCATTATTAGGCGAAAGTAAGTTACAATTCAGTACCCTATGCTAAAGCTTGCTGTTAGGAGGGAATCTGCAGCTTGCAGTGAAAGCGCTTCCAGAGGGGAGTCTAATGAGGGCAAACATTTGATGGTAGCAGCTTCCCTGCGGGAGATACTCTCTTTGCCAAAATCGCATTATTAGGCGAAAGGAAGTTACAATTCAGTACCCTATCCTAAAGCTTGCTGTTAGGAGGGAATCTGCAGCTTGCAGTGAAAGCGCTTCCAGAGGGGAGTCTAATGAGGGCAAACATTTGATGGTAGCAGCTTCCCTGCGGGAGATATTCTCTTTGCCATAATCGCCTTTGTAGCTGCAGTTAAGTTACAATTCAGTACACTGTCCTACAGCTTGCTGTTAGGAGGGAATCTGCAGCTTGCAGTGAAAGCGCTTCCAGAGGGGAGTCTAATGAGGGCAAACATTTGATGGTAGCAGCTTCCCTGCGGGAGATAGTCTCTTTGCCAAAATCGCCTTATTATCCTCAGTTAAGTTACAATTCAGTACCCTATCCTAAAGCTTGCTGTTAGGAGGGAATCTGCAGCTTGCAGTGAAAGCGCTTCCAGAGGGGAGTCTAATGAGGGCAAACATTTGATGGTAGCAGCTTCCCTGCGGGAGATAGTCTCTTTGCCAAAATCGCATTATTAGGCGAAAGTAAGTTACAATTCAGTACCCTATCCTAAAGCTTGCTGTTAGGAGGGAATCTGCAGCTTGCAGTGAAAGCGCTTCCAGAGGGGAGTCTAATGAGGGAAAACATTTGATGGTAGGAGCTTCCCTGCGGGAGATACTCTCTTCGCCAAAATCGCATTATTAGGCGAAAGTAAGTTACAATTCATTACCCTATCCTAAAGCTTGCTGTTAGGAGGAAATCTGCAGCTTGCAGTGAAAGCGCTTCCAGAGGGGAGTCTAATGAGGGCAAACGTTTGATGGTAACAGCTTCCCTGCGGGAGATACTCTCTTTGCCAAAATCGCGTTATTAGGCGATAGTAAGTTACAATTCAGTACCCTATCCTAAAGCTTGCTGTTAGGAGGGAATCTGCAGCTTGCAGTGAAAGCGCTTCCAGAGGGGAGTCTAATGAGGGCAAACATTTGATGGTAGCAGCTTCCCTGCGGGAGATAGTCTCTTTGCCAAAATCGCATTATTAGGCGAAAGTAAGTTACAATTCAGTACCCTATCCTAAAGCTTGCTGTTAGGAGGGAATGTGCAGCTTGCAGTGAACGCGCTTCCAGAGGGGAGTCTAATGAGGGCAAAGATTTGATGGTAGCAGCTTCCCTGCGGGAGATACTCTCTTTGCCAAAATCGCATTATTAGGCGAAAGGAAGTTACAATTCAGTACCCTATCCTAAAGCTTGCTGTTAGGAGGGAATCTGCAGCTTGCAGTGAAAGCGCTTCCAGAGGGGAGTCTAATGAGGGCAAACATTTGATGGTAGCAGCTTCCCTGCGGGAGATATTCTCTTTGCCATAATCGCCTTTGTAGCTGCAGTTAAGTTACAATTCAGTACACTGTCCTACAGCTTGCTGTTAGGAGGGAATCTGCAGCTTGCAGTGAAAGCGCTTCCAGAGGGGAGTCTAATGAGGGCAAACATTTGATGGTAGCAGCTTCCCTGCGGGAGATAGTCTCTTTGCCAAAATCGCCTTATTATCCTCAGTTAAGTTACAATTCAGTACCCTATCCTAAAGCTTGCTGTTAGGAGGGAATCTGCAGCTTGCAGTGAAAGCGCTTCCAGAGGGGAGTCTAATGAGGGCAAACATTTGATGGTAGCAGCTTCCCTGCGGGAGATAGTCTCTTTGCCAAAATCGCATTATTAGGCGAAAGTAAGTTACAATTCAGTACCCTATCCTAAAGCTTGCTGTTAGGAGGGAATCTGCAGCTTGCAGTGAAAGCGCTTCCAGAGGGGAGTCTAATGAGGGAAAACATTTGATGGTAGGAGCTTCCCTGCGGGAGATACTCTCTTCGCCAAAATCGCATTATTAGGCGAAAGTAAGTTACAATTCATTACCCTATCCTAAAGCTTGCTGTTAGGAGGAAATCTGCAGCTTGCAGTGAAAGCGCTTCCAGAGGGGAGTCTAATGAGGGCAAACGTTTGATGGTAACAGCTTCCCTGCGGGAGATACTCTC
This sequence comes from Phaenicophaeus curvirostris, assembly GCF_032191515.1. NCBI lineage: Eukaryota > Metazoa > Chordata > Aves > Cuculiformes > Cuculidae > Phaenicophaeus > Phaenicophaeus curvirostris. Next base: position 46,668 of record NW_027206712.1, read on the forward strand.
TTTGCCAAAATCGCGTTATTAGGCGATAGTAAGTTACAATTCAGTACCCTATCCTAAAGCTTGCTGTTAGGAGGGAATCTGCAGCTTGCAGTGAAAGCGCTTCCAGAGGGGAGTCTAATGAGGGCAAACATTTGATGGTAGCAGCTTCCCTGCGGGAGATAGTCTCTTTGCCAAAATCGCATTATTAGGCGAAAGTAAGTTACAATTCAGTACCCTATCCTAAAGCTTGCTGTTAGGAGGGAATGTGCAGCTTGCAGTGAACGCGCTTCCAGAGGGGAGTCTAATGAGGGCAAAGATTTGATGGTAGCAGCTTCCCTGCGGGAGATACTCTCTTTGCCAAAATCGCATTATTAGGCGAAAGGAAGTTACAATTCAGTACCCTATCCTAAAGCTTGCTGTTAGGAGGGAATCTGCAGCTTGCAGTGAAAGCGCTTCCAGAGGGGAGTCTAATGAGGGCAAACATTTGATGGTAGCAGCTTCCCTGCGGGAGATAGTCTCTTTGCCAAAATCGCATTATTAGGCGAAAGTAAGTTACAATTCAGTACCCTATCCTAAAGCTTGCTGTTAGGAGGGAATCTGCAGCTTGCAGTGAAAGCGCTTCCAGAGGGGAGTCTAATGAGGGCAAACATTTGATGGTAGCAGCTTCCCTGCGGGAGATAGTCTCTTTTCCAAAATCGCATTATTAGGCGAAAGTAAGTTACAATTCAGTACCCTATCCTAAAGCTTGCTGTTAGGAGGGAATCTGCAGCTTGCAGTGAAAGCGCTTCCAGAGGGGAGTCTAATGAGGGCAAACATTTGATGGTAGCAGCTTCCCTGCGGGAGATAGTCTCTTTTCCAAAATCGCATTATTAGGCGAAAGTAAGTTACAATTCAGTACCCTATCCTAAAGCTTGCTGTTAGGAGGGAATCTGCAGCTTGCAGTGAAAGCGCTTCCAGAGGGGAGTCTAATGAGGGGAAACATTTGATGTTAGCAGCTTCCCTGCGGGAGATACTCTCTTTGATAAAAACGCATTATTAGGCGAAAGTAAGTTACAATTCAGTACCCAATCCTAAAGCTTGCTGTTAGGAGGGAATCTGCAGATTGCAGTGAAAGCGCTTCCAGAGGGGAGTCTAATGAGGGCAAACATTTGATGGTAGCAGCTTCCCTGCGGGAGATAGTCTCTTTGCCAAAATCGCATTATTAGGCGAAAGTAAGTTACAATTCAGTACCCTATCCTAAAGCTTGCTGTTAGGAGGGAATCTGCAGCTTGCAGTGAAAGCGCTTCCAGAGGGGAGTCTAATGAGGGCAAACATTTGATGGTAGCAGCTTCCCTGCGGGAGATACACTCTTTGCCAAAATCGCCTTATTGGCCGCAGTTAAGTTACAATTCAGTACCCTATCCTAAAGCTTGCTGTTAGGAGGGAATCTGCAGCTTGCAGTGAAAGCGCTTCCAGAGGGGAGTCTAATGAGGGCAAACATTTGATGGTAGCAGCTTCCCTGCGGGAGATACTCTCTTTGCCAAAATCGCATTATTAGGCGAAAGGAAGTTACAATTCAGTACCCTATCCTAAAGCTTGCTGTTAGGAGGGAATCTGCAGCTTGCAGTGAAAGCGCTTCCAGAGGGGAGTCTAATGAGGGCAAACATTTGATGGTAGCAGCTTCCCTGCGGGAGATATTCTCTTTGCCAAAATCGCATTATTAGGCGAAAGTAAGTTACAATTCAGTACCCTATCCTAAAGCTTGCTGTTAGGAGGGAATCTGCAGCTTGCAGTGAAAGAGCTTCCAGAGGGGAGTCTAATGAGGGAAAACATTTGATGATAGCAGCTTCCCTGCGGGAGATATTCTCTTTGCCATAATCGCCTTTGTAGCTGCAGTTAAGTTACAGTTCAGTACACTGTCCTACAGCTTGCTGTTAGGAGGGAATCTGCAGCTTGCAGTGAAAGCGCTTCCAGAGGGGAGTCTAATGAGGGCAAACATTTGATGGTAGCAGCTTCCCTGCGGGAGATACTCTCTTTGCCAAAATCGCATTATTAGGCGAAAGGAAGATACAATTCAGTACCCTATCCTAAAGCTTGCTGTTAGGAGGGAATCTGCAGCTTGCAGTGAAAGCGCTTCCAGAGGGGAGTCTAACGAGGGCAAACATTTGATGGTAGCAGCTTCCCTGCGGGAGATACTCTCTTTGCCAAAATCGCATTATTAGGCGAAAGTAAGTTACAATTCAGTACCCTATCCTAAAGCTTGCTGTTAGGAGGGAATCTGCAGCTTGCAGTGAAAGCGCTTCCAGAGGGGAGTCTAATGAGGGCAAACATTTGATGGTAGCAGCTTCCCTGCGGGAGATAGTCTCTTTGCCAAAATCGCATTATTAGGCGAAAGTAAGTTACAATTCAGTACCCTATCCTAAAGCTTGCTGTTAGGAGGAAATCTGCAGCTTGCAGTGAAAGCGCTTCCAGAGGGGAGTCTAATGAGGGCAAACATTTGATGGTAGCAGCTTCCCTGCGGGAGATACTCTCTTCGCCAAAATCGCGTTATTAGGCGAAAGTAAGTTACAATTCAGTACCCTATCCTAAAGCTTGCTGTTAGGAGGGAATCTGCAACTTGCAGTGAAAGCGCTTCCAGAGGGGAGTCTAATGAGGGCAAACATTTGATGGTAGCAGCTTCCCTGCGGGAGATACTCTCATTGCCAAAATCGCATTATTAGGCGAAAGTAAGTTACAATTCAGTACCCTATCCTAAAGCTTGCTGTTAGGAGGGAATCTGCAGCTTGCAGTGAAAGCGCTTCCAGAGGGGAGTCTAATGAGGGCAAACATTTGATGGTAGCAGCTTCCCTGCGGGAGATACTCTCTTTGCCAAAATCGCATTATTAGGCGAAAGTAAGTTACAATTCAGTACCCTATCCTAAAGCTTGCTGTTAGGAGGGAATCTGCAGCTTGCAGTGAAAGCGCTTCCAGAGGGGAGTCTAATGAGGGCAAACATTTGATGGTAGCAGCTTCCCTGCGGGAGATACACTCTTTGCCAAAATCGCCTTATTGGCCGCAGTTAAGTTACAATTCAGTACCCTATCCTAAAGCTTGCTGTTAGGAGGGAATCTGCAGCTTGCAGTGAAAGCGCTTCCAGAGGGGAGTCTAATGAGGGCAAACATTTGATGGTAGCAGCTTCCCTGCGGGAGATACTCTCTTTGCCAAAATCGCATTATTAGGCGAAAGGAAGTTACAATTCAGTACCCTATCCTAAAGCTTGCTGTTAGGAGGGAATCTGCAGCTTGCAGTGAAAGCGCTTCCAGAGGGGAGTCTAATGAGGGCAAACATTTGATGGTAGCAGCTTCCCTGCGGGAGATATTCTCTTTGCCAAAATCGCATTATTAGGCGAAAGTAAGTTACAATTCAGTACCCTATCCTAAAGCTTGCTGTTAGGAGGGAATCTGCAGCTTGCAGTGAAAGAGCTTCCAGAGGGGAGTCTAATGAGGGACAACATTTGATGATAGCAGCTTCCCTGCGGGAGATATTCTCTTTGCCATAATCGCCTTTGTAGCTGCAGTTAAGTTACAGTTCAGTACACTGTCCTACAGCTTGCTGTTAGGAGGGAATCTGCAGCTTGCAGTGAAAGCGCTTCCAGAGGGGAGTCTAATGAGGGCAAACATTTGATGGTAGCAGCTTCCCTGCGGGAGATACTCTCTTTGCCAAAATCGCATTATTAGGCGAAAGGAAGATACAATTCAGTACCCTATCCTAAAGCTTGCTGTTAGGAGGGAATCTGCAGCTTGCAGTGAAAGCGCTTCCAGAGGGGAGTCTAACGAGGGCAAACATTTGATGGTAGCAGCTTCCCTGCGGGAGATACTCTCTTTGCCAAAATCGCATTATTAGGCGAAAGTAAGTTACAATTCAGTACCCTATCCTAAAGCTTGCTGTTAGGAGGGAATCTGCAGCTTGCAGTGAAACCGCTTCCAGAGGGGAGTCTAATGAGGGCAAACATTTGATGGTAGCAGCTTCCCTGCGGGAGATAGTCTCTTTGCCAAAATCGCATTATTAGGCGAAAGTAAGTTACAATTCAGTACCCTATCCTAAAGCTTGCTGTTAGGAGGAAATCTGCAGCTTGCAGTGAAAGCGCTTCCAGAGGGGAGTCTAATGAGGGCAAACATTTGATGGTAGCAGCTTCCCTGCGGGAGATACTCTCTTCGCCAAAATCGCGTTATTAGGCGAAAGTAAGTTACAATTCAGTACCCTATCCTAAAGCTTGCTGTTAGGAGGGAATCTGCAGCTTGCAGTGAAAGCGCTTCCAGAGGGGAGTCTAATGAGGGCAAACATTTGATGGTAGCAGCTTCCCTGCGGGAGATACTCTCTTTGCCAAAATCGCATTATTAGGCGAAAGTAAGTTACAATTCAGTACCCTATCCTAAAGCTTGCTGTTAGGAGGGAATCTGCAGCTTGCAGTGAAAGCGCTTCCAGAGGGGAGTCTAATGAGGGCAAACATTTGATGGTAGCAGCTTCCCTGCGGGAGATACTCTCTTTGCCAAAATCGCATTATTAGGCGAAAGTAAGTTACAATTCAGTACCCTATCCTAAAGCTTGCTGTTAGGAGGGAATCTGCAGCTTGCAGTGAAAGCGCTTCCAGAGGGGAGTCTAATGAGGGCAAACATTTGATGGTAGCAGCTTCCCTGCGGGAGATAGTCTCTTTGCCAAAATCGCATTATTAGGCGAAAGTAAGTTACAATTCAGTACCCTATCCTAAAGCTTGCTGTTAGGAGGGAATCTGCAGCTTGCAGTGAAAGCGCTTCCAGAGGGGAGTCTAATGAGGGGAAACATTTGATGGTAGCAGCTTCCCTGCGGGAGATACTCTCTTTGCTATAATCGCATTATTAGGCGAAAGTAAGTTACAATTCAGTACCCTATCCTAAAGCTTGCTGTTAGGAGGGAATCTGCAGCTTGCAGTGAAAGCGCTTCCAGAGGGGAGTCTAATGAGGGCAAACATTTGATGGTAGCAGCTTCCCTGCGGGAGATAGTCTCTTTGCCAAAATCGCATTATTAGGCGAAAGGAAGTTACAATTCAGTACCCTATCCTAAAGCTTGCTGTTAGGAGGGAATCTGCAGCTTGCAGTGAAAGCGCTTCCAGAGGGGAGTCTAATGAGGGCAAAGATTTGATGGTAGCAGCTTCCCTGCGGGAGATACTCTCTTTGCCAAAATCGCATTATTAGGCGAAAGTAAGTTACAATTCAGTACCCTATCCTAAAGCTTGCTGTTAGGAGGAAATCTGCAGCTTGCAGTGAAAGCGCTTCCAGAGGGGAGTCTAATGAGGGCAAACATTTGATGGTAGCAGCTTCCCTGCGGGAGATACTCTCTTTGCCAAAATCGCATTATTAGGCGAAAGTAAGTTACAATTCAGTACCCTATCCTAAAGCTTGCTGTTAGGAGGGAATCTGCAGCTTGCAGTGAAAGCGCTTCCAGAGGGGAGTCTAATGAGGGCAAACATTTGATGGTAGCAGCTTCCCTGCGGGAGATACTCTCTTTGATAAAAACTCATTATTAGGCGAAAGTAAGTTACAATTCAGTACCCTATCCTAAAGCTTGCTGTTAGGAGGGAATCTGCAGCTTGCAGTGAAAGCGCTTCCAGAGGGGAGTCTAATGAGGGCAAACATTTGATGGTAGCAGCTTCCCTGCGGGAGATAGTCTCTTTGCCAAAATCGCATTATTAGGCGAAAGTAAGTTACAATTCAGTACCCTATCCTAAAGCTTGCTGTTAGGAGGGAATCTGCAGCTTGCAGTGAAAGCGCTTCCAGAGGGGAGTCTAACGAGGGCAAACATTTGATGGTAGCAGCTTCCCTGCGGGAGATACTCTCTTTGCCAAAATCGCATTATTAGGCGAAAGTAAGTTACAATTCAGTACCCTATCCTAAAGCTTGCTGTTAGGAGGGAATCTGCAGCTTGCAGTGAAAGCGCTTCCAGAGGGGAGTCTAATGAGGGCAAACATTTGATGGTAGCAGCTTCCCTGCGGGAGATAGTCTCTTTGCCAAAATCGCATTATTAGGCGAAAGTAAGTTACAATTCAGTACACTATCCTAAAGCTTGCTGTTAGGAGGGAATCTGCAGCTTGCAGTGAAAGCGCTTCCGGAGGGGAGTCTAATGAGGGCAAACATTTGATGATAGCAGCTTCCCTGCGGGAGATATTCTCTTTGCCATATTCGCCTTTGTAGCTGCAGTTAAGTTACAATTCAGTACAGTGTCCTACAGCTTGCTGTTAGGAGGTAATCTGCAGCTTGCAGTGAAAGCGCTTCCAGAGGGGAGTCTAATGAGGGCAAAGATTTGATGGTAGCAGCTTCCCTGCGGGAGATAGTCTCTTTGCCAAAATCGCATTATTAGGCGAAAGTAAGTTACAATTCAGTACCCTATCCTAAAGCTTGCTGTTAGGAGGGAATCTGCAGCTTGCAGTGAAAGCGCTTCCAGAGGGGAGTGTAACGAGGTCAAAGATTTGATGGTAGCAGCTTCCCTGCGGGAGATACTCTCTTTGCCAATATCGCATTATTAGGCGAAAGTAAGTTACAATTCAGTACCCTATCCTAAAGCTTGCTGTTAGGAGGGAATCTGCAGCTTGCAGTGAAAGCGCTTCCAGAGGGGAGTCTAATGAGGGCAAACATTTGATGGTAGCAGCTTCCCTGCGGGAGATAGTCTCTTTGCCAAAATCGCATTATTAGGCGAAAGTAAGTTACAATTCAGTACCCTATCCTAAAGCTTGCTGTTAGGAGGGAATCTGCAGCTTGCAGTGAAAGCGCTTCCAGAGGGGAGTCTAATGAGGGCAAACATTTGATGGTAGCAGCTTCCCTGCGGGAGATACTCTCTTTGCCAAAATCGCATTATTAGGCGAAAGGAAGTTACAATTCAGTACCCTATCCTAAAGCTTGCTGTTAGGAGGGAATCTGCAGCTTGCAGTGAAAGCGCTTCCAGAGGGGAGTCTAATGAGGGCAAACATTTGATGGTAGCAGCTTCCCTGCGGGAGATAGTCTCTTTGCCAGTATCTCATTATTAGGCGAAAGTAAGTTACAATTCATTACCCAATCCTAAAGCTTGCTGTTAGGAGGGAATCTGCAGCTTGCAGTGAAAGCGCTTCCAGAGGGGAGTCTAATGAGGGCAAACATTTGATGGTAGCAGCTTCCCTGCGGGAGATAGTCTCTTTTCCAAAATCGCCTTATTACGCGAAAGTAAGTTACAATTCAGTACGCTATCCTAAAGCTTTCTGTTAGGAGGGAATCTGCAGCTTGCAGAGAAAGCGCTCCAAGAGGGGAGTCTAATGAGGGCAAACATTTGATGGTAGCAGCTTCCCTGCGGGAGATACTCTCTTTGATAAAAACGCATTATTAGGCGAAAGTAAGTTACAATTCAGCACCCTATCCTAAAGCTTGCTGTTAGGAGGGAATCTGCAGCTTGCAGTGAAAGCGCTTCCAGAGGGGAGTCTAATGAGGGCAAACATTTGATGGTAGCAGCTTCCCTGTGGGAGATAGTCTCTTTGCCAAAATCGCAGTATTAGGCGAAAGTAAGTTACAATTCAGTACCCTATCCTAAAGCTTGCTGTTAGGAGGGAATCTGCAGCTTGCAGTGAAAGCGCTTCCAGAGGGGAGTCTAATGAGGGCAAACATTTGATGGTAGCAGCTTCCCTGCGGGAGATACTCTCTTTGATAAAAACGCATTATTAGGCGAAAGTAAGATACAATTCAGTACCCTATCCTAAAGCTTGCTGTTAGGAGGGAATCTGCAGCTTGCAGTGAAAGCGCTTCCAGAGGGGAGTCTAATGAGGGCAAACATTTGATGGTAGCAGCTTCCCTGCGGGAGATAGTCTCTTTGCCAAAATCGCATTATTAGGCGAAAGTAAGTTACAATTCAGTACCCTATCCTAAAGCTTGCTGTTAGGAGGGAATCTGCAGCTTGCAGTGAAAGCGCTTCCAGAGGGGAGTGTAACGAGGGCAAAGATTTGATGGTAGCAGCTTCCCTGCGGGAGATAGTCTCTTTGCCAAAATCGCATTATTAGGCGAAAGTAAGTTACAATTCAGTACCCTATCCTAAAGCTTGCTGTTAGGAGGGAATCTGCAGCTTGCAGTGAAAGCGCTTCCAGAGGGGAGTCTAATGAGGGCAAACATTTGATGGTAGCAGCTTCCCTGCGGGAGATAGTCTCTTTGCCAAAATCGCATTATTAGGCGAAAGTAAGTTACAATTCAGTACCCTATCCTAAAGCTTGCTGTTAGGAGGGAATCTGCAGCTTGCAGTGAAAGCGCTTCCGGAGGGGAGTCTAATGAGGGCAAACATTTGATGATAGCAGCTTCCCTGCGGGAGATATTCTCTTTGCCATATTCGCCTTTGTAGCTGCAGTTAAGTTACAATTCAGTACACTGTCCTACAGCTTGCTGTTAGGAGGGAATCTGCAGCTTGCAGTGAAAGCGCTTCCAGAGGGGAGTCTAATGAGGGCAAAGATTTGATGGTAGCAGCTTCCCTGCGGGAGATACTCTCTTTGCCAAAATCGCATTATTAGGCGAAAGTAAGTTACAATTCAGTACCCTATCCTAAAGCTTGCTGTTAGGAGGGAATCTGCAGCTTGCAGTGAAAGCGCTTCCAGAGGGGAGTGTAACGAGGTCAAAGATTTGATGGTAGCAGCTTCCCTGCGGGAGATACTCTCTTTGCCAATATCGAATTATTAGGCGAAAGTAAGTTACAATTCAGTACCCTATCCTAAAGCTTGCTGTTAGGAGGGAATCTGCAGCTTGCAGTGAAAGCGCTTCCAGAGGGGAGTCTAATGAGGGCAAACATTTGATGGTAGCAGCTTCCCTGCGGGAGATAGTCTCTTTGCCAATATCTCATTATTAGGCGAAAGTAAGTTACAATTCATTACCCAATCCTAAAGCTTGCTGTTAGGAGGGAATCTGCAGCTTGCAGTGAAAGCGCTTCCAGAGGGGAGTCTAATGAGGGCAAACATTTGATGGTAGCAGCTTCCCTGCGGGAGATAGTCTCTTTTCCAAAATCGCCTTATTACGCGAAAGTAAGTTACAATTCAGTACGCTATCCTAAAGCTTTCTGTTAGGAGGGAATCTGCAGCTTGCAGAGAAAGCGCTCCAAGAGGGGAGTCTAATGAGGGCAAACATTTGATGGTAGCAGCTTCCCTGCGGGAGATACTCTCTTTGATAAAAACGCATTATTAGGCGAAAGTAAGTTACAATTCAGTACCCTATCCTAAAGCTTGCTGTTAGGAGGGAATCTGCAGCTTGCAGTGAAAGCGCTTCCAGAGGGGAGTCTAATGAGGGCAAACATTTGATGGTAGCAGCTTCCCTGCGGGAGATACTCTCTTTGCCAAAATCGCATTATTAGGCGAAAGTAAGTTACAATTCAGTACCCTATCCTAAAGCTTGCTGTTAGGAGGGAATCTGCAGCTTGCAGTGAAAGCGCTTCCAGAGGGGAGTCTAATGAGGGCAAACATTTGATGGTAGCAGCTTCCCTGCGGGAGATACTCTCTTTGCCAAAATCGCATTATTAGGCGAAAGTAAGTTACAATTCAGTACCCTATCCTAAAGCTTGCTGTTAGGAGGGAATCTGCAGCTTGCAGTGAAAGCGCTTCCGGAGGGGAGTGTAACGAGGTCAAAGATTTGATGGTAGCAGCTTCCCTGCGGGAGATACTCTCTTTGCCAAAATCGCATTATTAGGCGAAAGTAAGTTACAATTCAGTACCCTATCCTAAAGCTTGCTGTTAGGAGGGAATCTGCAGCTTGCAGTGAAAGCGCTTCCGGAGGGGAGTCTAATGAGGGCAAACATTTGATGATAGCAGCTTCCCTGCGGGAGATATTCTCTTTGCCATATTCGCCTTTGTAGCTGCAGTTAAGATACAATTCAGTACACTGTCCTACAGCTTGCTGTTAGGAGGGAATCTGCAGCTTGCAGTGAAAGCGCTTCCAGAGGGGAGTCTAATGAGGGCAAACATTTGATGGTAGCAGCTTCCCTGCGGGAGATAGTCTCTTTTCCAAAATCGCCTTATTACGCGAAAGTAAGTTACAATTCAGTACGCTATCCTAAAGCTTTCTGTTAGGAGGGAATCTGCAGCTTGCAGAGAAAGCGCTCCAAGAGGGGAGTCTAATGAGGGCAAACATTTGATGGTAGCAGCTTCCCTGCGGGAGATACTCTCTTTGATAAAAACGCATTATTAGGCGAAAGTAAGTTACAATTCAGCACCCTATCCTAAAGCTTGCTGTTAGGAGGGAATCTGCAGCTTGCAGTGAAAGCGCTTCCAGAGGGGAGTCTAATGAGGGCAAACATTTGATGGTAGCAGCTTCCCTGTGGGAGATAGTCTCTTTGCCAAAATCGCATTATTAGGCGAAAGTAAGTTACAATTCAGTACCCTATCCTAAAGCTTGCTGTTAGGAGGGAATCTGCAGCTTGCAGTGAAAGCGCTTCCAGAGGGGAGTCTAATGAGGGCAAACATTTGATGGTAGCAGCTTCCCTGCGGGAGATACTCTCTTTGATAAAAACGCATTATTAGGCGAAAGTAAGATACAATTCAGTACCCTATCCTAAAGCTTGCTGTTAGGAGGGAATCTGCAGCTTGCAGTGAAAGCGCTTCCAGAGGGGAGTCTAATGAGGGCAAACATTTGATGGTAGCAGCTTCCCTGCGGGAGATAGTCTCTTTGCCAAAATCGCATTATTAGGCGAAAGTAAGTTACAATTCAGTACCCTATCCTAAAGCTTGCTGTTAGGAGGGAATCTGCAGCTTGCAGTGAAAGCGCTTCCAGAGGGGAGTGTAACGAGGGCAAAGATTTGATGGTAGCAGCTTCCCTGCGGGAGATAGTCTCTTTGCCAAAATCGCATTATTAGGCGAAAGTAAGTTACAATTCAGTACCCTATCCTAAAGCTTGCTGTTAGGAGGGAATCTGCAGCTTGCAGTGAAAGCGCTTCCAGAGGGGAGTCTAATGAGGGCAAACATTTGATGGTAGCAGCTTCCCTGCGGGAGATAGTCTCTTTGCCAAAATCGCATTATTAGGCGAAAGTAAGTTACAATTCAGTACCCTATCCTAAAGCTTGCTGTTAGGAGGGAATCTGCAGCTTGCAGTGAAAGCGCTTCCGGAGGGGAGTCTAATGAGGGCAAACATTTGATGATAGCAGCTTCCCTGCGGGAGATATTCTCTTTGCCATATTCGCCTTTGTAGCTGCAGTTAAGTTACAATTCAGTACACTGTCCTACAGCTTGCTGTTAGGAGGGAATCTGCAGCTTGCAGTGAAAGCGCTTCCAGAGGGGAGTCTAATGAGGGCAAAGATTTGATGGTAGCAGCTTCCCTGCGGGAGATACTCTCTTTGCCAAAATCGCATTATTAGGCGAAAGTAAGTTACAATTCAGTACCCTATCCTAAAGCTTGCTGTTAGGAGGGAATCTGCAGCTTGCAGTGAAAGCGCTTCCAGAGGGGAGTGTAACGAGGTCAAAGATTTGATGGTAGCAGCTTCCCTGCGGGAGATACTCTCTTTGCCAATATCGCATTATTAGGCGAAAGTAAGTTACAATTCAGTACCCTATCCTAAAGCTTGCTGTTAGGAGGGAATCTGCAGCTTGCAGTGAAAGCGCTTCCAGAGGGGAGTCTAATGAGGGCAAACATTTGATGGTAGCAGCTTCCCTGCGGGAGATAGTCTCTTTGCCAATATCTCATTATTAGGCGAAAGTAAGTTACAATTCATTACCCAATCCTAAAGCTTGCTGTTAGGAGGGAATCTGCAGCTTGCAGTGAAAGCGCTTCCAGAGGGGAGTCTAATGAGGGCAAACATTTGATGGTAGCAGCTTCCCTGCGGGAGATAGTCTCTTTTCCAAAATCGCCTTATTACGCGAAAGTAAGTTACAATTCAGTACGCTATCCTAAAGCTTTCTGTTAGGAGGGAATCTGCAGCTTGCAGAGAAAGCGCTCCAAGAGGGGAGTCTAATGAGGGCAAACATTTGATGGTAGCAGCTTCCCTGCGGGAGATACTCTCTTTGATAAAAACGCATTATTAGGCGAAAGTAAGTTACAATTCAGTACCCTATCCTAAAGCTTGCTGTTAGGAGGGAATCTGCAGCTTGCAGTGAAAGCGCTTCCAGAGGGGAGTCTAATGAGGGCAAACATTTGATGGTAGCAGCTTCCCTGCGGGAGATACTCTCTTTGCCAAAATCGCATTATTAGGCGAAAGTAAGTTACAATTCAGTACCCTATCCTAAAGCTTGCTGTTAGGAGGGAATCTGCAGCTTGCAGTGAAAGCGCTTCCAGAGGGGAGTCTAATGAGGGCAAACATTTGATGGTAGCAGCTTCCCTGCGGGAGATACTCTCTTTGCCAAAATCGCATTATTAGGCGAAAGTAAGTTACAATTCAGTACCCTATCCTAAAGCTTGCTGTTAGGAGGGAATCTGCAGCTTGCAGTGAAAGCGCTTCCGGAGGGGAGTGTAACGAGGTCAAAGATTTGATGGTAGCAGCTTCCCTGCGGGAGATACTCTCTTTGCCAAAATCGCATTATTAGGCGAAAGTAAGTTACAATTCAGTACCCTATCCTAAAGCTTGCTGTTAGGAGGGAATCTGCAGCTTGCAGTGAAAGCGCTTCCGGAGGGGAGTCTAATGAGGGCAAACATTTGATGATAGCAGCTTCCCTGCGGGAGATATTCTCTTTGCCATATTCGCCTTTGTAGCTGCAGTTAAGTTACAATTCAGTACACTGTCCTACAGCTTGCTGTTAGGAGGGAATCTGCAGCTTGCAGTGAAAGCGCTTCCAGAGGGGAGTCTAATGAGGGCAAAGATTTGATGGTAGCAGCTTCCCTGCGGAAGATACTCTCTTTGCCAAAATCGCATTATTAGGCGAAAGTAAGTTACAATTCAGTACCCTATCCTAAAGCTTGCTGTTAGGAGGGAATCTGCAGCTTGCAGTGAAAGCGCTTCCAGAGGGGAGTGTAACGAGGTCAAAGATTTGATGGTAGCAGCTTCCCTGCGGGAGATAGTCTCTTTGCCAATATCGCATTATTAGGCGAAAGTAAGTTACAATTCAGTACCCTATCCTAAAGCTTGCTGTTAGGAGGGAATCTGCAGCTTGCAGTGAAAGCGCTTCCAGAGGGGAGTCTAATGAGGGCAAACATTTGATGGTAGCAGCTTCCCTGCGGGAGATAGTCTCTTTGCCAAAATCGCATTATTAGGCGAAAGTAAGTTACAATTCAGTACCCTATCCTAAAGCTTGCTGTTAGGAGGGAATCTGCAGCTTGCAGTGAAAGCGCTTCCAGAGGGGAGTCTAATGAGGGCAAACATTTGATGGTAGCAGCTTCCCTGCGGGAGATACTCTCTTTGCCAAAATCGCTTTATTAGGCGAAAGGAAGTTACAATTCAGTACCCTATCCTAAAGCTTGCTGTTAGGAGGGAATCTGCAGCTTGCAGTGAAAGCGCTTCCAGAGGGGAGTCTAATGAGGGCAAACATTTGATGGTAGCAGCTTCCCTGCGGGAGATAGTCTCTTTGCCAATATCTCATTATTAGGCGAAAGTAAGTTACAATTCATTACCCAATCCTAAAGCTTGCTGTTAGGAGGGAATCTGCAGCTTGCAGTGAAAGCGCTTCCAGAGGGGAGTCTAATGAGGGCAAACATTTGATGGTAGCAGCTTCCCTGCGGGAGATAGTCTCTTTTCCAAAATCGCCTTATTACGCGAAAGTAAGTTACAATTCAGTACGCTATCCTAAAGCTTTCTGTTAGGAGGGAATCTGCAGCTTGCAGAGAAAGCGCTCCAAGAGGGGAGTCTAATGAGGGCAAACATTTGATGGTAGCAGCTTCCCTGCGGGAGATACTCTCTTTGATAAAAACGCATTATTAGGCGAAAGTAAGTTACAATTCAGTACCCTATCCTAAAGCTTGCTGTTAGGAGGGAATCTGCAGCTTGCAGTGAAAGCGCTTCCAGAGGGGAGTCTAATGAGGGCAAACATTTGATGGTAGCAGCTTCCCTGCGGGAGATACTCTCTTTGCCAAAATCGCATTATTAGGCGAAAGGAAGTTACAATTCAGTACCCTATCCTAAAGCTTGCTGTTAGGAGGGAATCTGCAGCTTGCAGTGAAAGCGCTTCCAGAGGGGAGTCTAATGAGGGCAAACATTTGATGGTAGCAGCTTCCCTGCGGGAGATATTCTCTTTGCCATAATCGCCTTTGTAGCTGCAGTTAAGTTACAATTCAGTACACTGTCCTACAGCTTGCTGTTAGGAGGGAATCTGCAGCTTGCAGTGAAAGCGCTTCCAGAGGGGAGTCTAATGAGGGCAAACATTTGATGGTAGCAGCTTCCCTGCGGGAGATAGTCTCTTTGCCAAAATCGCCTTATTATCCTCAGTTAAGTTACAATTCAGTACCCTATCCTAAAGCTTGCTGTTAGGAGGGAATCTGCAGCTTGCAGTGAAAGCGCTTCCAGAGGGGAGTCTAATGAGGGCAAACATTTGATGGTAGCAGCTTCCCTGCGGGAGATAGTCTCTTTGCCAAAATCGCATTATTAGGCGAAAGTAAGTTACAATTCAGTACCCTATCCTAAAGCTTGCTGTTAGGAGGGAATCTGCAGCTTGCAGTGAAAGCGCTTCCAGAGGGGAGTCTAATGAGGGAAAACATTTGATGGTAGGAGCTTCCCTGCGGGAGATACTCTCTTTGCCAAAATCGCATTATTAGGCGAAAGTAAGTTACAATTCATTACCCTATCCTAAAGCTTGCTGTTAGGAGGAAATCTGCAGCTTGCAGTGAAAGCGCTTCCAGAGGGGAGTCTAATGAGGGCAAACGTTTGATGGTAACAGCTTCCCTGCGGGAGATACTCTCTTTGCCAAAATCGCGTTATTAGGCGATAGAAAGTTACAATTCAGTACCCTATCCTAAAGCTTGCTGTTAGGAGGGAATCTGCAGCTTGCAGTGAAAGCGCTTCCAGAGGGGAGTCTAATGAGGGCAAACATTTGATGGTAGCAGCTTCCCTGCGGGAGATAGTCTCTTTGCCAAAATCGCATTATTAGGCGAAAGTAAGTTACAATTCAGTACCCTATCCTAAAGCTTGGTGTTAGGAGGGAATGTGCAGCTTGCAGTGAACGCGCTTCCAGAGGGGAGTCTAATGAGGGCAAAGATTTGATGGTAGCAGCTTCCCTGCGGGAGATACTCTCTTTGCCAAAATCGCATTATTAGGCGAAAGGAAGTTACAATTCAGTACCCTATCCTAAAGCTTGCTGTTAGGAGGGAATCTGCAGCTTGCAGTGAAAGCGCTTCCAGAGGGGAGTCTAATGAGGGCAAACATTTGATGGTAGCAGCTTCCCTGCGGGAGATAGTCTCTTTGCCAAAATCGCATTATTAGGCGAAAGTAAGTTACAATTCAGTACCCTATCCTAAAGCTTGCTGTTAGGAGGGAATCTGCAGCTTGCAGTGAAAGCGCTTCCAGAGGGGAGTCTAATGAGGGCAAACATTTGATGGTAGCAGCTTCCCTGCGGGAGATAGTCTCTTTTCCAAAATCGCATTATTAGGCGAAAGTAAGTTACAATTCAGTACCCTATCCTAAAGCTTGCTGTTAGGAGGGAATCTGCAGCTTGCAGTGAAAGCGCTTCCAGAGGGGAGTCTAATGAGGGCAAACATTTGATGGTAGCAGCTTCCCTGTGGGAGATAGTCTCTTTTCCAAAATCGCATTATTAGGCGAAAGTAAGTTACAATTCAGTACCCTATCCTAAAGCTTGCTGTTAGGAGGGAATCTGCAGCTTGCAGTGAAAGCGCTTCCAGAGGGGAGTCTAATGAGGGCAAACATTTGATGTTAGCAGCTTCCCTGCGGGAGATACTCTCTTTGATAAAAACGCATTATTAGGCGAAAGTAAGTTACAATTCAGTACCCAATCCTAAAGCTTGCTGTTAGGAGGGAATCTGCAGATTGCAGTGAAAGCGCTTCCAGAGGGGAGTCTAATGAGGGCAAACATTTGATGGTAGCAGCTTCCCTGCGGGAGATAGTCTCTTTGCCAAAATCGCATTATTAGGCGAAAGTAAGTTACAATTCAGTACCCTATCCTAAAGCTTGCTGTTAGGAGGGAATCTGCAGCTTGCAGTGAAAGCGCTTCCAGAGGGGAGTCTAATGAGGGCAAACATTTGATGGTAGCAGCTTCCCTGCGGGAGATACTCTCTTTGCCAAAATCGCCTTATTGGCCGCAGTTAAGTTACAATTCAGTACCCTATCCTAAAGCTTGCTGTTAGGAGGGAATCTGCAGCTTGCAGTGAAAGCGCTTCCAGAGGGGAGTCTAATGAGGGCAAACATTTGATGGTAGCAGCTTCCCTGCGGGAGATAGTCTCTTTGCCAAAATCGCATTATTAGGCGAAAGGAAGTTACAATTCAGTACCCTATCCTAAAGCTTGCTGTTAGGAGGGAATCTGCAGCTTGCAGTGAAAGCGCTTCCAGAGGGGAGTCTAATGAGGGCAAACATTTGATGGTAGCAGCTTCCCTGCGGGAGATATTCTCTTTGCCAAAATCGCATTATTAGGCGAAAGTAAGTTACAATTCAGTACCCTATCCTAAAGCTTGCTGTTAGGAGGGAATCTGCAGCTTGCAGTGAAAGAGCTTCCAGAGGGGAGTCTAATGAGGGAAAACATTTGATGGTAGCAGCTTCCCTGCGGGAGATATTCTCTTTGCCATAATCGCCTTTGTAGCTGCAGTTAAGTTACAGTTCAGTACACTGTCCTACAGCTTGCTGTTAGGAGGGAATCTGCAGCTTGCAGTGAAAGCGCTTCCAGAGGGGAGTCTAATGAGGGCAAACATTTGATGGTAGCAGCTTCCCTGCGGGAGATACTCTCTTTGCCAAAATCGCATTATTAGGCGAAAGGAAGATACAATTCAGTACCCTATCCTAAAGCTTGCTGTTAGGAGGGAATCTGCAGCTTGCAGTGAAAGCGCTTCCAGAGAGGAGTCTAACGAGGGCAAACATTTGATGGTAGCAGCTTCCCTGCGGGAGATACTCTCTTTGCCAAAATCGCATTATTAGGCGAAAGTAAGTTACAATTCAGTACCCTATCCTAAAGCTTGCTGTTAGGAGGGAATCTGCAGCTTGCAGTGAAAGCGCTTCCAGAGGGGAGTCTAATGAGGGCAAACATTTGATGGTAGCAGCTTCCCTGCGGGAGATAGTCTCTTTGCAAAAATCGCATTATTAGGCGAAAGTAAGTTACAATTCAGTACCCTATCCTAAAGCTTGCTGTTAGGAGGAAATCTGCAGCTTGCAGTGAAAGCGCTTCCAGAGGGGAGTCTAATGAGGGCAAACATTTGATGGTAGCAGCTTCCCTGCGGGAGATACTCTCTTCGCCAAAATCGCGTTATTAGGCGAAAGTAAGTTACAATTCAGTACCCTATCCTAAAGCTTGCTGTTAGGAGGGAATCTGCAGCTTGCAGTGAAAGCGCTTCCAGAGGGGAGTCTAATGAGGGCAAACATTTGATGGTAGCAGCTTCCCTGCGGGAGATACTCTCATTGCCAAAATCGCATTATTAGGCGAAAGTAAGTTACAATTCAGTACCCTATCCTAAAGCTTGCTGTTAGGAGGGAATCTGCAGCTTGCAGTGAAAGCGCTTCCAGAGGGGAGTCTAATGAGGGGAAACATTTGATGGTAGCAGCTTCCCTGCGGGAGATACTCTCTTTGCTATAATCGCATTATTAGGCGAAAGTAAGTTACAATTCAGTACCCTATCCTAAAGCTTGCTGTTAGGAGGGAATCTGCAGCTTGCAGTGAAAGCGCTTCCAGAGGGGAGTCTAATGAGGGCAAACATTTGATGGTAGCAGCTTCCCTGCGGGAGATAGTCTCTTTGCCAAAATCGCATTATTGGGCGAAAGTAAGTTACAATTCAGTACCCTATCCTAAAGCTTGCTGTTAGGAGGGAATCTGCAGCTTGCAGTGAAAGCGCTTCCAGAGGGGAGTCTAATGAGGGCAAAGATTTGATGGTAGCAGCTTCCCTGCGGGAGATACTCTCTTTGCCAAAATCGCATTATTAGGCGAAAGTAAGTTACAATTCAGTACCCTATCCTAAAGCTTGCTGTTAGGAGGAAATCTGCAGCTTGCAGTGAAAGCGCTTCCAGAGGGGAGTCTAATGAGGGCAAACATTTGATGGTAGCAGCTTCCCTGCGGGAGATACTCTCTTTGCCAAAATCGCATTATTAGGCGAAAGTAAGTTACAATTCAGTACCCTATCCTAAAGCTTGCTGTTAGGAGGGAATCTGCAGCTTGCAGTGAAAGCGCTTCCAGAGGGGAGTCTAATGAGGGCAAACATTTGATGGTAGCAGCTTCCCTGCGGGAGATACTCTCTTTGATAAAAACGCATTATTAGGCGAAAGTAAGTTACAATTCAGTACCCTATCCTAAAGCTTGCTGTTAGGAGGGAATCTGCAGCTTGCAGTGAAAGCGCTTCCAGAGGGGAGTCTAATGAGGGCAAACATTTGATGGTAGCAGCTTCCCTGCGGGAGATAGTCTCTTTGCCAATATCGCATTATTAGGCGAAAGTAAGTTACAATTCAGTACCCTATCCTAAAGCTTGCTGTTAGGAGGGAATCTGCAGCTTGCAGTGAAAGCGCTTCCAGAGGGGAGTCTAATGAGGGCAAACATTTGATGGTAGCAGCTTCCCTGCGGGAGATAGTCTCTTTGCCAATATCTCATTATTAGGCGAAAGTAAGTTACAATTCATTACCCAATCCTAAAGCTTGCTGTTAGGAGGGAATCTGCAGCTTGCAGTGAAAGCGCTTCCAGAGGGGAGTCTAATGAGGGCAAACATTTGATGGTAGCAGCTTCCCTGCGGGAGATAGTCTCTTTTCCAAAATCGCCTTATTACGCGAAAGTAAGTTACAATTCAGTACGCTATCCTAAAGCTTTCTGTTAGGAGGGAATCTGCAGCTTGCAGAGAAAGCGCTCCAAGAGGGGAGTCTAATGAGGGCAAACATTTGATGGTAGCAGCTTCCCTGCGGGAGATACTCTCTTTGATAAAAACGCATTATTAGGCGAAAGTAAGTTACAATTCAGTACCCTATCCTAAAGCTTGCTGTTAGGAGGGAATCTGCAGCTTGCAGTGAAAGCGCTTCCAGAGGGGAGTCTAATGAGGGCAAACATTTGATGGTAGCAGCTTCCCTGCGGGAGATACTCTCTTTGCCAAAATCGCATTATTAGGCGAAAGGAAGTTACAATTCAGTACCCTATCCTAAAGCTTGCTGTTAGGAGGGAATCTGCAGCTTGCAGTGAAAGCGCTTCCAGAGGGGAGTCTAATGAGGGCAAACATTTGATGGTAGCAGCTTCCCTGCGGGAGATATTCTCTTTGCCATAATCGCCTTTGTAGCTGCAGTTAAGTTACAATTCAGTACACTGTCCTACAGCTTGCTGTTAGGAGGGAATCTGCAGCTTGCAGTGAAAGCGCTTCCAGAGGGGAGTCTAATGAGGGCAAACATTTGATGGTAGCAGCTTCCCTGCGGGAGATAGTCTCTTTGCCAAAATCGCCTTATTATCCTCAGTTAAGTTACAATTCAGTACCCTATCCTAAAGCTTGCTGTTAGGAGGGAATCTGCAGCTTGCAGTGAAAGCGCTTCCAGAGGGGAGTCTAATGAGGGCAAACATTTGATGGTAGCAGCTTCCCTGCGGGAGATAGTCTCTTTGCCAAAATCGCATTATTAGGCGAAAGTAAGTTACAATTCAGTACCCTATCCTAAAGCTTGCTGTTAGGAGGGAATCTGCAGCTTGCAGTGAAAGCGCTTCCAGAGGGGAGTCTAATGAGGGAAAACATTTGATGGTAGGAGCTTCCCTGCGGGAGATACTCTCTTCGCCAAAATCGCATTATTAGGCGAAAGTAAGTTACAATTCATTACCCTATCCTAAAGCTTGCTGTTAGGAGGAAATCTGCAGCTTGCAGTGAAAGCGCTTCCAGAGGGGAGTCTAATGAGGGCAAACGTTTGATGGTAACAGCTTCCCTGCGGGAGATACTCTCTTTGCCAAAATCGCGTTATTAGGCGATAGTAAGTTACAATTCAGTACCCTATCCTAAAGCTTGCTGTTAGGAGGGAATCTGCAGCTTGCAGTGAAAGCGCTTCCAGAGGGGAGTCTAATGAGGGCAAACATTTGATGGTAGCAGCTTCCCTGCGGGAGATAGTCTCTTTGCCAAAATCGCCTTATTGGCCGCAGTTAAGTTACAATTCAGTACCCTATCCTAAAGCTTGCTGTTAGGAGGGAATGTGCAGCTTGCAGTGAACGCGCTTCCAGAGGGGAGTCTAATGAGGGCAAAGATTTGATGGTAGCAGCTTCCCTGCGGGAGATACTCTCTTTGCCAAAATCGCATTATTAGGCGAAAGGAAGTTACAATTCAGTACCCTATCCTAAAGCTTGCTGTTAGGAGGGAATCTGCAGCTTGCAGTGAAAGCGCTTCCAGAGGGGAGTCTAATGAGGGCAAACATTTGATGGTAGCAGCTTCCCTGCGGGAGATAGTCTCTTTGCCAAAATCGCATTATTAGGCGAAAGTAAGTTACAATTCAGTACCCTATCCTAAAGCTTGCTGTTAGGAGGGAATCTGCAGCTTGCAGTGAAAGCGCTTCCAGAGGGGAGTCTAATGAGGGCAAACATTTGATGGTAGCAGCTTCCCTGCGGGAGATAGTCTCTTTTCCAAAATCGCATTATTAGGCGAAAGTAAGTTACAATTCAGTACCCTATCCTAAAGCTTGCTGTTAGGAGGGAATCTGCAGCTTGCAGTGAAAGCGCTTCCAGAGGGGAGTCTAATGAGGGCAAACATTTGATGGTAGCAGCTTCCCTGCGGGAGATAGTCTCTTTTCCAAAATCGCATTATTAGGCGAAAGTAAGTTACAATTCAGTACCCTATCCTAAAGCTTGCTGTTAGGAGGGAATCTGCAGCTTGCAGTGAAAGCGCTTCCAGAGGGGAGTCTAATGAGGGGAAACATTTGATGTTAGCAGCTTCCCTGCGGGAGATACTCTCTTTGATAAAAACGCATTATTAGGCGAAAGTAAGTTACAATTCAGTACCCAATCCTAAAGCTTGCTGTTAGGAGGGAATCTGCAGATTGCAGTGAAAGCGCTTCCAGAGGGGAGTCTAATGAGGGCAAACATTTGATGGTAGCAGCTTCCCTGCGGGAGATAGTCTCTTTGCCAAAATCGCATTATTAGGCGAAAGTAAGTTACAATTCAGTACCCTATCCTAAAGCTTGCTGTTAGGAGGGAATCTGCAGCTTGCAGTGAAAGCGCTTCCAGAGGGGAGTCTAATGAGGGCAAACATTTGATGGTAGCAGCTTCCCTGCGGGAGATATTCTCTTTGCCATAATCGCCTTTGTAGCTGCAGTTAAGTTACAATTCAGTACCCTATCCTAAAGCTTGCTGTTAGGAGGGAATCTGCAGCTTGCAGTGAAAGCGCTTCCAGAGGGGAGTCTAATGAGGGCAAACATTTGATGGTAGCAGCTTCCCTGCGGGAGATAGTCTCTTTGCCAAAATCGCATTATTAGGCGAAAGTAAGTTACAATTCAGTACCCTATCCTAAAGCTTGCTGTTAGGAGGGAATCTGCAGCTTGCAGTGAAAGCGCTTCCAGAGGGGAGTCTAATGAGGGAAAACATTTGATGGTAGGAGCTTCCCTGCGGGAGATACTCTCTTTGATAAAAACGCATTATTAGGCGAAAGTAAGATACAATTCAGTACCCTATCCTAAAGCTTGCTGTTAGGAGGAAATCTGCAGCTTGCAGTGAAAGCGCTTCCAGAGGGGAGTCTAATGAGGGCAAACGTTTGATGGTAACAGCTTCCCTGCGGGAGATACTCTCTTTGCCAAAATCGCGTTATTAGGCGATAGTAAGTTACAATTCAGTACCCTATCCTAAAGCTTGCTGTTAGGAGGGAATCTGCAGCTTGCAGTGAAAGCGCTTCCAGAGGGGAGTCTAATGAGGGCAAACATTTGATGGTAGCAGCTTCCCTGCGGGAGATAGTCTCTTTGCCAAAATCGCATTATTAGGCGAAAGTAAGTTACAATTCAGTACCCTATCCTAAAGCTTGCTGTTAGGAGGGAATGTGCAGCTTGCAGTGAACGCGCTTCCAGAGGGGAGTCTAATGAGGGCAAAGATTTGATGGTAGCAGCTTCCCTGCGGGAGATACTCTCTTTGCCAAAATCGCATTATTAGGCGAAAGGAAGTTACAATTCAGTACCCTATCCTAAAGCTTGCTGTTAGGAGGGAATCTGCAGCTTGCAGTGAAAGCGCTTCCAGAGGGGAGTCTAATGAGGGCAAACATTTGATGGTAGCAGCTTCCCTGCGGGAGATAGTCTCTTTGCCAAAATCGCATTATTAGGCGAAAGTAAGTTACAATTCAGTACCCTATCCTAAAGCTTGCTGTTAGGAGGGAATCTGCAGCTTGCAGTGAAAGCGCTTCCAGAGGGGAGTCT
The DNA here is from genome assembly GCF_032191515.1 of Phaenicophaeus curvirostris. Taxonomy (NCBI): domain Eukaryota; kingdom Metazoa; phylum Chordata; class Aves; order Cuculiformes; family Cuculidae; genus Phaenicophaeus; species Phaenicophaeus curvirostris. The sequence continues at coordinate 69,028 of NW_027206712.1, forward strand.
AATGAGGGCAAACATTTGATGGTAGCAGCTTCCCTGCGGGAGATAGTCTCTTTTCCAAAATCGCATTATTAGGCGAAAGTAAGTTACAATTCAGTACCCTATCCTAAAGCTTGCTGTTAGGAGGGAATCTGCAGCTTGCAGTGAAAGCGCTTCCAGAGGGGAGTCTAATGAGGGCAAACATTTGATGGTAGCAGCTTCCCTGCGGGAGATAGTCTCTTTTCCAAAATCGCATTATTAGGCGAAAGTAAGTTACAATTCAGTACCCTATCCTAAAGCTTGCTGTTAGGAGGGAATCTGCAGCTTGCAGTGAAAGCGCTTCCAGAGGGGAGTCTAATGAGGGCAAACATTTGATGTTAGCAGCTTCCCTGCGGGAGATACTCTCTTTGATAAAAACGCATTATTAGGCGAAAGTAAGTTACAATTCAGTACCCAATCCTAAAGCTTGCTGTTAGGAGGGAATCTGCAGATTGCAGTGAAAGCGCTTCCAGAGGGGAGTCTAATGAGGGCAAACATTTGATGGTAGCAGCTTCCCTGCGGGAGATAGTCTCTTTGCCAAAATCGCATTATTAGGCGAAAGTAAGTTACAATTCAGTACCCTATCCTAAAGCTTGCTGTTAGGAGGGAATCTGCAGCTTGCAGTGAAAGCGCTTCCAGAGGGGAGTCTAATGAGGGCAAACATTTGATGGTAGCAGCTTCCCTGCGGGAGATACTCTCTTTGCCAAAATCGCCTTATTGGCCGCAGTTAAGTTACAATTCAGTACCCTATCCTAAAGCTTGCTGTTAGGAGGGAATCTGCAGCTTGCAGTGAAAGCGCTTCCAGAGGGGAGTCTAATGAGGGCAAACATTTGATGGTAGCAGCTTCCCTGCGGGAGATACTCTCTTTGCCAAAATCGCATTATTAGGCGAAAGGAAGTTACAATTCAGTACCCTATCCTAAAGCTTGCTGTTAGGAGGGAATCTGCAGCTTGCAGTGAAAGCGCTTCCAGAGGGGAGTCTAATGAGGGCAAACATTTGATGGTAGCAGCTTCCCTGCGGGAGATACTCTCTTTGATAAAAACGCATTATTAGGCGAAAGTAAGTTACAATTCAGTACCCTATCCTAAAGCTTGCTGTTAGGAGGGAATCTGCAGCTTGCAGTGAAAGCGCTTCCAGAGGGGAGTCTAATGAGGGCAAACATTTGATGGTAGCAGCTTCCCTGCGGGAGATAGTCTCTTTGCCAAAATCGCATTATTAGGCGAAAGTAAGTTACAATTCAGTACCCTATCCTAAAGCTTGCTGTTAGGAGGGAATCTGCAGCTTGCAGTGAAAGCGCTTCCAGAGGGGAGTCTAATGAGGGCAAACATTTGATGGTATCAGCTTCCCTGCGGGAGATAGTCTCTTTGCCAATATCTCATTATTAGGCGAAAGTAAGTTACAATTCATTACCCAATCCTAAAGCTTGCTGTTAGGAGGGAATCTGCAGCTTGCAGTGAAAGCGCTTCCAGAGGGGAGTCTAATGAGGGCAAACATTTGATGGTAGCAGCTTCCCTGCGGGAGATAGTCTCTTTTCCAAAATCGCCTTATTAGGCGAAAGTAAGTTACAATTCAGTACGCTATCCTAAAGCTTTCTGTTAGGAGGGAATCTGCAGCTTGCAGAGAAAGCGCTCCAAGAGGGGAGTCTAATGAGGGCAAACATTTGATGGTAGCAGCTTCCCTGCGGGAGATACTCTCTTTGATAAAAACGCATTATTAGGCGAAAGTAAGTTACAATTCAGTACCCTATCCTAAAGCTTGCTGTTAGGAGGGAATCTGCAGCTTGCAGTGAAAGCGCTTCCAGAGGGGAGTCTAATGAGGGCAAACATTTGATGGTAGCAGCTTCCCTGCGGGAGATACTCTCTTTGCCAAAATCGCATTATTAGGCGAAAGGAAGTTACAATTCAGTACCCTATCCTAAAGCTTGCTGTTAGGAGGGAATCTGCAGCTTGCAGTGAAAGCGCTTCCAGAGGGGAGTCTAATGAGGGCAAACATTTGATGGTAGCAGCTTCCCTGCGGGAGATATTCTCTTTGCCATAATCGCCTTTGTAGCTGCAGTTAAGTTACAATTCAGTACACTGTCCTACAGCTTGCTGTTAGGAGGGAATCTGCAGCTTGCAGTGAAAGCGCTTCCAGAGGGGAGTCTAATGAGGGCAAACATTTGATGGTAGCAGCTTCCCTGCGGGAGATAGTCTCTTTGCCAAAATCGCCTTATTATCCTCAGTTAAGTTACAATTCAGTACCCTATCCTAAAGCTTGCTGTTAGGAGGGAATCTGCAGCTTGCAGTGAAAGCGCTTCCAGAGGGGAGTCTAATGAGGGCAAACATTTGATGGTAGCAGCTTCCCTGCGGGAGATAGTCTCTTTGCCAAAATCGCATTATTAGGCGAAAGTAAGTTACAATTCAGTACCCTATCCTAAAGCTTGCTGTTAGGAGGGAATCTGCAGCTTGCAGTGAAAGCGCTTCCAGAGGGGAGTCTAATGAGGGAAAACATTTGATGGTAGGAGCTTCCCTGCGGGAGATACTCTCTTCGCCAAAATCGCATTATTAGGCGAAAGTAAGTTACAATTCATTACCCTATCCAAAAGCTTGCTGTTAGGAGGAAATCTGCAGCTTGCAGTGAAAGCGCTTCCAGAGGGGAGTCTAATGAGGGCAAACGTTTGATGGTAACAGCTTCCCTGCGGGAGATACTCTCTTTGCCAAAATCGCGTTATTAGGCGATAGTAAGTTACAATTCAGTACCCTATCCTAAAGCTTGCTGTTAGGAGGGAATCTGCAGCTTGCAGTGAAAGCGCTTCCAGAGGGGAGTCTAATGAGGGCAAACATTTGATGGTAGCAGCTTCCCTGCGGGAGATAGTCTCTTTGCCAAAATCGCATTATTAGGCGAAAGTAAGTTACAATTCAGTACCCTATCCTAAAGCTTGCTGTTAGGAGGGAATGTGCAGCTTGCAGTGAACGCGCTTCCAGAGGGGAGTCTAATGAGGGCAAAGATTTGATGGTAGCAGCTTCCCTGCGGGAGATACTCTCTTTGCCAAAATCGCATTATTAGGCGAAAGGAAGTTACAATTCAGTACCCTATCCTAAAGCTTGCTGTTAGGAGGGAATCTGCAGCTTGCAGTGAAAGCGCTTCCAGAGGGGAGTCTAATGAGGGCAAACATTTGATGGTAGCAGCTTCCCTGCGGGAGATAGTCTCTTTGCCAAAATCGCATTATTAGGCGAAAGTAAGTTACAATTCAGTACCCTATCCTAAAGCTTGCTGTTAGGAGGGAATCTGCAGCTTGCAGTGAAAGCGCTTCCAGAGGGGAGTCTAATGAGGGCAAACATTTGATGGTAGCAGCTTCCCTGCGGGAGATACTCTCTTTGATAAAAACGCATTATTAGGCGAAAGGAAGTTACAATTCAGTACCCTATCCTAAAGCTTGCTGTTAGGAGGGAATCTGCAGCTTGCAGTGAAAGCGCTTCCAGAGGGGAGTCTAATGAGGGCAAACATTTGATGGTAGCAGCTTCCCTGCGGGAGATAGTCTCTTTGCCAAAATCGCATTATTAGGCGAAAGTAAGTTACAATTCAGTACCCTATCCTAAAGCTTGCTGTTAGGAGGGAATCTGCAGCTTGCAGTGAAAGCGCTTCCAGAGGGGAGTCTAATGAGGGGAAACATTTGATGTTAGCAGCTTCCCTGCGGGAGATACTCTCTTTGATAAAAACGCATTATTAGGCGAAAGTAAGTTACAATTCAGTACCCAATCCTAAAGCTTGCTGTTAGGAGGGAATCTGCAGATTGCAGTGAAAGCGCTTCCAGAGGGGAGTCTAATGAGGGCAAACATTTGATGGTAGCAGCTTCCCTGCGGGAGATAGTCTCTTTGCCAAAATCGCATTATTAGGCGAAAGTAAGTTACAATTCAGTACCCTATCCTAAAGCTTGCTGTTAGGAGGGAATCTGCAGCTTGCAGTGAAAGCGCTTCCAGAGGGGAGTCTAATGAGGGCAAACATTTGATGGTAGCAGCTTCCCTGCGGGAGATATTCTCTTTGCCATAATCGCCTTTGTAGCTGCAGTTAAGTTACAATTCAGTACACTGTCCTACAGCTTGCTGTTAGGAGGGAATCTGCAGCTTGCAGTGAAAGCGCTTCCAGAGGGGAGTCTAATGAGGGCAAACATTTGATGGTAGCAGCTTCCCTGCGGGAGATAGTCTCTTTGCCAAAATCGCCTTATTATCCTCAGTTAAGTTACAATTCAGTACCCTATCCTAAAGCTTGCTGTTAGGAGGGAATCTGCAGCTTGCAGTGAAAGCGCTTCCAGAGGGGAGTCTAATGAGGGCAAACATTTGATGGTAGCAGCTTCCCTGCGGGAGATAGTCTCTTTGCCAAAATCGCATTATTAGGCGAAAGTAAGTTACAATTCAGTACCCTATCCTAAAGCTTGCTGTTAGGAGGGAATCTGCAGCTTGCAGTGAAAGCGCTTCCAGAGGGGAGTCTAATGAGGGAAAACATTTGATGGTAGGAGCTTCCCTGCGGGAGATACTCTCTTCGCCAAAATCGCATTATTAGGCGAAAGTAAGTTACAATTCATTACCCTATCCTAAAGCTTGCTGTTAGGAGGAAATCTGCAGCTTGCAGTGAAAGCGCTTCCAGAGGGGAGTCTAATGAGGGCAAACGTTTGATGGTAACAGCTTCCCTGCGGGAGATACTCTCTTTGCCAAAATCGCGTTATTAGGCGATAGTAAGTTACAATTCAGTACCCTATCCTAAAGCTTGCTGTTAGGAGGGAATCTGCAGCTTGCAGTGAAAGCGCTTCCAGAGGGGAGTCTAATGAGGGCAAACATTTGATGGTAGCAGCTTCCCTGCGGGAGATAGTCTCTTTGCCAAAATCGCATTATTAGGCGAAAGTAAGTTACAATTCAGTACCCTATCCTAAAGCTTGCTGTTAGGAGGGAATGTGCAGCTTGCAGTGAACGCGCTTCCAGAGGGGAGTCTAATGAGGGCAAAGATTTGATGGTAGCAGCTTCCCTGCGGGAGATACTCTCTTTGCCAAAATCGCATTATTAGGCGAAAGGAAGTTACAATTCAGTACCCTATCCTAAAGCTTGCTGTTAGGAGGGAATCTGCAGCTTGCAGTGAAAGCGCTTCCAGAGGGGAGTCTAATGAGGGCAAACATTTGATGGTAGCAGCTTCCCTGCGGGAGATAGTCTCTTTGCCAAAATCGCATTATTAGGCGAAAGTAAGTTACAATTCAGTACCCTATCCTAAAGCTTGCTGTTAGGAGGGAATCTGCAGCTTGCAGTGAAAGCGCTTCCAGAGGGGAGTCTAATGAGGGCAAACATTTGATGGTAGCAGCTTCCCTGCGGGAGATAGTCTCTTTTCCAAAATCGCATTATTAGGCGAAAGTAAGTTACAATTCAGTACCCTATCCTAAAGCTTGCTGTTAGGAGGGAATCTGCAGCTTGCAGTGAAAGCGCTTCCAGAGGGGAGTCTAATGAGGGCAAACATTTGATGGTAGCAGCTTCCCTGCGGGAGATAGTCTCTTTTCCAAAATCGCATTATTAGGCGAAAGTAAGTTACAATTCAGTACCCTATCCTAAAGCTTGCTGTTAGGAGGGAATCTGCAGCTTGCAGTGAAAGCGCTTCCAGAGGGGAGTCTAATGAGGGGAAACATTTGATGTTAGCAGCTTCCCTGCGGGAGATACTCTCTTTGATAAAAACGCATTATTAGGCGAAAGTAAGTTACAATTCAGTACCCAATCCTAAAGCTTGCTGTTAGGAGGGAATCTGCAGATTGCAGTGAAAGCGCTTCCAGAGGGGAGTCTAATGAGGGCAAACATTTGATGGTAGCAGCTTCCCTGCGGGAGATAGTCTCTTTGCCAAAATCGCATTATTAGGCGAAAGTAAGTTACAATTCAGTACCCTATCCTAAAGCTTGCTGTTAGGAGGGAATCTGCAGCTTGCAGTGAAAGCGCTTCCAGAGGGGAGTCTAATGAGGGCAAACATTTGATGGTAGCAGCTTCCCTGCGGGAGATACTCTCTTTGCCAAAATCGCCTTATTGGCCGCAGTTAAGTTACAATTCAGTACCCTATCCTAAAGCTTGCTGTTAGGAGGGAATCTGCAGCTTGCAGTGAAAGCGCTTCCAGAGGGGAGTCTAATGAGGGCAAACATTTGATGGTAGCAGCTTCCCTGCGGGAGATACTCTCTTTGCCAAAATCGCATTATTAGGCGAAAGGAAGTTACAATTCAGTACCCTATCCTAAAGCTTGCTGTTAGGAGGGAATCTGCAGCTTGCAGTGAAAGAGCTTCCAGAGGGGAGTCTAATGAGGGAAAACATTTGATGATAGCAGCTTCCCTGCGGGAGATATTCTCTTTGCCATAATCGCCTTTGTAGCTGCAGTTAAGTTACAGTTCAGTACACTTTCCTACAGCTTGCTGTTAGGAGGGAATCTGCAGCTTGCAGTGAAAGCGCTTCCAGAGGGGAGTCTAATGAGGGCAAACATTTGATGGTAGCAGCTTCCCTGCGGGAGATACTCTCTTTGCCAAAATCGCATTATTAGGCGAAAGGAAGATACAATTCAGTACCCTATCCTAAAGCTTGCTGTTAGGAGGGAATCTGCAGCTTGCAGTGAAAGCGCTTCCAGAGGGGAGTCTAACGAGGGCAAACATTTGATGGTAGCAGCTTCCCTGCGGGAGATACTCTCTTTGCCAAAATCGCATTATTAGGCGAAAGTAAGTTACAATTCAGTACCCTATCCTAAAGCTTGCTGTTAGGAGGGAATCTGCAGCTTGCAGTGAAAGCGCTTCCAGAGGGGAGTCTAATGAGGGCAAACATTTGATGGTAGCAGCTTCCCTGCGGGAGATAGTCTCTTTGCCAAAATCGCATTATTAGGCGAAAGTAAGTTACAATTCAGTACCCTATCCTAAAGCTTGCTGTTAGGAGGAAATCTGCAGCTTGCAGTGAAAGCGCTTCCAGAGGGGAGTCTAATGAGGGCAAACATTTGATGGTAGCAGCTTCCCTGCGGGAGATACTCTCTTCGCCAAAATCGCGTTATTAGGCGAAAGTAAGTTACAATTCAGTACCCTATCCTAAAGCTTGCTGTTAGGAGGGAATCTGCAGCTTGCAGTGAAAGCGCTTCCAGAGGGGAGTCTAATGAGGGCAAACATTTGATGGTAGCAGCTTCCCTGCGGGAGATACTCTCATTGCCAAAATCGCATTATTAGGCGAAAGTAAGTTACAATTCAGTACCCTATCCTAAAGCTTGCTGTTAGGAGGGAATCTGCAGCTTGCAGTGAAAGCGCTTCCAGAGGGGAGTCTAATGAGGGCAAACATTTGATGGTAGCAGCTTCCCTGCGGGAGATAGTCTCTTTGCCAAAATCGCATTATTAGGCGAAAGTAAGTTACAATTCAGTACCCTATCCTAAAGCTTGCTGTTAGGAGGGAATCTGCAGCTTGCAGTGAAAGCGCTTCCAGAGGGGAGTCTAATGAGGGGAAACATTTGATGGTAGCAGCTTCCCTGCGGGAGATAGTCTCTTTTCCAAAATCGCATTATTAGGCGAAAGTAAGTTACAATTCAGTACCCTATCCTAAAGCTTGCTGTTAGGAGGGAATCTGCAGCTTGCAGTGAAAGCGCTTCCAGAGGGGAGTCTAATGAGGGCAAACATTTGATGGTAGCAGCTTCCCTGCGGGAGATAGTCTCTTTGCCAAAATCGCATTATTAGGCGAAAGTAAGTTACAATTCAGTACCCTATCCTAAAGCTTGCTGTTAGGAGGGAATGTGCAGCTTGCAGTGAACGCGCTTCCAGAGGGGAGTCTAATGAGGGCAAACATTTGATGGTAGCAGCTTCCCTGCGGGAGATACTCTCTTTGATAAAAACTCATTATTAGGCGAAAGTAAGTTACAATTCAGTACCCTATCCTAAAGCTTGCTGTTAGGAGGGAATCTGCAGCTTGCAGTGAAAGCGCTTCCAGAGGGGAGTCTAATGAGGGCAAACATTTGATGGTAGCAGCTTCCCTGCGGGAGATACTCTCTTTGCCAAAATCGCATTATTAGGCGAAAGGAAGTTACAATTCAGTACCCTATCCTAAAGCTTGCTGTTAGGAGGGAATCTGCAGCTTGCAGTGAAAGCGCTTCCAGAGGGGAGTCTAACGAGGGCAAACATTTGATGGTAGCAGCTTCCCTGCGGGAGATACTCTCTTTGCCAAAATCGCATTATTAGGCGAAAGTAAGTTACAATTCAGTACCCTATCCTAAAGCTTGCTGTTAGGAGGGAATCTGCAGCTTGCAGTGAAAGCGCTTCCAGAGGGGAGTCTAATGAGGGCAAACATTTGATGGTAGCAGCTTCCCTGCGGGAGATAGTCTCTTTGCCAAAATCGCATTATTAGGCGAAAGTAAGTTACAATTCAGTACCCTATCCTAAAGCTTGCTGTTAGGAGGGAATCTGCAGCTTGCAGTGAAAGCGCTTCCAGAGGGGAGTCTAATGAGGGCAAACATTTGATGGTAGCAGCTTCCCTGCGGGAGATACTCTCTTTGCCAAAATCGCATTATTAGGCGAAAGTAAGTTACAATTCAGTACCCTATCCTAAAGCTTGCTGTTAGGAGGAAATCTGCAGCTTGCAGTGAAAGCGCTTCCAGAGGGGAGTCTAATGAGGGCAAACATTTGATGGTAGCAGCTTCCCTGCGGGAGATACTCTCTTTGCCAAAATCGCATTATTAGGCGAAAGTAAGTTACAATTCAGTACCCTATCCTAAAGCTTGCTGTTAGGAGGGAATCTGCAGCTTGCAGTGAAAGCGCTTCCAGAGCGGAGTCTAATGAGGGCAAACATTTGATGGTAGCAGCTTCCCTGCGGGAGATACTCTCTTTGCCAAAATCGCATTATTAGGCGAAAGTAAGTTACAATTCAGTACCCTATCCTAAAGCTTGCTGTTAGGAGGGAATCTGCAGCTTGCAGTGAAAGCGCTTCCAGAGGGGAGTCTAATGAGGGCAAACATTTGATGGTAGCAGCTTCCCTGCGGGAGATAGTCTCTTTTCCAAAATCGCATTATTAGGCGAAAGTAAGTTACAATTCAGTACCCTATCCTAAAGCTTGCTGTTAGGAGGGAATCTGCAGCTTGCAGTGAAAGCGCTTCCAGAGGGGAGTCTAATGAGGGCAAACATTTGATGGTAGCAGCTTCCCTGCGGGAGATACTCTCTTTGATAAAAACGCATTATTAGGCGAAAGTAAGTTACAATTCAGTACCCTATCCTAAAGCTTGCTGTTAGGAGGGAATCTGCAGCTTGCAGTGAAAGCGCTTCCAGAGGGGAGTCTAATGAGGGCAAACATTTGATGGTAGCAGCTTCCCTGCGGGAGATAGTCTCTTTGCCAAAATCGCATTATTAGGCGAAAGTAAGTTACAATTCAGTACCCTATCCTAAAGCTTGCTGTTAGGAGGGAATCTGCAGCTTGCAGTGAAAGCGCTTCCAGAGGGGAGTCTAATGAGGGCAAACATTTGATGGTAGCAGCTTCCCTACGGGAGATACTCTCTTTGATAAAAACGCATTATTAGGCGAAAGTAAGATACAATTCAGAACCCTATCCTAAAGCTTGCTGTTAGGAGGGAATCTGCAGCTTGCAGTGAAAGCGCTTCCAGAGGGGAGTCTAATGAGGGCAAACATTTGATGGTAGCAGCTTCCCTGCGGGAGATACTCTCTTTGATAAAAACGCATTATTAGGCGAAAGTAAGTTACAATTCAGTACCCTATCCTAAAGCTTGCTGTTAGGAGGGAATCTGCAGCTTGCAGTGAAAGCGCTTCCAGAGGGGAGTCTAATGAGGGCAAACATTTGATGGTAGCAGCTTTCCTGCGGGAGATACTCTCTTTGCCAAAATCGCATTATTAGGCGGAAGTAAGTTACAATTCAGTACCCAATCCTAAAGCTTGCTGTTAGGAGGGAATCTGCAGCTTGCAGTGAAAGCGCTTCCAGAGGGGAGTCTAACGAGGGCAAACATTTGATGGTAGCAGCTTCCCTGCGGGAGATAGTCTCTTTGCCAAAATCGCATTATTAGGCGAAAGTAAGTTACAATTCAGTACCCTATCCTAAAGCTTGTTGTTAGGAGGGAATCTGCAGCTTGCAGTGAAAGCGCTTCCAGAGGGGAGTCTAATGAGGGCAAACATTTGATGGTAGCAGCTTCCCTGCGGGAGATAGTCTCTTTTCCAAAATCGCATTATTAGGCGAAAGTAAGTTACAATTCAGTACCCTATCCTAAAGCTTGCTGTTAGGAGGGAATCTGCAGCTTGCAGTGAAAGCGCTTCCAGAGGGGAGTCTAATGAGGGCAAACATTTGATGGTAGCAGCTTCCCTGCGGGAGATACTCTCTTTGCCAAAATCGCATTATTAGGCGGAAGTAAGTTACAATTCAGTACCCTATCCTAAAGCTTGCTGTTAGGAGGGAATCTGCAGCTTGCAGTGAAAGCGCTTCCAGAGGGGAGTCTAATGAGGGCAAACATTTGATGGTAGCAGCTTTCCTGCGGGAGATAGTCTCTTTGCCAATATCTCATTATTAGCCGAAAGTAAGTTACAATTCAGTACCCAATCCTAAAGCTTGCTGTTAGGAGGGAATCTGCAGCTTGCAGTGAAAGCGCTTCCAGAGGGGAGTCTAATGAGGGCAAACATTTGATGGTAGCAGCTTCCCTGCGGGAGATAGTCTCTTTTCCAAAATCGCCTTATTACGCGAAAGTAAGTTACAATTCAGTACGCTATCCTAAAGCTTTCTGTTAGGAGGGAATCTGCAGCTTGCAGAGAAAGCGCTCCAAGAGGGGAGTCTAATGAGGGGAAACATTTGATGGTAGCAGCTTCCCTGCGGGAGATACTCTCTTTGATAAAAACGCATTATTAGGCGAAAGTAAGTTACAATTCAGTACCCTATCCTAAAGCTTGCTGTTAGGAGGGAATCTGCAGCTTGCAGTGAAAGCGCTTCCAGAGGGGAGTCTAATGAGGGCAAACATTTGATGGTAGCTGCTTCCCTGCGGGAGATATTCTCTTTGCCATAATCGCCTTAGTAGCTGCAGTTAAGTTACAATTCAGTACACTGTCCTACAGCTTGCTGTTAGGAGGGAATCTGCAGCTTGCAGTGAAAGCGCTTCCAGAGGGGAGTCTAATGAGGGCAAACATTTGATGGTAGCAGCTTCCCTGCGGGAGATAGTCTCTTTGCCAAAATCGCCTTATTATCCTCAGTTAAGTTACAATTCAGTACCCTATCCTAAAGCTTGCTGTTAGGAGGGAATCTGCAGCTTGCAGTGAAAGCGCTTCCAGAGGGGAGTCTAATGAGGGCAAACATTTGATGGTAGCAGCTTCCCTGCGGGAGATAGTCTCTTTGCCAAAATCGCATTATTAGGCGAAAGTAAGTTACAATTCAGTACCCTATCCTAAAGCTTGCTGTTAGGAGGGAATCTGCAGCTTGCAGTGAAAGCGCTTCCAGAGGGGAGTCTAATGAGGGCAAACATTTGATGGTAGCAGCTTCCCTGCGGGAGATACTCTCTTTTCCAAAATCGCCTTATTACGCGAAAGTAAGTTACAATTCAGTACGCTATCCTAAAGCTTTCTGTTAGGAGGGAATCTGCAGCTTGCAGAGAAAGCGCTCCAAGAGGGGAGTCTAATGAGGGGAAACATTTGATGGTAGCAGCTTCCCTGCGGGAGATACTCTCTTTGATAAAAACGCATTATTAGGCGAAAGTAAGTTACAATTCAGTACCCTATCCTAAAGCTTGCTGTTAGGAGGGAATCTGCAGCTTGCAGTGAAAGCGCTTCCAGAGGGGAGTCTAATGAGGGCAAACATTTGATGGTAGCAGCTTCCCTGCGGGAGATACTCTCTTTGCCAAAATCGCATTATTAGGCGAAAGTAAGTTACAATTCAGTACCCTATCCTAAAGCTTGCTGTTAGGAGGGAATCTGCAGCTTGCAGTGAAAGCGCTTCCAGAGGGGAGTCTAATGAGGGCAAACATTTGATGGTAGCTGCTTCCCTGCGGGAGATATTCTCTTTGCCATAATCGCCTTTGTAGCTGCAGTTAAGTTACAATTCAGTACACTGTCCTACAGCTTGCTGTTAGGAGGGAATCTGCAGCTTGCAGTGAAAGCGCTTCCAGAGGGGAGTCTAATGAGGGCAAACATTTGATGGTAGCAGCTTCCCTGCGGGAGATAGTCTCTTTGCCAAAATCGCATTATTAGGCGAAAGTAAGTTACAATTCAGTACCCTATCCTAAAGCTTGCTGTTAGGAGGGAATCTGCAGCTTGCAGTGAAAGCGCTTCCAGAGGGGAGTCTAATGAGGGCAAACATTTGATGGTAGCAGCTTCCCTGCGGGAGATACTCTCTTTGATAAAAACGCATTATTAGGCGAAAGTAAGATACAATTCAGAACCCTATCCTAAAGCTTGCTGTTAGGAGGGAATCTGCAGCTTGCAGTGAAAGCGCTTCCAGAGGGGAGTCTAATGAGGGAAAACATTTGATGGTAGGAGCTTCCCTGCGGGAGATACTCTCTTCGCCAAAATCGCATTATTAGGCGAAAGTAAGTTACAATTCAGTACCCTATCCTAAAGCTTGCTGTTAGGAGGGAATCTGCAGCTTGCAGTGAAAGCGCTTCCAGAGGGGAGTCTAATGAGGGCAAACATTTGATGGTAGCAGCTTCCCTGCGGGAGATATTCTCTTTGCCAAAATCGCGTTATTAGGCGATAGTAAGTTACAATTCAGTACCCTATCCTAAAGCTTGCTGTTAGGAGGGAATCTGCAGCTTGCAGTGAAAGCGCTTCCAGAGGGGAGTCTAATGAGGGCAAACATTTGATGGTAGCAGCTTCCCTGCGGGAGATAGTCTCTTTGCCAAAATCGCATTATTAGGCGAAAGTAAGTTACAATTCAGTACCCTATCCTAAAGCTTGCTGTTAGGAGGGAATCTGCAGCTTGCAGTGAACGCGCTTCCAGAGGGGAGTCTAATGAGGGAAAACATTTGATGGTAGCAGCTTCCCTGCGGGAGATACTCTCTTTGTCAAAATCGCATTATTAGGCGAAAGGAAGTTACAATTCAGTACCCTATCCTAAAGCTTGCTGTTAGGAGGGAATCTGCAGCTTGCAGTGAAAGCGCTTCCAGAGGGGAGTCTAATGAGGGCAAACATTTGATGGTAGCAGCTTCCCTGCGGGAGATAGTCTCTTTGCCAAAATCGCATTATTAGGCGAAAGTAAGTTACAATTCAGTACCCTATCCTAAAGCTTGATGTTAGGAGGGAATCTGCAGCTTGCAGTGAAAGCGCTTCCAGAGGGGAGTCTAATGAGGGCAAACATTTGATGGTAGCAGCTTCCCTGCGGGAGATAGTCTCTTTGCCAAAATCGCCTTATTATCCTCAGTTAAGTTACAATTCAGTACCCTATCCTAAAGCTTGCTGTTAGGAGGGAATCTGCAGCTTGCAGTGAAAGCGCTTCCAGAGGGGAGTCTAATGAGGGCAAACATTTGATGGTAGCAGCTTCCCTGCGGGAGATAGTCTCTTTGCCAAAATCGCATTATTAGGCGAAAGTAAGTTACAATTCAGTACCCTATCCTAAAGCTTGCTGTTAGGAGGGAATCTGCAGCTTGCAGTGAAAGCGCTTCCAGAGGGGAGTCTAATGAGGGCAAACATTTGATGGTAGCAGCTTCCCTGCGGGAGATACTCTCTTTTCCAAAATCGCCTTATTACGCGAAAGTAAGTTACAATTCAGTACGCTATCCTAAAGCTTTCTGTTAGGAGGGAATCTGCAGCTTGCAGAGAAAGCGCTCCAAGAGGGGAGTCTAATGAGGGGAAACATTTGATGGTAGCAGCTTCCCTGCGGGAGATACTCTCTTTGATAAAAACGCATTATTAGGCGAAAGTAAGTTACAATTCAGTACCCTATCCTAAAGCTTGCTGTTAGGAGGGAATCTGCAGCTTGCAGTGAAAGCGCTTCCAGAGGGGAGTCTAATGAGGGCAAACATTTGATGGTAGCAGCTTCCCTGCGGGAGATACTCTCTTTGATAAAAACGCATTATTAGGCGAAAGTAAGTTACAATTCAGTACCCTATCCTAAAGCTTGCTGTTAGGAGGGAATCTGCAGCTTGCAGTGAAAGCGCTTCCAGAGGGGAGTCTAATGAGGGCAAACATTTGATGGTAGCAGCTTTCCTGCGGGAGATACTCTCTTTGCCAAAATCGCATTATTAGGCGGAAGTAAGTTACAATTCAGTACCCAATCCTAAAGCTTGCTGTTAGGAGGGAATCTGCAGCTTGCAGTGAAAGCGCTTCCAGAGGGGAGTCTAACGAGGGCAAACATTTGATGGTAGCAGCTTCCCTGCGGGAGATAGTCTCTTTGCCAAAATCGCATTATTAGGCGAAAGTAAGTTACAATTCAGTACCCTATCCTAAAGCTTGTTGTTAGGAGGGAATCTGCAGCTTGCAGTGAAAGCGCTTCCAGAGGGGAGTCTAATGAGGGCAAACATTTGATGGTAGCAGCTTCCCTGCGGGAGATAGTCTCTTTTCCAAAATCGCATTATTAGGCGAAAGTAAGTTACAATTCAGTACCCTATCCTAAAGCTTGCTGTTAGGAGGGAATCTGCAGCTTGCAGTGAAAGCGCTTCCAGAGGGGAGTCTAATGAGGGCAAACATTTGATGGTAGCAGCTTCCCTGCGGGAGATACTCTCTTTGCCAAAATCGCATTATTAGGCGGAAGTAAGTTACAATTCAGTACCCTATCCTAAAGCTTGCTGTTAGGAGGGAATCTGCAGCTTGCAGTGAAAGCGCTTCCAGAGGGGAGTCTAATGAGGGCAAACATTTGATGGTAGCAGCTTTCCTGCGGGAGATAGTCTCTTTGCCAATATCTCATTATTAGCCGAAAGTAAGTTACAATTCAGTACCCAATCCTAAAGCTTGCTGTTAGGAGGGAATCTGCAGCTTGCAGTGAAAGCGCTTCCAGAGGGGAGTCTAATGAGGGCAAACATTTGATGGTAGCAGCTTCCCTGCGGGAGATAGTCTCTTTTCCAAAATCGCCTTATTACGCGAAAGTAAGTTACAATTCAGTACGCTATCCTAAAGCTTTCTGTTAGGAGGGAATCTGCAGCTTGCAGTGAAAGCGCTCCAAGAGGGGAGTCTAATGAGGGGAAACATTTGATGGTAGCAGCTTCCCTGCGGGAGATACTCTCTTTGATAAAAACGCATTATTAGGCGAAAGTAAGTTACAATTCAGTACCCTATCCTAAAGCTTGCTGTTAGGAGGGAATCTGCAGCTTGCAGTGAAAGCGCTTCCAGAGGGGAGTCTAATGAGGGCAAACATTTGATGGTAGCTGCTTCCCTGCGGGAGATATTCTCTTTGCCATAATCGCCTTAGTAGCTGCAGTTAAGTTACAATTCAGTACACTGTCCTACAGCTTGCTGTTAGGAGGGAATCTGCAGCTTGCAGTGAAAGCGCTTCCAGAGGGGAGTCTAATGAGGGCAAACATTTGATGGTAGCAGCTTCCCTGCGGGAGATAGTCTCTTTGCCAAAATCGCCTTATTATCCTCAGTTAAGTTACAATTCAGTACCCTATCCTAAAGCTTGCTGTTAGGAGGGAATCTGCAGCTTGCAGTGAAAGCGCTTCCAGAGGGGAGTCTAATGAGGGCAAACATTTGATGGTAGCAGCTTCCCTGCGGGAGATAGTCTCTTTGCCAAAATCGCATTATTAGGCGAAAGTAAGTTACAATTCAGTACCCTATCCTAAAGCTTGCTGTTAGGAGGGAATCTGCAGCTTGCAGTGAAAGCGCTTCCAGAGGGGAGTCTAATGAGGGCAAACATTTGATGGTAGCAGCTTCCCTGCGGGAGATACTCTCTTTTCCAAAATCGCCTTATTACGCGAAAGTAAGTTACAATTCAGTACGCTATCCTAAAGCTTTCTGTTAGGAGGGAATCTGCAGCTTGCAGAGAAAGCGCTCCAAGAGGGGAGTCTAATGAGGGGAAACATTTGATGGTAGCAGCTTCCCTGCGGGAGATACTCTCTTTGATAAAAACGCATTATTAGGCGAAAGTAAGTTACAATTCAGTACCCTATCCTAAAGCTTGCTGTTAGGAGGGAATCTGCAGCTTGCAGTGAAAGCGCTTCCAGAGGGGAGTCTAATGAGGGCAAACATTTGATGGTAGCAGCTTCCCTGCGGGAGATACTCTCTTTGCCAAAATCGCATTATTAGGCGAAAGTAAGTTACAATTCAGTACCCTATCCTAAAGCTTGCTGTTAGGAGGGAATCTGCAGCTTGCAGTGAAAGCGCTTCCAGAGGGGAGTCTAATGAGGGCAAACATTTGATGGTAGCTGCTTCCCTGCGGGAGATATTCTCTTTGCCATAATCGCCTTTGTAGCTGCAGTTAAGTTACAATTCAGTACACTGTCCTACAGCTTGCTGTTAGGAGGGAATCTGCAGCTTGCAGTGAAAGCGCTTCCAGAGGGGAGTCTAATGAGGGCAAACATTTGATGGTAGCAGCTTCCCTGCGGGAGATAGTCTCTTTGCCAAAATCGCATTATTAGGCGAAAGTAAGTTACAATTCAGTACCCTATCCTAAAGCTTGCTGTTAGGAGGGAATCTGCAGCTTGCAGTGAAAGCGCTTCCAGAGGGGAGTCTAATGAGGGCAAACATTTGATGGTAGCAGCTTCCCTGCGGGAGATACTCTCTTTGATAAAAACGCATTATTAGGCGAAAGTAAGATACAATTCAGAACCCTATCCTAAAGCTTGCTGTTAGGAGGGAATCTGCAGCTTGCAGTGAAAGCGCTTCCAGAGGGGAGTCTAATGAGGGAAAACATTTGATGGTAGGAGCTTCCCTGCGGGAGATACTCTCTTCGCCAAAATCGCATTATTAGGCGAAAGTAAGTTACAATTCAGTACCCTATCCTAAAGCTTGCTGTTAGGAGGGAATCTGCAGCTTGCAGTGAAAGCGCTTCCAGAGGGGAGTCTAATGAGGGCAAACATTTGATGGTAGCAGCTTCCCTGCGGGAGATATTCTCTTTGCCAAAATCGCGTTATTAGGCGATAGTAAGTTACAATTCAGTACCCTATCCTAAAGCTTGCTGTTAGGAGGGAATCTGCAGCTTGCAGTGAAAGCGCTTCCAGAGGGGAGTCTAATGAGGGCAAACATTTGATGGTAGCAGCTTCCCTGCGGGAGATAGTCTCTTTGCCAAAATCGCATTATTAGGCGAAAGTAAGTTACAATTCAGTACCCTATCCTAAAGCTTGCTGTTAGGAGGGAATCTGCAGCTTGCAGTGAACGCGCTTCCAGAGGGGAGTCTAATGAGGGAAAACATTTGATGGTAGCAGCTTCCCTGCGGGAGATACTCTCTTTGTCAAAATCGCATTATTAGGCGAAAGGAAGTTACAATTCAGTACCCTATCCTAAAGCTTGCTGTTAGGAGGGAATCTGCAGCTTGCAGTGAAAGCGCTTCCAGAGTGGAGTCTAATGAGGGCAAACATTTGATGGTAGCAGCTTCCCTGCGGGAGATAGTCTCTTTGCCAAAATCGCATTATTAGGCGAAAGTAAGTTACAATTCAGTACCCTATCCTAAAGCTTGATGTTAGGAGGGAATCTGCAGCTTGCAGTGAAAGCGCTTCCAGAGGGGAGTCTAATGAGGGCAAACATTTGATGGTAGCAGCTTCCCTGCGGGAGATAGTCTCTTTGCCAAAATCGCCTTATTATCCTCAGTTAAGTTACAATTCAGTACCCTATCCTAAAGCTTGCTGTTAGGAGGGAATCTGCAGCTTGCAGTGAAAGCGCTTCCAGAGGGGAGTCTAATGAGGGCAAACATTTGATGGTAGCAGCTTCCCTGCGGGAGATAGTCTCTTTGCCAAAATCGCATTATTAGGCGAAAGTAAGTTACAATTCAGTACCCTATCCTAAAGCTTGCTGTTAGGAGGGAATCTGCAGCTTGCAGTGAAAGCGCTTCCAGAGGGGAGTCTAATGAGGGCAAACATTTGATGGTAGCAGCTTCCCTGCGGGAGATACTCTCTTTTCCAAAATCGCCTTATTACGCGAAAGTAAGTTACAATTCAGTACGCTATCCTAAAGCTTTCTGTTAGGAGGGAATCTGCAGCTTGCAGAGAAAGCGCTCCAAGAGGGGAGTCTAATGAGGGGAAACATTTGATGGTAGCAGCTTCCCTGCGGGAGATACTCTCTTTGATAAAAACGCATTATTAGGCGAAAGTAAGTTACAATTCAGTACCCTATCCTAAAGCTTGCTGTTAGGAGGGAATCTGCAGCTTGCAGTGAAAGCACTTCCAGAGGGGAGTCTAATAAGGGCAAACATTTGATGGTAGCAGCTTCCCTGCGGGAGATACTCTCTTTGCCAAAATCGCATTATTAGGCGAAAGTAAGTTACAATTCAGTACCCTATCCTAAAGCTTGCTGTTAGGAGGGAATCTGCAGCTTGCAGTGAAAGAGCTTCCAGAGGGGAGTCTAATGAGGGCAAACATTTGATGGTAGCTGCTTCCCTGCGGGAGATATTCTCTTTGCCATAATCGCCTTTGTAGCTGCAGTTAAGTTACAATTCAGTACACTGTCCTACAGCTTGCTGTTAGGAGGGAATCTGCAGCTTGCAGTGAAAGCGCTTCCAGAGGGGAGTCTAATGAGGGCAAACATTTGATGGTAGCAGCTTCCCTGCGGGAGATAGTCTCTTTGCCAAAATCGCCTTATTATCCTCAGTTAAGTTACAATTCAGTACCCTATCCTAAAGCTTGCTGTTAGGAGGGAATCTGCAGCTTGCAGTGAAAGCGCTTCCAGAGGGGAGTCTAATGAGGGCAAACATTTGATGGTAGCAGCTTCCCTGCGGGAGATAGTCTCTTTGCCAAAATCGCATTATTAGGCGAAAGTAAGTTACAATTCAGTACCCTATCCTAAAGCTTTCTGTTAGGAGGGAATCTGCAGCTTGCAGTGAAAGCGCTTCCAGAGGGGAGTCTAATGAGGGCAAACATTTGATGGTAGCAGCTTCCCTGCGGGAGATACTCTCTTTGATAAAAACGCATTATTAGGCGAAAGTAAGATACAATTCAGAACCCTATCCTAAAGCTTGCTGTTAGGAGGGAATCTGCAGCTTGCAGTGAAAGCGCTTCCAGAGGGGAGTCTAATGAGGGAAAACATTTGATGGTAGGAGCTTCCCTGCGGGAGATAGTCTCTTTTCCAAAATCGCATTATTAGGCGAAAGTAAGTTACAATTCATTACCCTATCCTAAAGCTTGCTGTTAGGAGGGAATCTGCAGCTTGCAGTGAAAGCGCTTCCAGAGGGGAGTCTAATGAGGGCAAACATTTGATGGTAGCAGCTTCCCTGCGGGAGATATTCTCTTTGCCAAAATCGCGTTATTAGGCGATAGTAAGTTACAATTCAGTACCCTATCCTAAAGCTTGCTGTTAGGAGGGAATCTGCAGCTTGCAGTGAAAGCGCTTCCAGAGGGGAGTCTAATGAGGGCAAACATTTGATGGTAGCAGCTTCCCTGCGGGAGATAGTCTCTTTGCCAAAATCGCCTTATTAGGCGAAAGTAAGTTACAATTCAGTACCCTATCCTAAAGCTTGCTGTTAGGAGGGAATCTGCAGCTTGCAGTGAACGCGCTTCCAGAGGGGAGTCTAATGAGGGAAAACATTTGATGGTAGCAGCTTCCCTGCGGGAGATACTCTCTTTGTCAAAATCGCATTATTAGGCGAAAGGAAGTTACAATTCAGTACCCTATCCTAAAGCTTGCTGTTAGGAGGGAATCTGCAGCTTGCAGTGAAAGCGCTTCCAGAGGGGAGTCTAATGAGGGCAAACATTTGATGGTAGCAGCTTCCCTGCGGGAGATAGTCTCTTTGCCAAAATCGCATTATTAGGCGAAAGTAAGTTACAATTCAGTACCCTATCCTAAAGCTTGCTGTTAGGAGGGAATCTGCAGCTTGCAGTGAAAGCGCTTCCAGAGGGGAGTCTAATGAGGGCAAACATTTGATGGTAGCAGCTTCCCTGCGGGAGATAGTCTCTTTGCCAAAATCGCACTATTAGGCGAAAGTAAGTTACAATTCAGTACCCTATCCTAAAGCTTGCTGTTAGGAGGGAATCTGCAGCTTGCAGTGAAAGCGCTTCCAGAGGGGAGTCTAATGAGGGCAAACATTTGATGGTAGCAGCTTCCCTGCGGGAGATACTCTCTTTTCCAAAATCGCCTTATTACGCGAAAGTAAGTTACAATTCAGTACGCTATCCTAAAGCTTTCTGTTAGGAGGGAATCTGCAGCTTGCAGAGAAAGCGCTCCAAGAGGGGAGTCTAATGAGGGGAAACATTTGATGGTAGCAGCTTCCCTGCGGGAGATACTCTCTTTGATAAAAACGCATTATTAGGCGAAAGTAAGTTACAATTCAGTACCCTATCCTAAAGCTTGCTGTTAGGAGGGAATCTGCAGCTTGCAGTGAAAGCGCTTCCAGAGGGGAGTCTAATGAGGGCAAACATTTGATGGTAGCAGCTTCCCTGCGGGAGATACTCTCTTTGATAAAAACGCATTATTAGGCGAAAGTAAGTTACAATTCAGTACCCTATCCTAAAGCTTTCTGTTAGGAGGGAATCTGCAGCTTGCAGAGAAAGCGCTCCAAGAGGGGAGTCTAATGAGGGGAAACATTTGATGGTAGCAGCTTCCCTGCGGGAGATACTCTCTTTGCCAAAATCGCATTATTAGGCGAAAGTAAGTTACAATTCAGTACCCTATCCTAAAGCTTGCTGTTAGGAGGGAATCTGCAGCTTGCAGTGAAAGCGCTTCCAGAGGGGAGTCTAATGAGGGCAAACATTTGATGGTAGCTGCTTCCCTGCGGGAGATATTCTCTTTGCCATAATCGCCTTTGTAGCTGCAGTTAAGTTACAATTCAGTACACTGTCCTACAGCTTGCTGTTAGGAGGGAATCTGCAGCTTGCAGTGAAAGCGCTTCCAGAGGGGAGTCTAATGAGGGCAAACATTTGATGGTAGCAGCTTCCCTGCGGGAGATAGTCTCTTTGCCAAAATCGCCTTATTATCCTCAGTTAAGTTACAATTCAGTACCCTATCCTAAAGCTTGCTGTTAGGAGGGAATCTGCAGCTTGCAGTGAAAGCGCTTCCAGAGGGGAGTCTAATGAGGGCAAACATTTGATGGTAGCAGCTTCCCTGCGGGAGATAGTCTCTTTGCCAAAATCGCATTATTAGGCGAAAGTAAGTTACAATTCAGTACCCTATCCTAAAGCTTGCTGTTAGGAGGGAATCTGCAGCTTGCAGTGAAAGCGCTTCCAGAGGGGAGTCTAATGAGGGCAAACATTTGATGGTAGCAGCTTCCCTACGGGAGATACTCTCTTTGATAAAAACGCATTATTAGGCGAAAGTAAGATACAATTCAGAACCCTATCCTAAAGCTTGCTGTTAGGAGGGAATCTGCAGCTTGCAGTGAAAGCGCTTCCAGAGGGGAGTCTAATGAGGGCAAACATTTGATGGTAGCAGCTTCCCTGCGGGAGATACTCTCTTCGCCAAAATCGCATTATTAGGCGAAAGTAAGTTACAATTCATTACCCTATCCTAAAGCTTGCTGTTAGGAGGAAATCTGCAGCTTGCAGTGAAAGCGCTTCCAGAGGGGAGTCTAATGAGGGGAAACATTTGATGTTAGCAGCTTCCCTGCGGGAGATATTCTCTTTGCCAAAATCGCGTTATTAGGCGATAGTAAGTTACAATTCAGTACCCTATCCTAAAGCTTGCTGTTAGGAGGGAATCTGCAGCTTGCAGTGAACGCGCTTCCAGAGGGGAGTCTAATGAGGGCAAACATTTGATGGTAGCAGCTTCCCTGCGGGAGATACTCTCTTTGTCAAAATCGCATTATTAGGCGAAAGGAAGTTACAATTCAGTACCCTATCCTAAAGCTTGCTGTTAGGAGGGAATCTGCAGCTTGCAGTGAAAGCGCTTCCAGAGGGGAGTCTAATGAGGGCAAACATTTGATGGTAGCAACTTCCCTGCGGGAGATAGTCTCTTTGCCAAAATCGCATTATTAGGCGAAAGTAAGTTACAATTCAGTACCCTATCCTAAAGCTTGCTGTTAGGAGGGAATCTGCAGCTTGCAGTGAAAGCGCTTCCAGAGGGGAGTCTAATGAGGGCAAACATTTGATGGTAGCAGCTTCCCTGCGGGAGATAGTCTCTTTTCCAAAATCGCATTATTAGGCGAAAGTAAGTTACAATTCAGTACCCTATCCTAAAGCTTGCTGTTAGGAGGGAATCTGCAGCTTGCAGTGAAAGCGCTTCCAGAGGGGAGTCTAATGAGGGCAAACATTTGATGGTAGCAGCTTCCCTGCGGGAGATAGTCTCTTTTCCAAAATCGCATTATTAGGCGAAAGTAAGTTACAATTCAGTACCCTATCCTAAAGCTTGCTGTTAGGAGGGAATCTGCAGCTTGCAGTGAAAGCGCTTCCAGAGGGGAGTCTAATGAGGGGAAACATTTGATGTTAGCAGCTTCCCTGCGGGAGATACTCTCTTTGATAAAAACGCATTATTAGGCGAAAGTAAGTTACAATTCAGTACCCAATCCTAAAGCTTGCTGTTAGGAGGGAATCTGCAGATTGCAGTGAAAGCGCTTCCAGAGGGGAGTCTAATGAGGGCAAACATTTGATGGTAGCAGCTTCCCTGCGGGAGATAGTCTCTTTGCCAAAATCGCATTATTAGGCGAAAGTAAGTTACAATTCAGTACCCTATCCTAAAGCTTGCTGTTAGGAGGGAATCTGCAGCTTGCAGTGAAAGCGCTTCCAGAGGGGAGTCTAATGAGGGCAAACATTTGATGGTAGCAGCTTCCCTGCGGGAGATAGTCTCTTTGCCAAAATCGCCTTATTGGCCGCAGTTAAGTTACAATTCAGTACCCTATCCTAAAGCTTGCTGTTAGGAGGGAATCTGCAGCTTGCAGTGAAAGCGCTTCCAGAGGGGAGTCAAACGAGGGCAAAGATTTGATGGTAGCAGCTTCCCTGCGGGAGATACTCTCTTTGCCAAAATCGCATTATTAGGCGAAAGGAAGTTACAATTCAGTACCCTATCCTAAAGCTTGCTGTTAGGAGGGAATCTGCAGCTTGCAGTGAAAGCGCTTCCAGAGGGGAGTCTAATGAGGGCAAACATTTGATGGTAGCAGCTTCCCTGCGGGAGATAGTCTCTTTGCCAAAATCGCATTATTAGGCGAAAGTAAGTTACAATTCAGTACCCTATCCTAAAGCTTGCTGTTAGGAGGGAATCTGCAGCTTGCAGTGAAAGAGCTTCCAGAGGGGAGTCTAATGAGGGAAAACATTTGATGATAGCAGCTTCCCTGCGGGAGATATTCTCTTTGCCATAATCGCCTTTGTAGCTGCAGTTAAGTTACAATTCAGTACACTGTCCTACAGCTTGCTGTTAGGAGGGAATCTGCAGCTTGCAGTGAAAGCGCTTCCAGAGGGGAGTCTAATGAGGGCAAAGATTTGATGGTAGCAGCTTCCCTGCGGGAGATACTCTCTTTGCCAAAATCGCATTATTAGGCGAAAGGAAGATACAATTCAGTACCCTATCCTAAAGCTTGCTGTTAGGAGGGAATCTGCAGCTTGCAGTGAAAGCGCTTCCAGAGGGGAGTCTAACGAGGGCAAACATTTGATGGTAGCAGCTTCCCTGCGGGAGATACTCTCTTTGCCAAAATCGCATTATTAGGCGAAAGTAAGTTACAATTCAGTACCCTATCCTAAAGCTTGCTGTTAGGAGGGAATCTGCAGCTTGCAGTGAAAGCGCTTCCAGAGGGGAGTCTAATGAGGGCAAACATTTGATGGTAGCAGCTTCCCTGCGGGAGATAGTCTCTTTGCCAAAATCGCATTATTAGGCGAAAGTAAGTTACAATTCAGTACCCTATCCTAAAGCTTGCTGTTAGGAGGGAATCTGCAGCTTGCAGTGAAAGCGCTTCCAGAGGGGAGTCTAATGAGGGCAAACATTTGATGGTAGCAGCTTCCCTGCGGGAGATAGTCTCTTTTCCAAAATCGCATTATTAGGCGAAAGTAAGTTACAATTCAGTACCCTATCCTAAAGCTTGCTGTTAGGAGGGAATCTGCAGCTTGCAGTGAAAGCGCTTCCAGAGGGGAGTCTAATGAGGGCAAACATTTGATGGTAGCAGCTTCCCTGCGGGAGATAGTCTCTTTTCCAAAATCGCATTATTAGGCGAAAGTAAGTTACAATTCAGTACCCTATCCTAAAGCTTGCTGTTAGGAGGGAATCTGCAGCTTGCAGTGAAAGCGCTTCCAGAGGGGAGTCTAATGAGGGGAAACATTTGATGTTAGCAGCTTCCCTGCGGGAGATACTCTCTTTGATAAAAACGCATTATTAGGCGAAAGTAAGTTACAATTCAGTACCCAATCCTAAAGCTTGCTGTTAGGAGGGAATCTGCAGCTTGCAGTGAAAGCGCTTCCAGAGGGGAGTCTAACGAGGGCAAACATTTGATGGTAGCAGCTTCCCTGCGGGAGATAGTCTCTTTGCCAAAATCGCATTATTAGGCGAAAGGAAGTTACAATTCAGTACCCTATCCTAAAGCTTGCTGTTAGGAGGGAATCTGCAGCTTGCAGTGAAAGCGCTTCCAGAGGGGAGTCTAATGAGGGCAAACATTTGATGGTAGCAGCTTCCCTGCGGGAGATACTCTCTTTGCCAAAATCGCATTATTAGGCGAAAGTAAGTTACAATTCAGTACCCTATCCTAAAGCTTGCTGTTAGGAGGGAATCTGCAGCTTGCAGTGAAAGCGCTTCCAGAGGGGAGTCTAACGAGGGCAAACATTTGATGGTAGCAGCTTCCCTGCGGGAGATACTCTCTTTGATAAAAACGCATTATTAGGCGAAAGGAAGTTACAATTCAGTACCCTATCCTAAAGCTTGCTGTTAGGAGGGAATCTGCAGCTTGCAGTGAAAGCGCTTCCAGAGGGGAGTCTAATGAGGGCAAACATTTGATGGTAGCAGCTTTCCTGCGGGAGATACTCTCTTGGTCAAAATCGCATTATTAGGCGGAAGTAAGTTACAATTCAGTACCCAATCCTAAAGCTTGCTGTTAGGAGGGAATCTGCAGCTTGCAGTGAAAGCGCTTCCAGAGGGGAGTCTAACGAGGGCAAACATTTGATGGTAGCAGCTTCCCTGCGGGAGATAGTCTCTTTGCCAAAATCGCATTATTAGGCGAAAGTAAGTTACAATTCAGTACCCTATCCTAAAGCTTGTTGTTAGGAGGGAATCTGCAGCTTGCAGTGAAAGCGCTTCCAGAGGGGAGTCTAATGAGGGCAAACATTTGATGGTAGCAGCTTCCCTGCGGGAGATACTCTCTTTTCCAAAATCGCATTATTAGGCGGAAGTAAGTTACAATTCAGTACCCAATCCTAAAGCTTGCTGTTAGGAGGGAATCTGCAGCTTGCAGTGAAAGCGCTTCCAGAGGGGAGTCTAACGAGGGCAAACATTTGATGGTAGCAGCTTCCCTGCGGGAGATACTCTCTTTGCCAAAATCGCATTATTAGGCGAAAGTAAGTTACAATTCAGTACCCTATCCTAAAGCTTGCTGTTAGGAGGGAATCTGCAGCTTGCAGTGAAAGCGCTTCCAGAGGGGAGTCTAATGAGGGCAAACATTTGATGGTAGCAGCTTCCCTGCGGGAGATACTCTCTTTGCCAAAATCGCATTATTAGGCGAAAGTAAGTTACAATTCAGTACCCTATCCTAAAGCTTGCTGTTAGGAGGGAATCTGCAGCTTGCAGTGAAAGCGCTTCCAGAGGGGAGTCTAATGAGGGCAAACATTTGATGATAGCAGCTTCCCTGCGGGAGATATTCTCTTTGCCATAATCGCCTTTGTAGCTGCAGTTAAGTTACAATTCAGTACACTGTCCTACAGCTTGCTGTTAGGAGGGAATCTGCAGCTTGCAGTGAAAGCGCTTCCAGAGGGGAGTCTAATGAGGGCAAACATTTGATGGTAGCAGCTTCCCTGCGGGAGATACTCTCTTCGCCAAAATCGAATTATTAGGCGAAAGGAAGTTACAATTCAGTACCCTATCCTAAAGCTTGCTGTTAGGAGGGAATCTGCAGCTTGCAGTGAAAGCGCTTCCAGAGGGGAGTCTAATGAGGGCAAACATTTGATGGTAGCAGCTTCCCTGCGGGAGATACTCTCTTTGATAAAAACGCATTATTAGGCGAAAGTAAGTTACAATTCAGTACCCTATCCTAAAGCTTGCTGTTAGGAGGGAATCTGCAGCTTGCAGTGAAAGCGCTTCCAGAGGGGAGTCTAATGAGGGCAAACATTTGATGGTAGCAGCTTTCCTGCGGGAGATAGTCTCTTTGCAAAAATCGCATTATTAGGCGAAAGTAAGTTACAATTCAGTACCCTATCCTAAAGCTTGCTGTTAGGAGGGAATCTGCAGCTTGCAGTGAAAACGCTTCCAGAGGGGAGTCTAATGAGGGCAAACATTTGATGGTAGCAGCTTCCCTGCGGGAGATAGTCTCTTTGCCAAAATCGCATTATTAGGCGAAAGTAAGTTACAATTCAGTACCCTATCCTAAAGCTTGCTGTTAGGAGGGAATCTGCAGCTTGCAGTGAAAGCGCTTCCAGAGGGGAGTCTAATGAGGGCAAACATTTGATGGTAGCAGCTTCCCTGCGGGAGATAGTCTCTTTGCCAATATCTCATTATTAGGCGAAAGTAAGTTACAATTCAGTACCCAATCCTAAAGCTTGCTGTTAGGAGGGAATCTGCAGCTTGCAGTGAAAGCGCTTCCAGAGGGGAGTCTAATGAGGGGAAACATTTGATGGTAGCAGCTTCCCTGCGGGAGATACTCTCTTTGATAAAAACGCATTACTAGGCGAAAGTAAATTACAATTCAGTACCCTATCCTAAAGCTTGCTGTTAGGAGGGAATCTGCAGCTTGCAGTGAAAGCGCTTCCAGAGGGGAGTCTAATGAGGGCAAACATTTGATGGTAGCAGCTTTCCTGCGGGAGATACTCTCTTTGCCAAAATCGCCTTATTAGGCGAAAGTAAGTTACAATTCAGTACCCAATCCTAAAGCTTGCTGTTAGGAGGGAATCTGCAGCTTGCAGTGAAAGCGCTTCCAGAGGGGAGTCTAACGAGGGCAAACATTTGATGGTAGCAGCTTCCCTGCGGGAGATAGTCTCTTTGCCAAAATCGCATTATTAGGCGAAAGTAAGTTACAATTCAGTACCCTATCCTAAAGCTTGCTGTTAGGAGGGAATCTGCAGCTTGCAGTGAAAGCGCTTCCGGAGGGGAGTCTAATGAGGGCAAACATTTGATGATAGCAGCTTCCCTGCGGGAGATATTCTCTTTGCCATATTCGCCTTTGTAGCTGCAGTTAAGTTACAATTCAGTACACTGTCCTACAGCTTGCTGTTAGGAGGGAATCTGCAGCTTGCAGTGAAAGCGCTTCCAGAGGGGAGTGTAACGAGGTCAAAGATTTGATGGTAGCAGCTTCCCTGCGGGAGATACTCTCTTTGCCAAAATCGCATTATTAGGCGAAAGTAAGTTCCAATTCAGTACCCTATCCTAAAGCTTGCTGTTAGGAGGGAATCTGCAGCTTGCAGTGAAAGCGCTTCCAGAGGGGAGTCTAATGAGGGCAAACATTTGATGGTAGCAGCTTCCCTGCGGGAGATACTCTCTTTGCCAAAATCGCATTATTAGGCGAAAGTAAGTTACAATTCAGTACCCAATCCTAAAGCTTGCTGTTAGGAGGGAATCTGCAGCTTGCAGTGAAAGCGCTTCCAGAGGGGAGTCTAATGAGGGCAAACATTTGATGGTAGCAGCTTCCCTGCGGGAGATAGTCTCTTTTCCAAAATCGCCTTATTATCCTCAGTTAAGTTACAATTCAGTACGCTATCCTAAAGCTTTCTGTTAGGAGGGAATCTGCAGCTTGCAGAGAAAGCGCTCCAAGAGGGGAGTCTAATGAGGGGAAACATTTGATGGTAGCAGCTTCCCTGCGGGAGATAGTCTCTTTGCCAAAATCGCATTATTAGGCGAAAGTAAGTTACAATTCAGTACCCTATCCTAAAGCTTGCTGTTAGGAGGGAATCTGCAGCTTGCAGTGAAAGCGCTTCCAGAGGGGAGTCTAATGAGGGCAAACATTTGATGGTAGCAGCTTCCCTGCGGTAGATAG
Organism: Phaenicophaeus curvirostris; assembly: GCF_032191515.1. Classification (NCBI taxonomy): domain Eukaryota; kingdom Metazoa; phylum Chordata; class Aves; order Cuculiformes; family Cuculidae; genus Phaenicophaeus; species Phaenicophaeus curvirostris. Next base: position 97,128 of record NW_027206712.1, read on the forward strand.
TCTCTTTGCCAAAATCGCCTTATTATCCTCAGTTAAGTTACAATTCAGTACCCTATCCTAAAGCTTGCTGTTAGGAGGGAATCTGCAGCTTGCAGTGAAAGCGCTTCCAGAGGGGAGTCTAATGAGGGCAAACATTTGATGGTAGCAGCTTCCCTGCGGGAGATAGTCTCTTTGCCAAAATCGCATTATTAGGCGAAAGTAAGTTACAATTCAGTACCCTATCCTAAAGCTTGCTGTTAGGAGGGAATCTGCAGCTTGCAGTGAAAGCGCTTCCAGAGGGGAGTCTAATGAGGGCAAATATTTGATGGTAGCAGCTTCCCTGCGGGAGATACTCTCTTTGATAAAAACGCATTATTAGGCGAAAGTAAGATACAATTCAGAACCCTATCCTAAAGCTTGCTGTTAGGAGGGAATCTGCAGCTTGCAGTGAAAGAGCTTCCAGAGGGGAGTCTAATGAGGGAAAACATTTGATGATAGCAGCTTCCATGCGGGAGATATTCTCTTTGCCATAATCGCCTTTGTAGCTGCAGTTAAGTTATAATTCAGTACACTGTCCTACAGCTTGCTGTTAGGAGGGAATCTGCAGCTTGCAGTGAAAGCGCTTCCAGAGGGGAGTCTAATGAGGGCAAACATTTGATGGTAGCAGCTTCCCTGCGGGAGATACTCTCTTTGCCAAAATCGCATTATTAGGCGAAAGGAAGATACAATTCAGTACCCTATCCTAAAGCTTGCTGTTAGGAGGGAATCTGCAGCTTGCAGTGAAAGCGCTTCCAGAGGGGAGTCTAATGAGGGGAAACATTTGATGTTAGCAGCTTCCCTGCGGGAGATACTCTCTTTGATAAAAACGCATTATTAGGCGAAAGTAAGTTACAATTCAGTACCCTATCCTAAAGCTTGCTGTTAGGAGGGAATCTGCAGCTTGCAGTGAAAGCGCTTCCAGAGGGGAGTCTAACGAGGGCAAACATTTGATGGTAGCAGCTTCCCTGCGGGAGATAGTCTCTTTGCCAAAATCGCATTATTAGGCGAAAGGAAGTTACAATTCAGTACCCTATCCTAAAGCTTGCTGTTAGGAGGGAATCTGCAGCTTGCAGTGAAAGCGCTTCCAGAGGGGAGTCTAATGAGGGCAAACATTTGATGGTAGCAGCTTCCCTGCGGGAGATACTCTCTTTGCCAAAATCGCATTATTAGGCGAAAGTAAGTTACAATTCAGTACCCTATCCTAAAGCTTGCTGTTAGGAGGGAATCTGCAGCTTGCAGTGAAAGCGCTTCCAGAGGGGAGTCTAACGAGGGCAAACATTTGATGGTAGCAGCTTCCCTGCGGGAGATACTCTCTTTGATAAAAACGCATTATTAGGCGAAAGGAAGTTACAATTCAGTACCCTATCCTAAAGCTTGCTGTTAGGAGGGAATCTGCAGCTTGCAGTGAAAGCGCTTCCAGAGGGGAGTCTAATGAGGGCAAACATTTGATGGTAGCAGCTTTCCTGCGGGAGATACTCTCTTGGTCAAAATCGCATTATTAGGCGGAAGTAAGTTACAATTCAGTACCCAATCCTAAAGCTTGCTGTTAGGAGGGAATCTGCAGCTTGCAGTGAAAGCGCTTCCAGAGGGGAGTCTAACGAGGGCAAACATTTGATGGTAGCAGCTTCCCTGCGGGAGATAGTCTCTTTGCCAAAATCGCATTATTAGGCGAAAGTAAGTTACAATTCAGTACCCTATCCTAAAGCTTGTTGTTAGGAGGGAATCTGCAGCTTGCAGTGAAAGCGCTTCCAGAGGGGAGTCTAATGAGGGCAAACATTTGATGGTAGCAGCTTCCCTGCGGGAGATAGTCTCTTTTCCAAAATCGCATTATTAGGCGGAAGTAAGTTACAATTCAGTACCCAATCCTAAAGCTTGCTGTTAGGAGGGAATCTGCAGCTTGCAGTGAAAGCGCTTCCAGAGGGGAGTCTAACGAGGGCAAACATTTGATGGTAGCAGCTTCCCTGCGGGAGATACTCTCTTTGCCAAAATCGCATTATTAGGCGAAAGGAAGTTACAATTCAGTACACTATCCTAAAGCTTGCTGTTAGGAGGGAATCTGCAGCTTGCAGTGAAAGCGCTTCCAGAGGGGAGTCTAATGAGGGCAAACATTTGATGGTAGCAGCTTCCCTGCGGGAGATACTCTCTTTGCCAAAATCGCATTATTAGGCGAAAGTAAGTTACAATTCAGTACCCTATCCTAAAGCTTGCTGTTAGGAGGGAATCTGCAGCTTGCAGTGAAAGCGCTTCCAGAGGGGAGTCTAATGAGGGCAAACATTTGATGATAGCAGCTTCCCTGCGGGAGATATTCTCTTTGCCATAATCGCCTTTGTAGCTGCAGTTAAGTTACAATTCAGTACACTGTCCTACAGCTTGCTGTTAGGAGGGAATCTGCAGCTTGCAGTGAAAGCGCTTCCAGAGGGGAGTCTAATGAGGGCAAACATTTGATGGTAGCAGCTTCCCTGCGGGAGATACTCTCTTCGCCAAAATCGAATTATTAGGCGAAAGGAAGTTACAATTCAGTACCCTATCCTAAAGCTTGCTGTTAGGAGGGAATCTGCAGCTTGCAGTGAAAGCGCTTCCAGAGGGGAGTCTAATGAGGGCAAACATTTGATGGTAGAAGCTTCCCTGCGGGAGATAGTCTCTTTTCCATAATCGCTTTATTAGGCGAAAGTAAGTTACAATTCAGTACCCTATCCTAAAGCTTGCTGTTAGGAGGGAATCTGCAGCTTGCAGTGAAAGCGCTTCCAGAGGGGAGTCTAATGAGGGCAAACATTTGATGGTAGCAGCTTCCCTGCGGGAGATACTCTCTTTGATAAAAACGCATTATTAGGCGAAAGTAAGTTACAATTCAGTACCCTATCCTAAAGCTTGCTGTTAGGAGGGAATCTGCAGCTTGCAGTGAAAGCGCTTCCAGAGGGGAGTCTAATGAGGGCAAACATTTGATGGTAGCAGCTTTCCTGCGGGAGATAGTCTCTTTGCAAAAATCGCATTATTAGGCGAAAGTAAGTTACAATTCAGTACCCTATCCTAAAGCTTGCTGTTAGGAGGGAATCTGCAGCTTGCAGTGAAAACGCTTCCAGAGGGGAGTCTAATGAGGGCAAACATTTGATGGTAGCAGCTTCCCTGCGGGAGATAGTCTCTTTGCCAAAATCGCATTATTAGGCGAAAGTAAGTTACAATTCAGTACCCTATCCTAAAGCTTGCTGTTAGGAGGGAATCTGCAGCTTGCAGTGAAAGCGCTTCCAGAGGGGAGTCTAATGAGGGCAAACATTTGATGGTAGCAGCTTCCCTGCGGGAGATAGTCTCTTTGCCAATATCTCATTATTAGGCGAAAGTAAGTTACAATTCAGTACCCAATCCTAAAGCTTGCTGTTAGGAGGGAATCTGCAGCTTGCAGTGAAAGCGCTTCCAGAGGGGAGTCTAATGAGGGGAAACATTTGATGGTAGCAGCTTCCCTGCGGGAGATACTCTCTTTGATAAAAACGCATTACTAGGCGAAAGTAAATTACAATTCAGTACCCTATCCTAAAGCTTGCTGTTAGGAGGGAATCTGCAGCTTGCAGTGAAAGCGCTTCCAGAGGGGAGTCTAATGAGGGCAAACATTTGATGGTAGCAGCTTTCCTGCGGGAGATACTCTCTTTGCCAAAATCGCCTTATTAGGCGAAAGTAAGTTACAATTCAGTACCCAATCCTAAAGCTTGCTGTTAGGAGGGAATCTGCAGCTTGCAGTGAAAGCGCTTCCAGAGGGGAGTCTAACGAGGGCAAACATTTGATGGTAGCAGCTTCCCTGCGGGAGATAGTCTCTTTGCCAAAATCGCATTATTAGGCGAAAGTAAGTTACAATTCAGTACCCTATCCTAAAGCTTGCTGTTAGGAGGGAATCTGCAGCTTGCAGTGAAAGCGCTTCCGGAGGGGAGTCTAATGAGGGCAAACATTTGATGATAGCAGCTTCCCTGCGGGAGATATTCTCTTTGCCATATTCGCCTTTGTAGCTGCAGTTAAGTTACAATTCAGTACACTGTCCTACAGCTTGCTGTTAGGAGGGAATCTGCAGCTTGCAGTGAAAGCGCTTCCAGAGGGGAGTGTAACGAGGTCAAAGATTTGATGGTAGCAGCTTCCCTGCGGGAGATACTCTCTTTGCCAAAATCGCATTATTAGGCGAAAGTAAGTTCCAATTCAGTACCCTATCCTAAAGCTTGCTGTTAGGAGGGAATCTGCAGCTTGCAGTGAAAGCGCTTCCAGAGGGGAGTCTAATGAGGGCAAACATTTGATGGTAGCAGCTTCCCTGCGGGAGATACTCTCTTTGCCAAAATCGCATTATTAGGCGAAAGTAAGTTACAATTCAGTACCCAATCCTAAAGCTTGCTGTTAGGAGGGAATCTGCAGCTTGCAGTGAAAGCGCTTCCAGAGGGGAGTCTAATGAGGGCAAACATTTGATGGTAGCAGCTTCCCTGCGGGAGATAGTCTCTTTTCCAAAATCGCCTTATTATCCTCAGTTAAGTTACAATTCAGTACGCTATCCTAAAGCTTTCTGTTAGGAGGGAATCTGCAGCTTGCAGAGAAAGCGCTCCAAGAGGGGAGTCTAATGAGGGGAAACATTTGATGGTAGCAGCTTCCCTGCGGGAGATAGTCTCTTTGCCAAAATCGCATTATTAGGCGAAAGTAAGTTACAATTCAGTACCCTATCCTAAAGCTTGCTGTTAGGAGGGAATCTGCAGCTTGCAGTGAAAGCGCTTCCAGAGGGGAGTCTAATGAGGGCAAACATTTGATGGTAGCAGCTTCCCTGCGGTAGATAGTCTCTTTGCCAAAATCGCCTTATTATCCTCAGTTAAGTTACAATTCAGTACCCTATCCTAAAGCTTGCTGTTAGGAGGGAATCTGCAGCTTGCAGTGAAAGCGCTTCCAGAGGGGAGTCTAATGAGGGCAAACATTTGATGGTAGCAGCTTCCCTGCGGGAGATAGTCTCTTTGCCAAAATCGCATTATTAGGCGAAAGTAAGTTACAATTCAGTACCCTATCCTAAAGCTTGCTGTTAGGAGGGAATCTGCAGCTTGCAGTGAAAGCGCTTCCAGAGGGGAGTCTAATGAGGGCAAATATTTGATGGTAGCAGCTTCCCTGCGGGAGATACTCTCTTTGATAAAAACGCATTATTAGGCGAAAGTAAGATACAATTCAGAACCCTATCCTAAAGCTTGCTGTTAGGAGGGAATCTGCAGCTTGCAGTGAAAGCGCTTCCAGAGGGGAGTCTAATGAGGGAAAACATTTGATGGTAGGAGCTTCCCTGCGGGAGATACTCTCTTCGCCAAAATCGCATTATTAGGCGAAAGTAAGTTACAATTCATTACCCTATCCTAAAGCTTGCTGTTAGGAGGAAATCTGCAGCTTGCAGTGAAAGCGCTTCCAGAGGGGAGTCTAATGAGGGCAAACGTTTGATGGTAACAGCTTCCCTGCGGGAGATACTCTCTTTGCCAAAATCGCGTTATTAGGCGATAGTAAGTTACAATTCAGTACCCTATCCTAAAGCTTGCTGTTAGGAGGGAATCTGCAGCTTGCAGTGAAAGCGCTTCCAGAGGGGAGTCTAACGAGGGCAAACATTTGATGGTAGCAGCTTCCCTGCGGGAGATACTCTCTTTGATAAAAACGCATTATTAGGCGAAAGGAAGTTACAATTCAGTACCCTATCCTAAAGCTTGCTGTTAGGAGGGAATCTGCAGCTTGCAGTGAAAGCGCTTCCAGAGGGGAGTCTAATGAGGGCAAACATTTGATGGTAGCAGCTTTCCTGCGGGAGATACTCTCTTGGTCAAAATCGCATTATTAGGCGGAAGTAAGTTACAATTCAGTACCCAATCCTAAAGCTTGCTGTTAGGAGGGAATCTGCAGCTTGCAGTGAAAGCGCTTCCAGAGGGGAGTCTAACGAGGGCAAACATTTGATGGTAGCAGCTTCCCTGCGGGAGATAGTCTCTTTGCCAAAATCGCATTATTAGGCGAAAGTAAGTTACAATTCAGTACCCTATCCTAAAGCTTGTTGTTAGGAGGGAATCTGCAGCTTGCAGTGAAAGCGCTTCCAGAGGGGAGTCTAATGAGGGCAAACATTTGATGGTAGCAGCTTCCCTGCGGGAGATAGTCTCTTTTCCAAAATCGCATTATTAGGCGGAAGTAAGTTACAATTCAGTACCCAATCCTAAAGCTTGCTGTTAGGAGGGAATCTGCAGCTTGCAGTGAAAGCGCTTCCAGAGGGGAGTCTAACGAGGGCAAACATTTGATGGTAGCAGCTTCCCTGCGGGAGATACTCTCTTTGCCAAAATCGCATTATTAGGCGAAAGGAAGTTACAATTCAGTACCCTATCCTAAAGCTTGCTGTTAGGAGGGAATCTGCAGCTTGCAGTGAAAGCGCTTCCAGAGGGGAGTCTAATGAGGGCAAACATTTGATGGTAGCAGCTTCCCTGCGGGAGATACTCTCTTTGCCAAAATCGCATTATTAGGCGAAAGTAAGTTACAATTCAGTACCCTATCCTAAAGCTTGCTGTTAGGAGGGAATCTGCAGCTTGCAGTGAAAGCGCTTCCAGAGGGGAGTCTAATGAGGGCAAACATTTGATGATAGCAGCTTCCCTGCGGGAGATATTCTCTTTGCCATAATCGCCTTTGTAGCTGCAGTTAAGTTACAATTCAGTACACTGTCCTACAGCTTGCTGTTAGGAGGGAATCTGCAGCTTGCAGTGAAAGCGCTTCCAGAGGGGAGTCTAATGAGGGCAAACATTTGATGGTAGCAGCTTCCCTGCGGGAGATACTCTCTTCGCCAAAATCGAATTATTAGGCGAAAGGAAGTTACAATTCAGTACCCTATCCTAAAGCTTGCTGTTAGGAGGGAATCTGCAGCTTGCAGTGAAAGCGCTTCCAGAGGGGAGTCTAATGAGGGCAAACATTTGATGGTAGAAGCTTCCCTGCGGGAGATAGTCTCTTTTCCATAATCGCTTTATTAGGCGAAAGTAAGTTACAATTCAGTACCCTATCCTAAAGCTTGCTGTTAGGAGGGAATCTGCAGCTTGCAGTGAAAGCGCTTCCAGAGGGGAGTCTAATGAGGGCAAACATTTGATGGTAGCAGCTTCCCTGCGGGAGATACTCTCTTTGATAAAAACGCATTATTAGGCGAAAGTAAGTTACAATTCAGTACCCTATCCTAAAGCTTGCTGTTAGGAGGGAATCTGCAGCTTGCAGTGAAAGCGCTTCCAGAGGGGAGTCTAATGAGGGCAAACATTTGATGGTAGCAGCTTTCCTGCGGGAGATAGTCTCTTTGCAAAAATCGCATTATTAGGCGAAAGTAAGTTACAATTCAGTACCCTATCCTAAAGCTTGCTGTTAGGAGGGAATCTGCAGCTTGCAGTGAAAACGCTTCCAGAGGGGAGTCTAATGAGGGCAAACATTTGATGGTAGCAGCTTCCCTGCGGGAGATAGTCTCTTTGCCAAAATCGCATTATTAGGCGAAAGTAAGTTACAATTCAGTACCCTATCCTAAAGCTTGCTGTTAGGAGGGAATCTGCAGCTTGCAGTGAAAGCGCTTCCAGAGGGGAGTCTAATGAGGGCAAACATTTGATGGTAGCAGCTTCCCTGCGGGAGATAGTCTCTTTGCCAATATCTCATTATTAGGCGAAAGTAAGTTACAATTCAGTACCCAATCCTAAAGCTTGCTGTTAGGAGGGAATCTGCAGCTTGCAGTGAAAGCGCTTCCAGAGGGGAGTCTAATGAGGGGAAACATTTGATGGTAGCAGCTTCCCTGCGGGAGATACTCTCTTTGATAAAAACGCATTACTAGGCGAAAGTAAATTACAATTCAGTACCCTATCCTAAAGCTTGCTGTTAGGAGGGAATCTGCAGCTTGCAGTGAAAGCGCTTCCAGAGGGGAGTCTAATGAGGGCAAACATTTGATGGTAGCAGCTTTCCTGCGGGAGATACTCTCTTTGCCAAAATCGCCTTATTAGGCGAAAGTAAGTTACAATTCAGTACCCAATCCTAAAGCTTGCTGTTAGGAGGGAATCTGCAGCTTGCAGTGAAAGCGCTTCCAGAGGGGAGTCTAACGAGGGCAAACATTTGATGGTAGCAGCTTCCCTGCGGGAGATAGTCTCTTTGCCAAAATCGCATTATTAGGCGAAAGTAAGTTACAATTCAGTACCCTATCCTAAAGCTTGCTGTTAGGAGGGAATCTGCAGCTTGCAGTGAAAGCGCTTCCGGAGGGGAGTCTAATGAGGGCAAACATTTGATGATAGCAGCTTCCCTGCGGGAGATATTCTCTTTGCCATATTCGCCTTTGTAGCTGCAGTTAAGTTACAATTCAGTACACTGTCCTACAGCTTGCTGTTAGGAGGGAATCTGCAGCTTGCAGTGAAAGCGCTTCCAGAGGGGAGTGTAACGAGGTCAAAGATTTGATGGTAGCAGCTTCCCTGCGGGAGATACTCTCTTTGCCAAAATCGCATTATTAGGCGAAAGTAAGTTCCAATTCAGTACCCTATCCTAAAGCTTGCTGTTAGGAGGGAATCTGCAGCTTGCAGTGAAAGCGCTTCCAGAGGGGAGTCTAATGAGGGCAAACATTTGATGGTAGCAGCTTCCCTGCGGGAGATACTCTCTTTGCCAAAATCGCATTATTAGGCGAAAGTAAGTTACAATTCAGTACCCAATCCTAAAGCTTGCTGTTAGGAGGGAATCTGCAGCTTGCAGTGAAAGCGCTTCCAGAGGGGAGTCTAATGAGGGCAAACATTTGATGGTAGCAGCTTCCCTGCGGGAGATAGTCTCTTTTCCAAAATCGCCTTATTATCCTCAGTTAAGTTACAATTCAGTACGCTATCCTAAAGCTTTCTGTTAGGAGGGAATCTGCAGCTTGCAGAGAAAGCGCTCCAAGAGGGGAGTCTAATGAGGGCAAACATTTGATGGTAGCAGCTTCCCTGCGGGAGATAGTCTCTTTGCCAAAATCGCATTATTAGGCGAAAGTAAGTTACAATTCAGTACCCTATCCTAAAGCTTGCTGTTAGGAGGGAATCTGCAGCTTGCAGTGAAAGCGCTTCCAGAGGGGAGTCTAATGAGGGCAAACATTTGATGGTAGCAGCTTCCCTGCGGTAGATAGTCTCTTTGCCAAAATCGCCTTATTATCCTCAGTTAAGTTACAATTCAGTACCCTATCCTAAAGCTTGCTGTTAGGAGGGAATCTGCAGCTTGCAGTGAAAGCGCTTCCAGAGGGGAGTCTAATGAGGGCAAACATTTGATGGTAGCAGCTTCCCTGCGGGAGATAGTCTCTTTGCCAAAATCGCATTATTAGGCGAAAGTAAGTTACAATTCAGTACCCTATCCTAAAGCTTGCTGTTAGGAGGGAATCTGCAGCTTGCAGTGAAAGCGCTTCCAGAGGGGAGTCTAATGAGGGCAAATATTTGATGGTAGCAGCTTCCCTGCGGGAGATACTCTCTTTGATAAAAACGCATTATTAGGCGAAAGTAAGATACAATTCAGAACCCTATCCTAAAGCTTGCTGTTAGGAGGGAATCTGCAGCTTGCAGTGAAAGCGCTTCCAGAGGGGAGTCTAATGAGGGAAAACATTTGATGGTAGGAGCTTCCCTGCGGGAGATACTCTCTTCGCCAAAATCGCATTATTAGGCGAAAGTAAGTTACAATTCATTACCCTATCCTAAAGCTTGCTGTTAGGAGGAAATCTGCAGCTTGCAGTGAAAGCGCTTCCAGAGGGGAGTCTAATGAGGGCAAACGTTTGATGGTAACAGCTTCCCTGCGGGAGATACTCTCTTTGCCAAAATCGCGTTATTAGGCGATAGTAAGTTACAATTCAGTACCCTATCCTAAAGCTTGCTGTTAGGAGGGAATCTGCAGCTTGCAGTGAAAGCGCTTCCAGAGGGGAGTCTAATGAGGGCAAACATTTGATGGTAGCAGCTTCCCTGCGGGAGATAGTCTCTTTGCCAAAATCGCATTATTAGGCGAAAGTAAGTTACAATTCAGTACCCTATCCTAAAGCTTGCTGTTAGGAGGGAATCTGCAGCTTGCAGTGAACGCGCTTCCAGAGGGGAGTCTAATGAGGGCAAAGATTTGATGGTAGCAGCTTCCCTGCGGGAGATACTCTCTTTGCCAAAATCGCATTATTAGGCGAAAGTAAGTTACAATTCAGTACCCTATCCTAAAGCTTGCTGTTAGGAGGGAATCTGCAGCTTGCAGTGAAAGCGCTTCCAGAGGGGAGTCTAATGAGGGCAAACATTTGATGGTAGCAGCTTCCCTGCGGGAGATAGTCTCTTTGCCAAAATCGCCTTATTGGCCGCAGTTAAGTTACAATTCAGTACCCTATCCTAAAGCTTGCTGTTAGGAGGGAATCTGCAGCTTGCAGTGAAAGCGCTTCCAGAGGGGAGTCAAACGAGGGCAAACATTTGATGGTAGCAGCTTCCCTGCGGGAGATAGTCTCTTTTCCAAAATCGCATTATTAGGCGAAAGTAAGTTACAATTCAGTACCCTATCCTAAAGCTTGCTGATAGGAGGGAATCTGCAGCTTGCAGTGAAAGCGCTTCCAGAGGGGAGTCTAATGAGGGGAAACATTTGATGGTAGCAGCTTCCCTGCGGGAGATACTCTCTTTGATAAAAACGCATTATTAGGCGAAAGTAAGTTACAATTCAGTACCCAATCCTAAAGCTTGCTGTTAGGAGGGAATCTGCAGATTGCAGTGAAAGCGCTTCCAGAGGGGAGTCTAATGAGGGCAAAGATTTGATGGTAGCAGCTTCCCTGCGGGAGATACTCTCTTTGTCAAAATCGCGTTATTAGGCGATAGTAAGTTACAATTCAGTACCCTATCCTAAAGCTTGCTGTTAGGAGGGAATCTGCAGCTTGCAGTGAAAGCGCTTCCAGAGGGGAGTCTAATGAGGGCAAACATTTGATGGTAGCAGCTTCCCTGCGGGAGATAGTCTCTTTGCCAAAATCGCATTATTAGGCGAAAGTAAGTTACAATTCAGTACCCTATCCTAAAGCTTGCTGTTAGGAGGGAATCTGCAGCTTGCAGTGAACGCGCTTCCAGAGGGGAGTCTAATGAGGGCAAAGATTTGATGGTAGCAGCTTCCCTGCGGGAGATACTCTCTTTGCCAAAATCGCATTATTAGGCGAAAGTAAGTTACAATTCAGTACCCTATCCTAAAGCTTGCTGTTAGGAGGGAATCTGCAGCTTGCAGTGAAAGCGCTTCCAGAGGGGAGTCTAATGAGGGCAAACATTTGATGGTAGCAGCTTCCCTGCGGGAGATAGTCTCTTTGCCAAAATCGCATTATTAGGCGAAAGTAAGTTACAATTCAGTACCCTATCCTAAAGCTTGCTGTTAGGAGGGAATCTGCAGCTTGCAGTGAAAGCGCTTCCAGAGGGGAGTCTAATGAGGGCAAACATTTGATGGTAGCAGCTTCCCTGCGGGAGATAGTCTCTTTTCCAAAATCGCATTATTAGGCGAAAGTAAGTTACAATTCAGTACCCAATCCTAAAGCTTGCTGTTAGGAGGGAATCTGCAGCTTGCAGTGAAAGCGCTTCCAGAGGGGAGTCTAATGAGGGCAAACATTTGATGGTAGCAGCTTCCCTGCGGGAGATAGTCTCTTTTCCAAAATCGCATTATTAGGCGAAAGTAAGTTACAATTCAGTACCCTATCCTAAAGCTTGCTGTTAGGAGGGAATCTGCAGCTTGCAGTGAAAGCGCTTCCAGAGGGGAGTCTAATGAGGGCAAACATTTGATGGTAGCAGCTTCCCTGCGGGAGATAGTCTCTTTGCCAAAATCGCCTTATTGGCCGCAGTTAAGTTACAATTCAGTACCCTATCCTAAAGCTTGCTGTTAGGAGGGAATCTGCAGCTTGCAGTGAAAGCGCTTCCAGAGGGGAGTCAAACGAGGGCAAAGATTTGATGGTAGCAGCTTCCCTGCGGGAGATACTCTCTTTGCCAAAATCGCATTATTAGGCGAAAGGAAGTTACAATTCAGCACACTATCCTAAAGCTTGTTGTTAAGAGGGAATCTGCAGCTTGCAGTGAAAGCGCTTCCAGAGGGGAGTCTAATGAGGGCAAACATTTGATGGTAGCAGCTTCCCTGCGGGAGATAGTCTCTTTTCCAAAATCGCATTATTAGGCGAAAGTAAGTTACAATTCAGTACCCTATCCTAAAGCTTGCTGTTAGGAGGGAATATGCAGCTTGCAGTGAAAGCGCTTCCAGAGGGGAGTCTAATGAGGGCAAACATTTGATGGTAGCAGCTTCCCTGCGGGAGATAGTCTCTTTTCCAAAATCGCATTATTAGGCGAAAGTAAGTTACAATTCAGTACCCTATCCTAAAGCTTGCTGTTAGGAGGGAATCTGCAGCTTGCAGTGAAAGCGCTTCCAGAGGGGAGTCTAATGAGGGGAAACATTTGATGGTAGCAGCTTCCCTGCGGGAGATACTCTCTTTGATAAAAACGCATTATTAGGCGAAAGTAAGTTACAATTCAGTACCCAATCCTAAAGCTTGCTGTTAGGAGGGAATCTGCAGATTGCAGTGAAAGCGCTTCCAGAGGGGAGTCTAATGAGGGCAAACATTTGATGGTAGCAGCTTCCCTGCGGGAGATAGTCTCTTTGCCAAAATCGCATTATTAGGCGCAAGTAAGTTACAATTCAGTACCCTATCCTAAAGCTTGCTGTTAGGAGGGAATCTGCAGCTTGCAGTGAAAGCGCTTCCAGAGGGGAGTCTAATGAGGGCAAACATTTGATGGTAGCAGCTTCCCTGCGGGAGATAGTCTCTTTTCCAAAATCGCATTATTAGGCGAAAGTAAGTTACAATTCAGTACCCTATCCTAAAGCTTGCTGTTAGGAGGGAATCTGCAGCTTGCAGTGAAAGCGCTTCCAGAGGGGAGTCTAATGAGGGGAAACATTTGATGGTAGCAGCTTCCCTGCGGGAGATACTCTCTTTGATAAAAACGCATTATTAGGCGAAAGTAAGTTACAATTCAGTACCCAATCCTAAAGCTTGCTGTTAGGAGGGAATCTGCAGATTGCAGTGAAAGCGCTTCCAGAGGGGAGTCTAATGAGGGCAAACATTTGATGGTAGCAGCTTCCCTGCGGGAGATAGTCTCTTTGCCAAAATCGCATTATTAGGCGCAAGTAAGTTACAATTCAGTACCCTATCCTAAAGCTTGCTGTTAGGAGGGAATCTGCAGCTTGCAGTGAAAGCGCTTCCAGAGGGGAGTCTAATGAGGGCAAACATTTGATGGTAGCAGCTTCCCTGCGGGAGATAGTCTCTTTGCCAAAATCGCCTTATTGGCCGCAGTTAAGTTACAATTCAGTACCCTATCCTAAAGCTTGCTGTTAGGAGGGAATCTGCAGCTTGCAGTGAAAGCGCTTCCAGAGGGGAGTCAAACGAGGGCAAAGATTTGATGGTAGCAGCTTCCCTGCGGGAGATACTCTCTTTGCCAAAATCTCATTATTAGGCGAAAGGAAGTTACAATTCAGTACCCTATCCTAAAGCTTGCTGTTAGGAGGGAATCTGCAGCTTGCAGTGAAAGCGCTTCCAGAGGGGAGTCTAATGAGGGCAAACATTTGATGGTAGCAGCTTCCCTGCGGGAGATAGTCTCTTTTCCAAAATCGCATTATTAGGCGAAAGTAAGTTACAATTCAGTAGCCTATCCTAAAGCTTGCTGTTAGGAGGGAATCTGCAGCTTGCAGTGAAAGAGCTTCCAGAGGGGAGTCTAATGAGGGAAAACATTTGATGATAGCAGCTTCCCTGCGGGAGATATTCTCTTTGCCATAATCGCCTTTGTAGCTGCTATTAAGTTATAATTCAGTACACTGTCCTACAGCTTGCTGTTAGGAGGGAATCTGCAGCTTGCAGTGAAAGCGCTTCCAGAGGGGAGTCTAATGAGGGCAAACATTTGATGGTAGCAGCTTCCCTGCGGGAGATACTCTCTTTGCCAAAATCGCATTATTAGGCGAAAGGAAGATACAATTCAGTACCCTATCCTAAAGCTTGCTGTTAGGAGGGAATCTGCAGCTTGCAGTGAAAGCGCTTCCAGAGGGGAGTCTAACGTGGGCAAACATTTGATGGTAGCAGCTTCCCTGCGGGAGATACTCTCTTTGCCAAAATCGCATTATTAGGCGAAAGTAAGTTACAATTCAGTACCCTATCCTAAAGCTTGCTGTTAGGAGGGAATCTGCAGCTTGCAGTGAAAGCGCTTCCAGAGGGGAGTCTAATGAGGGCAAACATTTGATGGTAGCAGCTTCCCTGCGGGAGATAGTCTCTTTGCCAAAATCGCATTATTAGGCGAAAGTAAGTTACAATTCAGTACCCTATCCTAAAGCTTGCTGTTAGGAGGGAATCTGCAGCTTGCAGTGAAAGCGCTTCCAGAGGGGAGTCTAATGAGGGCAAACATTTGATGGTAGCAGCTTCCCTGCGGGAGATAGTCTCTTTTCCAAAATCGCATTATTAGGCGAAAGTAAGTTACAATTCAGTACCCTATCCTAAAGCTTGCTGTTAGGAGGGAATGTGCAGCTTGCAGTGAAAGCGCTTCCAGAGGGGAGTCTAATGAGGGCAAACATTTGATGGTAGCAGCTTCCCTGCGGGAGATAGTCTCTTTTCCAAAATCGCATTATTAGGCGAAAGTAAGTTACAATTCAGTACCCTATCCTAAAGCTTGCTGTTAGGAGGGAATCTGCAGCTTGCAGTGAAAGCGCTTCCAGAGGGGAGTCTAATGAGGGCAAACATTTGATGTTAGCAGCTTCCCTGCGGGAGATACTCTCTTTGATAAAAACGCATTATTAGGCGAAAGTAAGTTACAATTCAGTACCCAATCCTAAAGCTTGCTGTTAGGAGGGAATCTGCAGATTGCAGTGAAAGCGCTTCCAGAGGGGAGTCTAATGAGGGCAAACATTTGATGGTAGCAGCTTCCCTGCGGGAGATACTCTCTTTGCCAAAATCGCATTATTAGGCGAAAGTAAGTTACAATTCAGTACCCTATCCTAAAGCTTGCTGTTAGGAGGGAATCTGCAGCTTGCAGTGAAAGCGCTTCCAGAGGGGAGTCTAATGAGGGCAAACATTTGATGATAGCAGCTTCCCTGCGGGAGATATTCTCTTTGCCATATTCGCCTTTGTAGCTGCAGTTAAGTTACAATTCAGTACACTGTCCTACAGCTTGCTGTTAGGAGGGAATCTGCAGCTTGCAGTGAAAGCGCTTCCAGAGGGGAGTCTAATGAGGGCAAACATTTGATGGTAGCAGCTTCCCTGCGGGAGATAGTCTCTTTGCCAAAATCGCATTATTAGGCGAAAGTAAGTTACAATTCAGTACCCTATCCTAAAGCTTGCTGTTAGGAGGGAATCTGCAGCTTGCAGTGAAAGCGCTTCCAGAGGGGAGTCTAATGAGGGCAAACATTTGATGGTAGCAGCTTCCCTGCGGGAGATAGTCTCTTTGCCAAAATCGCATTATTAGGCGAAAGTAAGTTACAATTCAGTACCCTATCCTAAAGCTTGCTGTTAGGAGGGAATCTGCAGCTTGCAGTGAAAGCGCTTCCAGAGGGGAGTCTAATGAGGGCAAACATTTGATGGTAGCAGCTTCCCTGCGGGAGATAGTCTCTTTTCCAAAATCGCATTATTAGGCGAAAGTAAGTTACAATTCAGTACCCAATCCTAAAGCTTGCTGTTAGGAGGGAATCTGCAGCTTGCAGTGAAAGCGCTTCCAGAGGGGAGTCTAATGAGGGGAAACATTTGATGTTAGCAGCTTCCCTGCGGGAGATACTCTCTTTGATAAAAACGCATTATTAGGCGAAAGTAAGTTACAATTCAGTACCCAATCCTAAAGCTTGCTGTTAGGAGGGAATCTGCAGCTTGCAGTGAAAGCGCTTCCAGAGGGGAGTCTAATGAGGGCAAACATTTGATGGTAGCAGCTTCCCTGCGGGAGATAGTCTCTTTGCCAAAATCGCATTATTAGGCGCAAGTAAGTTACAATTCAGTACCCTATCCTAAAGCTTGCTGTTAGGAGGGAATCTGCAGCTTGCAGTGAAAGCGCTTCCAGAGGGGAGTCTAATGAGGGCAAACATTTGATGGTAGCAGCTTCCCTGCGGGAGATAGTCTCTTTGCCAAAATCGCCATATTGGCCGCAGTTAAGTTACAATTCAGTACCCTATCCTAAAGCTTGCTGTTAGGAGGGAATCTGCAGCTTGCAGTGAAAGCGCTTCCAGAGGGGAGTCAAACGAGGGCAAAGATTTGATGGTAGCAGCTTCCCTGCGGGAGATAGTCTCTTTGCCAAAATCTCATTATTAGGCGAAAGGAAGTTACAATTCAGTACCCTATCCTAAAGCTTGCTGTTAGGAGGGAATCTGCAGCTTGCAGTGAAAGCGCTTCCAGAGGGGAGTCTAATGAGGGCAAACATTTGATGGTAGCAGCTTCCCTGCGGGAGATAGTCTCTTTGCCAAAATCGCATTATTAGGCGAAAGTAAGTTACAATTCAGTAGCCTATCCTAAAGCTTGCTGTTAGGAGGGAATCTGCAGCTTGCAGTGAAAGAGCTTCCAGAGGGGAGTCTAATGAGGGAAAACATTTGATGATAGCAGCTTCCCTGCGGGAGATATTCTCTTTGCCATAATCGCCTTTGTAGCTGCAGTTAAGTTACAATTCAGTACACTGTCCTAAAGCTTGCTGTTAGGAGGGAATCTGCAGCTTGCAGTGAAAGCGCTTCCAGAGGGGAGTCTAATGAGGGCAAACATTTGATGGTAGCAGCTTCCCTGCGGGAGATACTCTCTTTGCCAAAATCGCATTATTAGGCGAAAGGAAGATACAATTCAGTACCCTATCCTAAAGCTTGCTGTTAGGAGGGAATCTGCAGCTTGCAGTGAAAGCGCTTCCAGAGGGGAGTCTAACGAGGGCAAGCATTTGATGGTAGCAGCTTCCCTGCGGGAGATACTCTCTTTGCCAAAATCGCATTATTAGGCGAAAGTAAGATACAATTCAGTACCCTATCCTAAAGCTTGCTGTTAGGAGGGAATCTGCAGCTTGCAGTGAAAGCGCTTCCAGAGGGGAGTCTAATGAGGGCAAACATTTGATGGTAGCAGCTTCCCTGCGGGAGATAGTCTCTTCGCCAAAATCGCATTATTAGGCGAAAGTAAGTTACAATTCAGTACCCTATCCTAAAGCTTGCTGTTAGGAGGGAATCTGCAGCTTGCAGTGAAAGCGCTTCCAGAGGGGAGTCTAATGAGGGCAAACATTTGATGGTAGCAGCTTCCCTGCGGGAGATAGTCTCTTTTCCAAAATCGCATTATTAGGCGAAAGTAAGTTACAATTCAGTACCCTATCCTAAAGCTTGCTGTTAGGAGGGAATGTGCAGCTTGCAGTGAAAGCGCTTCCAGAGGGGAGTCTAATGAGGGCAAACATTTGATGGTAGCAGCTTCCCTGCGGGAGATAGTCTCTTTTCCAAAATCGCATTATTAGGCGAAAGTAAGTTACAATTCAGTACCCTATCCTAAAGCTTGCTGTTAGGAGGGAATCTGCATTTTGCAGTGAAAGCGCTTCCAGAGGGAAGTCTAATGAGGGGAAACATTTGATGTTAGCAGCTTCCCTGCGGGAGATACTCTCTTTGATAAAAACGCATTATTAGGCGAAAGTAAGTTACAATTCAGTACCCAATCCTAAAGCTTGCTGTTAGGAGGGAATCTGCAGATTGCAGTGAAAGCGCTTCCAGAGGGGAGTCTAATGAGGGCAAACATTTGATGGTAGCAGCTTCCCTGCGGGAGATAGTCTCTTTGATAAAAACGCATTATTAGGCGGAAGTAAGTTACAATTCAGTACCCAATCCTAAAGCTTGCTGTTAGGAGGGAATCTGCAGCTTGCAGTGAAAGCGCTTCCAGAGGGGAGTCTAATGAGGGCAAACATTTGATGGTAGCAGCTTTCCTGCGGGAGATAGTCTCTTTGCCAAAATCGCATTATTAGGCGAAAGTAAGTTACAATTCAGTACCCTATCCTAAAGCTTGCTGTTAGGAGGGAATCTGCAGCTTGCAGTGAAAGCGCTTCCGGAGGGGAGTCTAATGAGGGCAAACATTTGATGATAGCAGCTTCCCTGCGGGAGATATTCTCTTTGCCATATTCGCCTTTGTAGCTGCAGTTAAGTTACAATTCAGTACACTGTCCTACAGCTTGCTGTTAGGAGGGAATCTGCAGCTTGCAGTGAAAGCGCTTCCAGAGGGGAGTGTAACGAGGTCAAAGATTTGATGGTAGCAGCTTCCCTGCGGGAGATAGTCTCTTTGCCAAAATCGCATTATTAGGCGAAAGTAAGTTACAATTCAGTACCCTATCCTAAAGCTTGCTGTTAGGAGGGAATCTGCAGCTTGCAGTGAAAGCGCTTCCAGAGGGGAGTCTAATGAGGGCAAACATTTGATGGTAGCAGCTTCCCTGCGGGAGATAGTCTCTTTGCCAAAATCGCATTATTAGGCGAAAGTAAGTTACAATTCAGTACCCTATCCTAAAGCTTGCTGTTAGGAGGGAATCTGCAGCTTGCAGTGAAAGCGCTTCCAGAGGGGAGTCTAATGAGGGCAAACATTTGATGGTAGCAGCTTCCCTGCGGGAGATACTCTCTTTGCCAAAATCGCATTATTAGGCGAAAGTAAGTTACAATTCAGTACCCTATCCTAAAGCTTGCTGTTAGGAGGGAATCTGCAGCTTGCAGTGAAAGCGCTTCCAGAGGGGAGTCTAATGAGGGCAAACATTTGATGGTAGCAGCTTCCCTGCGGGAGATAGTCTCTTTGCCAATATCTCATTATTAGGCGAAAGTAAGTTACAATTCAGTACCCAATCCTAAAGCTTGCTGTTAGGAGGGAATCTGCAGCTTGCAGTGAAAGCGCTTCCAGAGGGGAGTCTAATGAGGGCAAACATTTGATGGTAGCAGCTTCCCTGCGGGAGATAGTCTCTTTTCCAAAATCGCCTTATTATCCTCAGTTAAGTTACAATTCAGTACGCTATCCTAAAGCTTTCTGTTAGGAGGGAATCTGCAGCTTGCAGAGAAAGCGCTCCAAGAGGGGAGTCTAATGAGGGGAAACATTTGATGGTAGCAGCTTCCCTGCGGGAGATACTCTCTTTGATAAAAACGCATTATTAGGCGAAAGTAAGTTACAATTCAGTACCCTATCCTAAAGCTTGCTGTTAGGAGGGAATCTGCAGCTTGCAGTGAAAGCGCTTCCAGAGGGGAGTCTAATGAGGGCAAACATTTGATGGTAGCAGCTTTCCTGCGGGAGATACTCTCTTTGCCAAAATCGCCTTATTAGGCGAAAGTAAGTTACAATTCAGTACCCAATCCTAAAGCTTGCTGTTAGGAGGGAATCTGCAGCTTGCAGTGAAAGCGCTTCCAGAGGGGAGTCTAACGAGGGCAAACATTTGATGGTAGCAGCTTCCCTGCGGGAGATAGTCTCTTTGCCAAAATCGCATTATTAGGCGAAAGTAAGTTACAATTCAGTACCCTATCCTAAAGCTTGCTGTTAGGAGGGAATCTGCAGCTTGCAGTGAAAGCGCTTCCGGAGGGGAGTCTAATGAGGGCAAACATTTGATGATAGCAGCTTCCCTGCGGGAGATATTCTCTTTGCCATATTCGCCTTTGTAGCTGCAGTTAAGTTACAATTCAGTACACTGTCCTACAGCTTGCTGTTAGGAGGGAATCTGCAGCTTGCAGTGAAAGCGCTTCCAGAGGGGAGTGTAACGAGGTCAAAGATTTGATGGTAGCAGCTTCCCTGCGGGAGATACTCTCTTTGCCAAAATCGCATTATTAGGCGAAAGTAAGTTACAATTCAGTACCCTATCCTAAAGCTTGCTGTTAGGAGGGAATCTGCAGCTTGCAGTGAAAGCGCTTCCAGAGGGGAGTCTAATGAGGGCAAACATTTGATGGTAGCAGCTTTCCTGCGGGAGATACTCTCTTTGCCAAAATCGCCTTATTAGGCGAAAGTAAGTTACAATTCAGTACCCAATCCTAAAGCTTGCTGTTAGGAGGGAATCTGCAGCTTGCAGTGAAAGCGCTTCCGGAGGGGAGTCTAATGAGGGCAAACATTTGATGATAGCAGCTTCCCTGCGGGAGATATTCTCTTTGCCATATTCGCCTTTGTAGCTGCAGTTAAGTTACAATTCAGTACACTGTCCTACAGCTTGCTGTTAGGAGGGAATCTGCAGCTTGCAGTGAAAGCGCTTCCAGAGGGGAGTGTAACGAGGTCAAAGATTTGATGGTAGCAGCTTCCCTGCGGGAGATAGTCTCTTTGCCAAAATCGCATTATTAGGCGAAAGTAAGTTACAATTCAGTACCCTATCCTAAAGCTTGCTGTTAGGAGGGAATCTGCAGCTTGCAGTGAAAGCGCTTCCAGAGGGGAGTCTAATGAGGGCAAACATTTGATGGTAGCAGCTTCCCTGCGGGAGATAGTCTCTTTGCCAAAATCGCATTATTAGGCGAAAGTAAGTTACAATTCAGTACCCTATCCTAAAGCTTGCTGTTAGGAGGGAATCTGCAGCTTGCAGTGAAAGCGCTTCCAGAGGGGAGTCTAATGAGGGCAAACATTTGATGGTAGCAGCTTCCCTGCGGGAGATACTCTCTTTGCCAAAATCGCATTATTAGGCGAAAGTAAGTTACAATTCAGTACCCTATCCTAAAGCTTGCTGTTAGGAGGGAATCTGCAGCTTGCAGTGAAAGCGCTTCCAGAGGGGAGTCTAATGAGGGCAAACATTTGATGGTAGCAGCTTCCCTGCGGGAGATAGTCTCTTTGCCAATATCTCATTATTAGGCGAAAGTAAGTTACAATTCAGTACCCAATCCTAAAGCTTGCTGTTAGGAGGGAATCTGCAGCTTGCAGTGAAAGCGCTTCCAGAGGGGAGTCTAATGAGGGCAAACATTTGATGGTAGCAGCTTCCCTGCGGGAGATAGTCTCTTTTCCAAAATCGCCTTATTATCCTCAGTTAAGTTACAATTCAGTACGCTATCCTAAAGCTTTCTGTTAGGAGGGAATCTGCAGCTTGCAGAGAAAGCGCTCCAAGAGGGGAGTCTAATGAGGGGAAACATTTGATGGTAGCAGCTTCCCTGCGGGAGATACTCTCTTTGATAAAAACGCATTATTAGGCGAAAGTAAGTTACAATTCAGTACCCTATCCTAAAGCTTGCTGTTAGGAGGGAATCTGCAGCTTGCAGTGAAAGCGCTTCCAGAGGGGAGTCTAATGAGGGCAAACATTTGATGGTAGCAGCTTTCCTGCGGGAGATACTCTCTTTGCCAAAATCGCCTTATTAGGCGAAAGTAAGTTACAATTCAGTACCCAATCCTAAAGCTTGCTGTTAGGAGGGAATCTGCAGCTTGCAGTGAAAGCGCTTCCAGAGGGGAGTCTAACGAGGGCAAACATTTGATGGTAGCAGCTTCCCTGCGGGAGATAGTCTCTTTGCCAAAATCGCATTATTAGGCGAAAGTAAGTTACAATTCAGTACCCTATCCTAAAGCTTGCTGTTAGGAGGGAATCTGCAGCTTGCAGTGAAAGCGCTTCCGGAGGGGAGTCTAATGAGGGCAAACATTTGATGATAGCAGCTTCCCTGCGGGAGATATTCTCTTTGCCATATTCGCCTTTGTAGCTGCAGTTAAGTTACAATTCAGTACACTGTCCTACAGCTTGCTGTTAGGAGGGAATCTGCAGCTTGCAGTGAAAGCGCTTCCAGAGGGGAGTGTAACGAGGTCAAAGATTTGATGGTAGCAGCTTCCCTGCGGGAGATACTCTCTTTGCCAAAATCGCATTATTAGGCGAAAGGAAGTTACAATTCAGTACCCTATCCTAAAGCTTGCTGTTAGGAGGGAATCTGCAGCTTGCAGTGAAAGCGCTTCCAGAGGGGAGTCTAATGAGGGCAAACATTTGATGGTAGCAGCTTCCCTGCGGGAGATACTCTCTTTGCCAAAATCGCATTATTAGGCGAAAGGAAGTTACAATTCAGTACCCTATCCTAAAGCTTGCTGTTAGGAGGGAATCTGCAGCTTGCAGTGAAAGCGCTTCCAGAGGGGAGTCTAATGAGGGCAAACATTTGATGGTAGCAGCTTCCCTGCGGGAGATAGTCTCTTTGCCAATATCTCATTATTAGGCGAAAGTAAGATACAATTCAGTACCCAATCCTAAAGCTTGCTGTTAGGAGGGAATCTGCAGCTTGCAGTGAAAGCGCTTCCAGAGGGGAGTCTAATGAGGGCAAACATTTGATGGTAGCAGCTTCCCTGCGGGAGATAGTCTCTTTTCCAAAATCGCCTTATTATCCTCAGTTAAGTTACAATTCAGTACGCTATCCTAAAGCTTTCTGTTTGGAGGGAATCTGCAGCTTGCAGAGAAAGCGCTCCAAGAGGGGAGTCTAATGAGGGGAAACATTTGATGGTAGCAGCTTCCCTGCGGGAGATAGTCTCTTTGCCAAAATCGCATTATTAGGCGAAAGTAAGTTACAATTCAGTACCCTATCCTAAAGCTTGCTGTTAGGAGGGAATCTGCAGCTTGCAGTGAAAGCGCTTCCAGAGGGGAGTCTAATGAGGGCAAACATTTGATGGTAGCAGCTTCCCTGCGGGAGATATTCTCTTTGCCATAATCGCCTTTGTAGCTGCAGTTAAGTTACAATTCAGTACACTGTCCTACAGCTTGCTGTTAGGAGGGAATCTGCAGCTTGCAGTGAAAGCGCTTATAGAGGGGAGTCTAATGAGGGCAAACATTTGATGGTAGCAGCTTCCCTGCGGGAGATAGTCTCTTTGCCATAATCGCCTTATTATCCTCAGTTAAGTTACAATTCAGTACCCTATCCTAAAGCTTGCTGTTAGGAGGGAATCTGCAGCTTGCAGTGAAAGCGCTTCCAGAGGGGAGTCTAATGAGGGCAAACATTTGATGGTAGCAGCTTCCCTGCGGGAGATACTCTCTTTGATAAAAACGCATTATTAGGCGAAAGTAAGATACAATTCAGAACCCTATCCTAAAGCTTGCTGTTAGGAGGGAATCTGCAGCTTGCAGTGAAAGCGCTTCCAGAGGGGAGTCTAATGAGGGAAAACATTTGATGGTAGGAGCTTCCCTGCGGGAGATACTCTCTTCGCCAAAATCGCATTATTAGGCGAAAGTAAGTTACAATTCATTACCCTATCCTAAAGCTTGCTGTTAGGAGGAAATCTGCAGCTTGCAGTGAAAGCGCTTCCAGAGGGGAGTCTAATGAGGGCAAACGTTTGATGGTAACAGCTTCCCTGCGGGAGATACTCTCTTTGCCAAAATCGCGTTATTAGGCGATAGTAAGTTACAATTCAGTACCCTATCCTAAAGCTTGCTGTTAGGAGGGAATCTGCAGCTTGCAGTGAAAGCGCTTCCAGAGGGGAGTCTAATGAGGGCAAACATTTGATGGTAGCAGCTTCCCTGCGGGAGATAGTCTCTTTGCCATATTCGCCTTATTGGCCGCAGTTAAGTTACAATTCAGTACCCTATCCTAAAGCTTGCTGTTAGGAGGGAATCTGCAGCTTGCAGTGAAAGCGCTTCCAGAGGGGAGTCAAACGAGGGCAAAGATTTGATGGTAGCAGCTTCCCTGCGGGAGATACTCTCTTTGCCAAAATCGCATTATTAGGCGAAAGGAAGTTACAATTCAGCACACTATCCTAAAGCTTGCTGTTAGGAGGGAATCTGCAGCTTGCAGTGAAAGCGCTTCCAGAGGGGAGTCTAATGAGGGCAAACATTTGATGGTAGCAGCTTCCCTGCGGGAGATACTCTCTTTGCCAAAATCGCATTATTAGGCGAAAGTAAGTTACAATTCAGTACCCTATCCTAAAGCTTGCTGTTAGGAGGGAATCTGCAGCTTGCAGTGAAAGAGCTTCCAGAGGGGAGTCTAATGAGGGAAAACATTTGATGATAGCAGCTTCCCTGCGGGAGATATTCTCTTTGCCATAATCGCCTTTGTAGCTGCAGTTAAGTTACAATTCAGTACACTGTCCTACAGCTTGCTGTTAGGAGGGAATCTGCAGCTTGCAGTGAAAGCGCTTCCAGAGGGGAGTCTAATGAGGGCAAACATTTGATGGTAGCAGCTTCCCTGCGGGAGATACTCTCTTTGCCAAAATCGCATTATTAGGCGAAAGGAAGATACAATTCAGTACCCTATCCTAAAGCTTGCTGTTAGGAGGGAATCTGCAGCTTGCAGTGAAAGCGCTTCCAGAGGGGAGTCTAACGAGGGCAAACATTTGATGGTAGCAGCTTCCCTGCGGGAGATACTCTCTTTGCCAAAATCGCATTATTAGGCGAAAGTAAGTTACAATTCAGTACCCTATCCTAAAGCTTGCTGTTAGGAGGGAATCTGCAGCTTGCAGTGAAAGCGCTTCCAGAGGGGAGTCTAATGAGGGCAAACATTTGATGGTAGCAGCTTCCCTGCGGGAGATAGTCTCTTTGCCAAAATCGCATTATTAGGCGAAAGTAAGTTACAATTCAGTACCCTATCCTAAAGCTTGCTGTTAGGAGGGAATCTGCAGCTTGCAGTGAACGCGCTTCCAGAGGGGAGTCTAATGAGGGCAAAGATTTGATGGTAGCAGCTTCCCTGCGGGAGATACTCTCTTTGTCAAAATCGCATTATTAGGCGAAAGGAAGTTACAATTCAGTACCCTATCCTAAAGCTTGCTGTTAGGAGGGAATCTGCAGCTTGCAGTGAAAGCGCTTCCAGAGGGGAGTCTAATGAGGGCAAACATTTGATGGTAGCAGCTTCCCTGCGGGAGATAGTCTCTTTGCCAAAATCGCATTATTAGGCGAAAGTAAGTTACAATTCAGTACCCTATCCTAAAGCTTGCTGTTAGGAGGGAATCTGCAGCTTGCAGTGAAAGCGCTTCCAGAGGGGAGTCTAATGAGGGCAAACATTTGATGGTAGCAGCTTCCCTGCGGGAGATAGTCTCTTTTCCAAAATCGCATTATTAGGCGAAAGTAAGTTACAATTCAGTACCCTATCCTAAAGCTTGCTGTTAGGAGGGAATCTGCAGCTTGCAGTGAAAGCGCTTCCAGAGGGGAGTCTAATGAGGGCAAACATTTGATGGTAGCAGCTTCCCTGCGGGAGATAGTCTCTTTTCCAAAATCGCATTATTAGGCGAAAGTAAGTTACAATTCAGTACCCTATCCTAAAGCTTGCTGTTAGGAGGGAATCTGCAGCTTGCAGTGAAAGCGCTTCCAGAGGGGAGTCTAATGAGGGGAAACATTTGATGTTAGCAGCTTCCCTGCGGGAGATACTCTCTTTGATAAAAACGCATTATTAGGCGAAAGTAAGTTACAATTCAGTACCCAATCCTAAAGCTTGCTGTTAGGAGGGAATCTGCAGATTGCAGTGAAAGCGCTTCCAGAGGGGAGTCTAATGAGGGCAAACATTTGATGGTAGCAGCTTCCCTGCGGGAGATAGTCTCTTTGCCAAAATCGCATTATTAGGCGCAAGTAAGTTACAATTCAGTACCCTATCCTAAAGCTTGCTGTTAGGAGGGAATCTGCAGCTTGCAGTGAAAGCGCTTCCAGAGGGGAGTCTAATGAGGGCAAACATTTGATGGTAGCAGCTTCCCTGCGGGAGATACTCTCTTTGCCAAAATCGCCTTATTGGCCGCAGTTAAGTAACAATTCAGTACCCTATCCTAAAGCTTGCTGTTAGGAGGGAATCTGCAGCTTGCAGTGAAAGCGCTTCCAGAGGGGAGTCAAACGAGGGCAAAGATTTGATGGTAGCAGCTTCCCTGCGGGAGATAGTCTCTTTGCCAAAATCTCATTATTAGGCGAAAGGAAGTTACAATTCAGTACCCTATCCTAAAGCTTGCTGTTAGGAGGGAATCTGCAGCTTGCAGTGAAAGCGCTTCCAGAGGGGAGTCTAATGAGGGCAAACATTTGATGGTAGCAGCTTCCCTGCGGGAGATAGTCTCTTTGCCAAAATCGCATTATTAGGCGAAAGTAAGTTACAATTCAGTAGCCTATCCTAAAGCTTGCTGTTAGGAGGGAATCTGCAGCTTGCAGTGAAAGAGCTTCCAGAGGGGAGTCTAATGAGGGAAAACATTTGATGATAGCAGCTTCCCTGAGGGAGATATTCTCTTTGCCATAATCGCCTTTGTAGCTGCAGTTAAGTTACAATTCAGTACACTGTCCTACAGCTTGCTGTTAGGAGGGAATCTGCAGCTTGCAGTGAAAGCGCTTCCAGAGGGGAGTCTAACGAGGGCAAACATTTGATGGTAGCAGCTTCCCTGCGGGAGATACTCTCTTTGCCAAAATCGCATTATTAGGCGAAAGGAAGATACAATTCAGTACCCTATCCTAAAGCTTGCTGTTAGGAGGGAATCTGCAGCTTGCAGTGAAAGCGCTTCCAGAGGGGAGTCTAACGAGGGCAAACATTTGATGGTAGCAGCTTCCCTGCGGGAGATACTCTCTTTGCCAAAATCGCATTATTAGGCGATAGTAAGTTACAATTCAGTACCCTATCCTAAAGCTTGCTGTTAGGAGGGAATCTGCAGCTTGCAGTGAAAGCGCTTCCAGAGGGGAGTCTAATGAGGGCAAACATTTGATGGTAGCAGCTTCCCTGCGGGAGATAGTCTCTTTGCCAAAATCGCATTATTAGGCGAAAGTAAGTTACAATTCAGTACCCTATCCTAAAGCTTGCTGTTAGGAGGGAATCTGCAGCTTGCAGTGAAAGCGCTTCCAGAGGGGAGTCTAATGAGGGCAAACATTTGATGGTAGCAGCTTCCCTGCGGGAGATAGTCTCTTTGCCAAAATCGCATTATTAGGCGAAAGTAAGTTACAATTCAGTACCCTATCCTAAAGCTTGCTGTTAGGAGGGAATGTGCAGCTTGCAGTGAAAGCGCTTCCAGAGGGGAGTCTAATGAGGGCAAACATTTGATGGTAGCAGCTTCCCTGCGGGAGATAGTCTCTTTTCCAAAATCGCATTATTAGGCGAAAGTAAGTTACAATTCAGTACCCTATCCTAAAGCTTGCTGTTAGGAGGGAATCTGCAGCTTGCAGTGAAAGCGCTTCCAGAGGGGAGTCTAATGAGGGGAAACATTTGATGTTAGCAGCTTCCCTGCGGGAGATACTCTCTTTGATAAAAACGCATTATTAGGCGAAAGTAAGTTACAATTCAGTACCCAATCCTAAAGCTTGCTGTTAGGAGGGAATCTGCAGATTGCAGTGAAAGCGCTTCCAGAGGGGAGTCTAATGAGGGCAAACATTTGATGGTAGCAGCTTCCCTGCGGGAGATAGTCTCTTTGCCAAAATCGCATTATTATCCTCAGTTAAGTTACAATTCAGTACCCTATCCTAAAGCTTGCTGTTAGGAGGGAATCTGCAGCTTGCAGTGAAAGCGCTTCCAGAGGGGAGTCTAATGAGGGCAAACATTTGATGGTAGCAGCTTCCCTGCGGGAGATAGTCTCTTTGCCAAAATCGCCTTATTGGCCGCAGTTAAGTTACAATTCAGTACCCTATCCTAAAGCTTGCTGTTAGGAGGGAATCTGCAGCTTGCAGTGAAAGCGCTTCCAGAGGGGAGTCAAACGAGGGCAAAGATTTGATGGTAGCAGCTTCCCTGCGGGAGATACTCTCTTTGCCAAAATCGCATTATTAGGCGAAAGGAAGTTACAATTCAGTACCCTATCCTAAAGCTTGCTGTTAGGAGGGAATCTGCAGCTTGCAGTGAAAGCGCTTCCAGAGGGGAGTCTAATGAGGGCAAACATTTGATGGTAGCAGCTTCCCTGCGGGAGATAGTCTCTTTGCCAAAATCGCATTATTAGGCGAAAGTAAGTTACAATTCAGTAGCCTATCCTAAAGCTTGCTGTTAGGAGGGAATCTGCAGCTTGCAGTGAAAGAGCTTCCAGAGGGGAGTCTAATGAGGGAAAACATTTGATGATAGCAGCTTCCCTGCGGGAGATATTCTCTTTGCCATAATCGCCTTTGTAGCTGCAGTTAAGTTACAATTCAGTGCACTGTCCTACAGCTTGCTGTTAGGAGGGAATCTGCAGCTTGCAGTGAAAGCGCTTCCAGAGGGGAGTCTAATGAGGGCAAACATTTGATGGTAGCAGCTTCCCTGCGGGAGATACTCTCTTTGCCAAAATCGCATTATTAGGCGAAAGGAAGATACAATTCAGTACCCTATCCTAAAGCTTGCTGTTAGGAGGGAATCTGCAGCTTGCAGTGAAAGCGCTTCCAGAGGGGAGTCTAACGAGGGCAAACATTTGATGGTAGCAGCTTCCCTGCGGGAGATAGTCTCTTTGCCAAAATCGCATTATTAGGCGAAAGTAAGTTACAATTCAGTACCCTATCCTAAAGCTTGCTGTTAGGAGGGAATCTGCAGCTTGCAGTGAAAGCGCTTCCAGAGGGGAGTCTAATGAGGGCAAACATTTGATGGTAGCAGCTTCCCTGCGGGAGATAGTCTCTTTGCCAAAATCGCATTATTAGGCGAAAGTAAGTTACAATTCAGTACCC
The DNA here is from genome assembly GCF_032191515.1 of Phaenicophaeus curvirostris. Classification (NCBI taxonomy): domain Eukaryota; kingdom Metazoa; phylum Chordata; class Aves; order Cuculiformes; family Cuculidae; genus Phaenicophaeus; species Phaenicophaeus curvirostris. The sequence goes on from NW_027206712.1 coordinate 125,567, forward strand.
TATCCTAAAGCTTGCTGTTAGGAGGGAATCTGCAGCTTGCAGTGAAAGCGCTTCCAGAGCGGAGTCTAATGAGGGCAAACATTTGATGGTAGCAGCTTCCCTGCGGGAGATACTCTCTTTGATAAAAACGCATTATTAGGCGAAAGTAAGTTACAATTCAGTACCCTATCCTAAAGCTTGCTGTTAGGAGGGAATCTGCAGCTTGCAGTGAAAGCGCTTCCAGAGGGGAGTCTAATGAGGGAAAATATTTGATTGTAGCAGCTTCCCTGCGGGAGACATTCTCTTTGATAAAATCGCCTTATTAGCCTCAGTTAAGTTACAATTCAGTACCCTATCCTAAAGCTTGCTGTTAGGAGGGAATCTGCAGCTTGCAGTGAAAGCGCTTCCAGAGGGGAGTCTAATGAGGGCAAACATTTGATGGTAGCAGCTTCCCTGCGGGAGATAGTCTCTTTGCCAAAATCGCATTATTAGGCGAAAGTAAGTTACAATTCAGTACCCTATCCTAAAGCTTGCTGTTAGGAGGGAATCTGCAGCTTGCAGTGAAAGCGCTTCCAGAGGGGAGTCTAATGAGGGCAAACATTTGATGGTAGCAGCTTCCCTGCGGGAGATACTCTCTTTGCCAAAATCGCATTATTAGGCGAAAGTAAGTTACAATTCAGTACCCTATCCTAAAGCTTGCTGTTAGGAGGGAATCTGCAGCTTGCAGTGAAAGCGCTTCCAGAGGGGAGTCTAATGAGGGCAAACATTTGATGGTAGCAGCTTCCCTGCGGGAGATACTCTCTTTGCCAAAATCGCATTATTAGGCGAAAGTAAGTTACAATTCAGTACCCTATCCTAAAGCTTGCTGTTAGGAGGGAATCTGCAGCTTGCAGTGAAAGCGCTTCCAGAGCGGAGTCTAATGAGGGCAAACATTTGATGGTAGCAGCTTCCCTGCGGGAGATACTCTCTTTGCCAAAATCGCATTATTAGGCGAAAGTAAGTTACAATTCAGTACCCTATCCTAAAGCTTGCTGTTAGGAGGGAATCTGCAGCTTGCAGTGAAAGCGCTTCCAGAGGGGAGTCTAATGAGGGCAAACATTTGATGGTAGCAGCTTCCCTGCGGGAGATACTCTCTTTGCCAAAATCGCATTATTAGGCGAAAGGAAGATACAATTCAGTACCCTATCCTAAAGCTTGCTGTTAGGAGGGAATCTGCAGCTTGCAGTGAAAGCGCTTCCAGAGGGGAGTCTAACGAGGGCAAACATTTGATGGTAGCAGCTTCCCTGCGGGAGATACTCTCTTTGCCAAAATCGCATTATTAGGCGAAAGTAAGTTACAATTCAGTACCCTATCCTAAAGCTTGCTGTTAGGAGGGAATCTGCAGCTTGCAGTGAAAGCGCTTCCAGAGGGGAGTCTAATGAGGGCAAACATTTGATGGTAGCAGCTTCCCTGCGGGAGATAGTCTCTTTGCCAAAATCGCATTATTAGGCGAAAGTAAGTTACAATTCAGTACCCTATCCTAAAGCTTGCTGTTAGGAGGAAATCTGCAGCTTGCAGTGAAAGCGCTTCCAGAGGGGAGTCTAATGAGGGCAAACATTTGATGGTAGCAGCTTCCCTGCGGGAGATAGTCTCTTTGCCAAAATCGCGTTATTAGGCGAAAGTACGTTACAATTCAGTACCCTATCCTAAAGCTTGCTGTTAGGAGGGAATCTGCAGCTTGCAGTGAAAGCGCTTCCAGAGGGGAGTCTAATGAGGGCAAACATTTGATGGTAGCAGCTTCCCTGCGGGAGATAGTCTCTTTGCCAAAATCGCATTATTAGGCGAAAGTAAGTTACAATTCAGTACCCTATCCTAAAGCTTGCTGTTAGGAGGGAATCTGCAGCTTGCAGTGAAAGCGCTTCCAGAGGGGAGTCTAATGAGGGCAAACATTTGATGGTAGCAGCTTCCCTGCGGGAGATAGTCTCTTTGCCAAAATCGCATTATTAGGCGAAAGTAAGTTACAATTCAGTACCCTATCCTAAAGCTTGCTGTTAGGAGGGAATCTGCAGCTTGCAGTGAAAGCGCTTCCAGAGCGGAGTCTAATGAGGGCAAACATTTGATGGTAGCAGCTTCCCTGCGGGAGATACTCTCTTTGCCAAAATCGCATTATTAGGCGAAAGTAAGTTACAATTCAGTACCCTATCCTAAAGCTTGCTGTTAGGAGGGAATCTGCAGCTTGCAGTGAAAGCGCTTCCAGAGGGGAGTCTAATGAGGGCAAACATTTGATGGTAGCAGCTTCCCTGCGGGAGATACTCTCTTTGCCAAAATCGCATTATTAGGCGAAAGTAAGTTACAATTCAGTACCCTATCCTAAAGCTTGCTGTTAGGAGGGAATCTGCAGCTTGCAGTGAAAGCGCTTCCAGAGGGGAGTCTAATGAGGGCAAACATTTGATGGTAGCAGCTTCCCTGCGGGAGATAGTCTCTTTGATAAAAACGCATTATTAGGCGAAAGGAAGTTACAATTCAGGACCCTATCCTAAAGCTTGCTGTTAGAAGGGAATCTGCAGCTTGCAGTGAACGCGCTTCCAGAGGGGAGTCTAATGAGGGCAAACATTTGATGGTAGCAGCTTCCCTGCGGGAGATACTCTCTTTGCCAAAATCGCATTATTAGGCGAAAGTAAGTTACAATTCAGTACCCTATCCTAAAGCTTGCTGTTAGGAGGGAATCTGCAGCTTGCAGTGAAAGCGCTTCCAGACGGGAGTCTAACGAGGGCAAACATTTGATGGTAGCAGCTTCCCTGCGGGAGATACTCTCTTTGCCAAAATCGCATTATTAGGCGAAAGGAAGTTACAATTCAGTACCCTATCCTAAAGCTTGCTGTTAGGAGGGAATCTGCAGCTTGCAGTGAAAGCGCTTCCAGAGGGGAGTCTAATGAGGGCAAACATTTGATGGTAGCAGCTTCCCTGCGGGAGATAGTCTCTTTGCCAAAATCGCATTATTAGGCGAAAGTAAGTTACAATTCAGTACCCTATCCTAAAGCTTGCTGTTAGGAGGAAATCTGCAGCTTGCAGTGAAAGCGCTTCCAGAGGGGAGTCTAATGAGGGCAAACATTTGATGGTAGCAGCTTCCCTGCGGGAGATACTCTCTTTGATAAAAACGCATTATTAGGCGAAAGTAAGTTACAATTCAGTACCCTATCCTAAAGCTTGCTGTTAGGAGGGAATCTGCAGCTTGCAGTGAAAGCGCTTCCAGAGGGGAGTATAATGAGGGAAAATATTTGATTGTAGCAGCTTCCCTGCGGGAGACATTCTCTTTGATAAATTCGCCTTATTAGCCTCAGTTAAGTTACAATTAAGTACACTATCCTAAAGCTTGCTGTTAGGAGGGAATCTGCAGCTTGCAGTGAAAGCGCTTCCAGAGGGGAGTCTAACGAGGGCAAACATTTGATGGTAGCAGCTTCCCTGCGGGAGATACTCTCTTTGCCAAAATCGCATTATTAGGCGAAAGTAAGTTACAATTCAGTACCCTATCCTAAAGCTTGTTGTTAGGAGGGAATCTGCAGCTTGCAGTGAAAGCGCTTCCAGAGGGGAGTCTAATGAGGGCAAACATTTGATGGTAGCAGCTTCCCTGCGGGAGATAGTCTCTTTGCCAAAATCGCATTATTAGGCGAAAGTAAGTTACAATTCAGTACCCTATCCTAAAGCTTGCTGTTAGGAGGGAATCTGCAGCTTGCAGTGAAAGCGCTTCCAGAGCGGAGTCTAATGAGGGCAAACATTTGATGGTAGCAGCTTCCCTGCGGGAGATAGTCTCTTTGCCAAAATCGCATTATTAGGCGAAAGTAAGTTACAATTCAGTACCCTATCCTAAAGCTTGCTGTTAGGAGGGAATCTGCAGCTTGCAGTGAAAGCGCTTCCAGAGGGGAGTCTAATGAGGGCAAAGATTTGATGGTAGCAGCTTCCCTGCGGGAGATACTCTCTTTGCCAAAATCGCATTATTAGGCGAAAGTAAGTTACAATTCAGTACCCTATCCTAAAGCTTGCTGTTAGGAGGGAATCTGCAGCTTGCAGTGAAAGCGCTTCCAGAGGGGAGTCTAATGAGGGCAAACATTTGATGGTAGCAGCTTCCCTGCGGGAGATACTCTCTTTGATAAAAACGCATTATTAGGCGAAAGTAAGTTACAATTCAGTACCCTATCCTAAAGCTTGCTGTTAGGAGGGAATCTGCAGCTTGCAGTGAAAGCGCTTCCAGAGGGGAGTATAATGAGGGAAAATATTTGATTGTAGCAGCTTCCCTGCGGGAGACATTCTCTTTGATAAAATCGCCTTATTAGCCTCAGTTAAGTTACAATTAAGTACACTATCCTAAAGCTTGCTGTTAGGAGGGAATCTGCAGCTTGCAGTGAAAGCGCTTCCAGAGGGGAGTCTAACGAGGGCAAACATTTGATGGTAGCAGCTTCCCTGCGGGAGATACTCTCTTTGCCAAAATCGCATTATTAGGCGAAAGTAAGTTACAATTCAGTACCCTATCCTAAAGCTTGTTGTTAGGAGGGAATCTGCAGCTTGCAGTGAAAGCGCTTCCAGAGGGGAGTCTAATGAGGGCAAACATTTGATGGTAGCAGCTTCCCTGCGGGAGATAGTCTCTTTTCCAAAATCGCATTATTAGGCGAAAGTAAGTTACAATTCAGTACCCTATCCTAAAGCTTGCTGTTAGGAGGGAATCTGCAGCTTGCAGTGAAAGCGCTTCCAGAGGGGAGTCTAATGAGGGCAAACATTTGATGGTAGCAGCTTTCCTGCGGGAGATACTCTCTTTGCCAAAATCGCATTATTAGGCGGAAGTAAGTTACAATTCAGTACCCAATCCTAAAGCTTGCTGTTAGGAGGGAATCTGCAGCTTGCAGTGAAAGCGCTTCCAGAGGGGAGTCTAAGGAGGGCAAACATTTGATGGTAGCAGCTTCCCTGCGGGAGATACTCTCTTTGCCAAAATCGCATTATTAGGCGAAAGGAAGTTACAATTCAGTACCCTATCCTAAAGCTTGCTGTTAGGAGGGAATCTGCAGCTTGCAGTGAAAGCGCTTCCAGAGGGGAGTCTAAGGAGGGCAAACATTTGATGGTAGCAGCTTCCCTGCGGGAGATAGTCTCTTTGCTAAAATCGCATTATTAGGCGAAAGTAAGTTACAATTCAGTACCCTATCCTAAAGCTTGCTGTTAGGAGGGAATCTGCAGCTTGCAGTGAAAGCGCTTCCAGAGGGGAGTCTAATGAGGGCAAACATTTGATGGTAGCAGCTTCCCTGCGGGAGATACTCTCTTTGCCAAAATCGCATTATTAGGCGAAAGGAAGTTACAATTCAGTACCCTATCCTAAAGCTTGCTGTTAGGAGGGAATCTGCAGCTTGCAGTGAAAGCGCTTCCAGAGGGGAGTCTAATGAGGGCAAACATTTGATGTTAGAAGCTTCCCTGCGGGAGATAGTCTCTTTTCCAAAATCGCATTATTAGGCGAAAGTAAGTTACAATTCAGTACCCTATCCTAAAGCTTGCTGTTAGGAGGGAATCTGCAGCTTGCAGTGAAAGCGCTTCCAGAGGGGAGTCTAATGAGGGCAAACATTTGATGGTAGCAGCTTCCCTGCGGGAGATACTCTCTTTGATAAAAACGCATTATTAGGCAAAAGTAAGTTACAATTCAGTACCCTATCCTAAAGCTTGCTGTTAGGAGGGAATCTGCAGCTTGCAGTGAAAGCGCTTCCAGAGGGGAGTCTAATGAGGGCAAAGATTTGATGGTAGCAGCTTCCCTGCGGGGATAGTCTCTTTGCCAAAATCGCCTTATTAGGCGAAAGTAAGTTACAATTCAGTACCCTATCCTAAAGCTTGCTGTTAGGAGGGAATCTGCAGCTTGCAGTGAAAGCGCTTCCAGAGGGGAGTCTAATGAGGGCAAACATTTGATGGTAGCAGCTTCCCTGCGGGAGATACTCTCTTTGCCAATATCGCATTACTAGGCGAAAGGAAGTTACAATTCAGTACCCTATCCTAAAGCTTGCTGTTAGGAGGGAATCTGCAGCTTGCAGTGAAAGCGCTTCCAGAGGGGAGTCTAATGAGGGCAAAAGTTGATGGTAGCAGCTTCCCTGCGGGAGATACTCTCTTTGCCAAAATCGCATTTTTAAGCGAAAGTAAGTTACAATTCAGTACCCTATCCTAAAGCTTGCTGTTAGGAGGGAATCTGCAGCTTGCAGTGAAAGCGCTTCCAGAGGGAAGTCTAATGAGGGCAAACATTTGATGGTAGCAGCTTCCCTGCGGGAGATACTCTCTTTGATAAAAACGCATTATTAGGCGAAAGTAAGTTACAATTCAGTACCCTATCCTAAAGCTTGCTGTTAGGAGGGAATCTGCAGCTTGCAGTGAAAGCGCTTCCAGAGGGGAGTCTAAAGAGGGCAAACATTTGATGATAGCAGCTTCCCTGCGGGAGATAGTCTCTTTGCCAAAATCGCATTATTAGGCGGAAGTAAGTTACAATTCAGTACCCAATCCTAAAGCTTGCTGTTAGGAGGGAATCTGCAGCTTGCAGTGAAAGCGCTTCCAGAGGGGAGTCTAAGGAGGGCAAACATTTGATGGTAGCAGCTTCCCTGCGGGAGATACTCTCTTTGCCAAAATCGCATTATTAGGCGAAAGGAAGTTACAATTCAGTACCCTATCCTAAAGCTTGCTGTTAGGAGGGAATCTGCAGCTTGCAGTGAAAGCGCTTCCAGAGGGGAGTCTAAGGAGGGCAAACATTTGATGGTAGCAGCTTCCCTGCGGGAGATAGTCTCTTTGCCAAAATCGCATTATTAGGCGAAAGTAAGTTACAATTCAGTACCCTATCCTAAAGCTTGCTGTTAGGAGGGAATCTGCAGCTTGCAGTGAAAGCGCTTCCAGAGGGGAGTCTAATGAGGGCAAACATTTGATGGTAGCAGCTTCCCTGCGGGAGATACTCTCTTTGCCAAAATCGCATTATTAGGCGAAAGGAAGTTACAATTCAGTACCCTATCCTAAAGCTTGCTGTTAGGAGGGAATCTGCAGCTTGCAGTGAAAGCGCTTCCAGAGGGGAGTCTAATGAGGGCAAACATTTGATGTTAGAAGCTTCCCTGCGGGAGATAGTCTCTTTTCCAAAATCGCATTATTAGGCGAAAGTAAGTTACAATTCAGTACCCTATCCTAAAGCTTGCTGTTAGGAGGGAATCTGCAGCTTGCAGTGAAAGCGCTTCCAGAGGGGAGTCTAATGAGGGCAAACATTTGATGGTAGCAGCTTCCCTGCGGGAGATACTCTCTTTGATAAAAACGCATTATTAGGCAAAAGTAAGTTACAATTCAGTACCCTATCCTAAAGCTTGCTGTTAGGAGGGAATCTGCAGCTTGCAGTGAAAGCGCTTCCAGAGGGGAGTCTAATGAGGGCAAAGATTTGATGGTAGCAGCTTCCCTGCGGGGATAGTCTCTTTGCCAAAATCGCCTTATTAGGCGAAAGTAAGTTACAATTCAGTACCCTATCCTAAAGCTTGCTGTTAGGAGGGAATCTGCAGCTTGCAGTGAAAGCGCTTCCAGAGGGGAGTCTAATGAGGGCAAACATTTGATGGTAGCAGCTTCCCTGCGGGAGATACTCTCTTTGCCAATATCGCATTACTAGGCGAAAGGAAGTTACAATTCAGTACCCTATCCTAAAGCTTGCTGTTAGGAGGGAATCTGCAGCTTGCAGTGAAAGCGCTTCCAGAGGGGAGTCTAATGAGGGCAAAAGTTGATGGTAGCAGCTTCCCTGCGGGAGATACTCTCTTTGCCAAAATCGCATTTTTAAGCGAAAGTAAGTTACAATTCAGTACCCTATCCTAAAGCTTGCTGTTAGGAGGGAATCTGCAGCTTGCAGTGAAAGCGCTTCCAGAGGGAAGTCTAATGAGGGCAAACATTTGATGGTAGCAGCTTCCCTGCGGGAGATACTCTCTTTGATAAAAACGCATTATTAGGCGAAAGTAAGTTACAATTCAGTACCCTATCCTAAAGCTTGCTGTTAGGAGGGAATCTGCAGCTTGCAGTGAAAGCGCTTCCAGAGGGGAGTCTAATGAGGGCAAACATTTGATGATAGCAGCTTCCCTGCGGGAGATAGTCTCTTTGCCAAAATCGCATTATTAGGCGAAAGTAAGTTACAATTCAGTACCCTATCCTAAAGCTTGCTGTTAGGAGGGAATCTGCAGCTTGCAGTGAAAGCGCTTCCAGAGGGGAGTCTAATGAGGGCAAACATTTGATGGTAGCAGCTTCCCTGCGGGAGATACTCTCTTTGCCAAAATCGCATTATTAGGCGAAAGTAAGTTACAATTCAGTACCCTATCCTAAAGTTTGCTGTTAGGAGGGAATCTGCAGCTTGCAGTGAAAGCGCTTCCAGAGGGGAGTCTAATGAGGGCAAACATTTGATGGTAGCAGCTTCCCTGCGGGAGATACTCTCTTCGCCAAAATCGCATTATTAGGCGAAAGTAAGTTACAATTCAGTACCCTATCCTAAAGCTTGCTGTTAGGAGGGAATCTGCAGCTTGCAGTGAAAGCGCTTCCAGAGGGGAGTCTAATGAGGGCAAACATTTGATGGTAGCAGCTTCCCTGCGGGAGATAGTCTCTTTGCCAAAATCGCATTATTAGGCGAAAGTAAGTTACAATTCAGTACCCTATCCTAAAGCTTGCTGTTAGGAGGGAATCTGCAGCTTGCAGTGAAAGCGCTTCCAGAGGGGAGTCTAACGAGGGCAAACATTTGATGGTAGCAGCTTCCCTGCGGGAGATACTCTCTTTGCCAAAATCGCATTATTAGGCGAAAGGAAGTTACAATTCAGTACCCTATCCTAAAGCTTGCTGTTAGGAGGGAATCTGCAGCTTGCAGTGAAAGCGCTTCCAGAGGGGAGTCTAATGAGGGCAAACATTTGATGGTAGCAGCTTCCCTGCGGGAGATAGTCTCTTTGCCAAAATCGCATTATTAGGCGAAAGTAAGTTACAATTCAGTACCCTATCCTAAAGCTTGCTGTTAGGAGGGAATCTGCAGCTTGCAGTGAAAGCGCTTCCAGAGGGGAGTCTAATGAGGGCAAACATTTGATGGTAGCAGCTTCCCTGCGGGAGATACTCTCTTTGCCAAAATCGCATTATTAGGCGAAAGGAAGTTACAATTCAGTACCCTATCCTAAAGCTTGCTGTTAGGAGGGAATCTGCAGCTTGCAGTGAAAGCGCTTCCAGAGGGGAGTCTAATGAGGGCAAACATTTGATGTTAGAAGCTTCCCTGCGGGAGATAGTCTCTTTTCCAAAATCGCATTATTAGGCCAAAGTAAGTTACAATTCAGTACCCTATCCTAAAGCTTGCTGTTAGGAGGGAATCTGCAGCTTGCAGTGAAAGCGCTTCCAGAGGGGAGTCTAATGAGGGCAAACATTTGATGGTAGCAGCTTCCCTGCGGGAGATACTCTCTTTGATAAAAACGCATTATTAGGCAAAAGTAAGTTACAATTCAGTACCCTATCCTAAAGCTTGCTGTTAGGAGGGAATCTGCAGCTTGCAGTGAAAGCGCTTCCAGAGGGGAGTCTAATGAGGGCAAAGATTTGATGGTAGCAGCTTCCCTGCGGGGATAGTCTCTTTGCCAAAATCGCCTTATTAGGCGAAAGTAAGTTACAATTCAGTACCCTATCCTAAAGCTTGCTGTTAGGAGGGAATCTGCAGCTTGCAGTGAAAGCGCTTCCAGAGGGGAGTCTAATGAGGGCAAACATTTGATGGTAGCAGCTTCCCTGCGGGAGATACTCTCTTTGCCAATATCGCATTACTAGGCGAAAGGAAGTTACAATTCAGTACCCTATCCTAAAGCTTGCTGTTAGGAGGGAATCTGCAGCTTGCAGTGAAAGCGCTTCCAGAGGGGAGTCTAATGAGGGCAAAAGTTGATGGTAGCAGCTTCCCTGCGGGAGATACTCTCTTTGCCAAAATCGCATTTTTAAGCGAAAGTAAGTTACAATTCAGTACCCTATCCTAAAGCTTGCTGTTAGGAGGGAATCTGCAGCTTGCAGTGAAAGCGCTTCCAGAGGGAAGTCTAATGAGGGCAAACATTTGATGGTAGCAGCTTCCCTGCGGGAGATACTCTCTTTGATAAAAACGCATTATTAGGCGAAAGTAAGTTACAATTCAGTACCCTATCCTAAAGCTTGCTGTTAGGAGGGAATCTGCAGCTTGCAGTGAAAGCGCTTCCAGAGGGGAGTCTAATGAGGGCAAACATTTGATGATAGCAGCTTCCCTGCGGGAGATAGTCTCTTTGCCAAAATCGCATTATTAGGCGAAAGTAAGTTACAATTCAGTACCCTATCCTAAAGCTTGCTGTTAGGAGGGAATCTGCAGCTTGCAGTGAAAGCGCTTCCAGAGGGGAGTCTAATGAGGGCAAACATTTGATGGTAGCAGCTTCCCTGCGGGAGATACTCTCTTTGCCAAAATCGCATTATTAGGCGAAAGTAAGTTACAATTCAGTACCCTATCCTAAAGCTTGCTGTTAGGAGGGAATCTGCAGCTTGCAGTGAAAGCGCTTCCAGAGGGGAGTCTAATGAGGGCAAACATTTGATGGTAGCAGCTTCCCTGCGGGAGATACTCTCTTTGCCAAAATCGCATTTTTAAGCGAAAGTAAGTTACAATTCAGTACCCTATCCTAAAGCTTGCTGTTAGGAGGGAATCTGCAGCTTGCAGTGAAAGCGCTTCCAGAGGGAAGTCTAATGAGGGCAAACATTTGATGGTAGCAGCTTCCCTGCGGGAGATACTCTCTTTGATAAAAACGCATTATTAGGCGAAAGTAAGTTACAATTCAGTACCCTATCCTAAAGCTTGCTGTTAGGAGGGAATCTGCAGCTTGCAGTGAAAGCGCTTCCAGAGGGGAGTCTAAAGAGGGCAAACATTTGATGATAGCAGCTTCCCTGCGGGAGATAGTCTCTTTGCCAAAATCGCATTATTAGGCGGAAGTAAGTTACAATTCAGTACCCAATCCTAAAGCTTGCTGTTAGGAGGGAATCTGCAGCTTGCAGTGAAAGCGCTTCCAGAGGGGAGTCTAAGGAGGGCAAACATTTGATGGTAGCAGCTTCCCTGCGGGAGATACTCTCTTTGCCAAAATCGCATTATTAGGCGAAAGGAAGTTACAATTCAGTACCCTATCCTAAAGCTTGCTGTTAGGAGGGAATCTGCAGCTTGCAGTGAAAGCGCTTCCAGAGGGGAGTCTAAGGAGGGCAAACATTTGATGGTAGCAGCTTCCCTGCGGGAGATAGTCTCTTTGCCAAAATCGCATTATTAGGCGAAAGTAAGTTACAATTCAGTACCCTATCCTAAAGCTTGCTGTTAGGAGGGAATCTGCAGCTTGCAGTGAAAGCGCTTCCAGAGGGGAGTCTAATGAGGGCAAACATTTGATGGTAGCAGCTTCCCTGCGGGAGATACTCTCTTTGCCAAAATCGCATTATTAGGCGAAAGGAAGTTACAATTCAGTACCCTATCCTAAAGCTTGCTGTTAGGAGGGAATCTGCAGCTTGCAGTGAAAGCGCTTCCAGAGGGGAGTCTAATGAGGGCAAACATTTGATGTTAGAAGCTTCCCTGCGGGAGATAGTCTCTTTTCCAAAATCGCATTATTAGGCGAAAGTAAGTTACAATTCAGTACCCTATCCTAAAGCTTGCTGTTAGGAGGGAATCTGCAGCTTGCAGTGAAAGCGCTTCCAGAGGGGAGTCTAATGAGGGCAAACATTTGATGGTAGCAGCTTCCCTGCGGGAGATACTCTCTTTGATAAAAACGCATTATTAGGCAAAAGTAAGTTACAATTCAGTACCCTATCCTAAAGCTTGCTGTTAGGAGGGAATCTGCAGCTTGCAGTGAAAGCGCTTCCAGAGGGGAGTCTAATGAGGGCAAAGATTTGATGGTAGCAGCTTCCCTGCGGGGATAGTCTCTTTGCCAAAATCGCCTTATTAGGCGAAAGTAAGTTACAATTCAGTACCCTATCCTAAAGCTTGCTGTTAGGAGGGAATCTGCAGCTTGCAGTGAAAGCGCTTCCAGAGGGGAGTCTAATGAGGGCAAACATTTGATGGTAGCAGCTTCCCTGCGGGAGATACTCTCTTTGCCAATATCGCATTACTAGGCGAAAGGAAGTTACAATTCAGTACCCTATCCTAAAGCTTGCTGTTAGGAGGGAATCTGCAGCTTGCAGTGAAAGCGCTTCCAGAGGGGAGTCTAATGAGGGCAAAAGTTGATGGTAGCAGCTTCCCTGCGGGAGATACTCTCTTTGCCAAAATCGCATTTTTAAGCGAAAGTAAGTTACAATTCAGTACCCTATCCTAAAGCTTGCTGTTAGGAGGGAATCTGCAGCTTGCAGTGAAAGCGCTTCCAGAGGGAAGTCTAATGAGGGCAAACATTTGATGGTAGCAGCTTCCCTGCGGGAGATACTCTCTTTGATAAAAACGCATTATTAGGCGAAAGTAAGTTACAATTCAGTACCCTATCCTAAAGCTTGCTGTTAGGAGGGAATCTGCAGCTTGCAGTGAAAGCGCTTCCAGAGGGGAGTCTAATGAGGGCAAACATTTGATGATAGCAGCTTCCCTGCGGGAGATAGTCTCTTTGCCAAAATCGCATTATTAGGCGAAAGTAAGTTACAATTCAGTACCCTATCCTAAAGCTTGCTGTTAGGAGGGAATCTGCAGCTTGCAGTGAAAGCGCTTCCAGAGGGGAGTCTAATGAGGGCAAACATTTGATGGTAGCAGCTTCCCTGCGGGAGATAGTCTCTTTGCCAAAATCGCATTATTAGGCGAAAGTAAGTTACAATTCAGTACCCTATCCTAAAGTTTGCTGTTAGGAGGGAATCTGCAGCTTGCAGTGAAAGCGCTTCCAGAGGGGAGTCTAATGAGGGCAAACATTTGATGGTAGCAGCTTCCCTGCGGGAGATACTCTCTTCGCCAAAATCGCATTATTAGGCGAAAGGAAGTTACAATTCAGTACCCTATCCTAAAGCTTGCTGTTAGGAGGGAATCTGCAGCTTGCAGTGAAAGCGCTTCCAGAGGGGAGTCTAATGAGGGCAAACATTTGATGGTAGCAGCTTCCCTGCGGGAGATAGTCTCTTTGCCAAAATCGCATTATTAGGCGAAAGTAAGTTACAATTCAGTACCCTATCCTAAAGCTTGCTGTTAGGAGGGAATCTGCAGCTTGCAGTGAAAGCGCTTCCAGAGGGGAGTCTAATGAGGGCAAACATTTGATGGTAGCAGCTTCCCTGCGGGAGATACTCTCTTTGCCAAAATCGCATTATTAGGCGAAAGGAAGTTACAATTCAGTACCCTATCCTAAAGCTTGCTGTTAGGAGGGAATCTGCAGCTTGCAGTGAAAGCGCTTCCAGAGGGGAGTCTAATGAGGGCAAACATTTGATGTTAGAAGCTTCCCTGCGGGAGATAGTCTCTTTTCCAAAATCGCATTATTAGGCCAAAGTAAGTTACAATTCAGTACCCTATCCTAAAGCTTGCTGTTAGGAGGGAATCTGCAGCTTGCAGTGAAAGCGCTTCCAGAGGGGAGTCTAATGAGGGCAAACATTTGATGGTAGCAGCTTCCCTGCGGGAGATACTCTCTTTGATAAAAACGCATTATTAGGCAAAAGTAAGTTACAATTCAGTACCCTATCCTAAAGCTTGCTGTTAGGAGGGAATCTGCAGCTTGCAGTGAAAGCGCTTCCAGAGGGGAGTCTAATGAGGGCAAAGATTTGATGGTAGCAGCTTCCCTGCGGGGATAGTCTCTTTGCCAAAATCGCCTTATTAGGCGAAAGTAAGTTACAATTCAGTACCCTATCCTAAAGCTTGCTGTTAGGAGGGAATCTGCAGCTTGCAGTGAAAGCGCTTCCAGAGGGGAGTCTAATGAGGGCAAACATTTGATGGTAGCAGCTTCCCTGCGGGAGATACTCTCTTTGCCAATATCGCATTACTAGGCGAAAGGAAGTTACAATTCAGTACCCTATCCTAAAGCTTGCTGTTAGGAGGGAATCTGCAGCTTGCAGTGAAAGCGCTTCCAGAGGGGAGTCTAATGAGGGCAAAAGTTGATGGTAGCAGCTTCCCTGCGGGAGATACTCTCTTTGCCAAAATCGCATTTTTAAGCGAAAGTAAGTTACAATTCAGTACCCTATCCTAAAGCTTGCTGTTAGGAGGGAATCTGCAGCTTGCAGTGAAAGCGCTTCCAGAGGGAAGTCTAATGAGGGCAAACATTTGATGGTAGCAGCTTCCCTGCGGGAGATACTCTCTTTGATAAAAACGCATTATTAGGCGAAAGTAAGTTACAATTCAGTACCCTATCCTAAAGCTTGCTGTTAGGAGGGAATCTGCAGCTTGCAGTGAAAGCGCTTCCAGAGGGGAGTCTAATGAGGGCAAACATTTGATGATAGCAGCTTCCCTGCGGGAGATAGTCTCTTTGCCAAAATCGCATTATTAGGCGAAAGTAAGTTACAATTCAGTACCCTATCCTAAAGCTTGCTGTTAGGAGGGAATCTGCAGCTTGCAGTGAAAGCGCTTCCAGAGGGGAGTCTAATGAGGGCAAACATTTGATGGTAGCAGCTTCCCTGCGGGAGATACTCTCTTTGCCAAAATCGCATTATTAGGCGAAAGTAAGTTACAATTCAGTACCCTATCCTAAAGCTTGCTGTTAGGAGGGAATCTGCAGCTTGCAGTGAAAGCGCTTCCAGAGGGGAGTCTAATGAGGGCAAACATTTGATGGTAGCAGCTTCCCTGCGGGAGATACTCTCTTCGCCAAAATCGCATTATTAGGCGAAAGTAAGTTACAATTCAGTACCCTATCCTAAAGCTTGCTGTTAGGAGGGAATCTGCAGCTTGCAGTGAAAGCGCTTCCAGAGGGGAGTCTAATGAGGGCAAACATTTGATGGTAGCAGCTTCCCTGCGGGAGATAGTCTCTTTGCCAAAATCGCATTATTAGGCGAAAGTAAGTTACAATTCAGTACCCTATCCTAAAGCTTGCTGTTAGGAGGGAATCTGCAGCTTGCAGTGAAAGCGCTTCCAGAGGGGAGTCTAACGAGGGCAAACATTTGATGGTAGCAGCTTCCCTGCGGGAGATACTCTCTTTGCCAAAATCGCATTATTAGGCGAAAGGAAGTTACAATTCAGTACCCTATCCTAAAGCTTGCTGTTAGGAGGGAATCTGCAGCTTGCAGTGAAAGCGCTTCCAGAGGGGAGTCTAATGAGGGCAAACATTTGATGGTAGCAGCTTCCCTGCGGGAGATAGTCTCTTTGCCAAAATCGCATTATTAGGCGAAAGTAAGTTACAATTCAGTACCCTATCCTAAAGCTTGCTGTTAGGAGGGAATCTGCAGCTTGCAGTGAAAGCGCTTCCAGAGGGGAGTCTAATGAGGGCAAACATTTGATGATAGCAGCTTCCCTGCGGGAGATATTCTCTTTGCCATAATCGCCTTTGTAGCTGCAGTTAAGTTACAATTCAGTACACTGTCCTACAGCTTGCTGTTAGGAGGGAATCTGCAGCTTGCAGTGAAAGCGCTTCCAGAGGGGAGTCTAATGAGGGCAAAGATTTGATGGTAGCAGCTTCCCTGCGGGAGATACTCTCTTCGCCAAAATCACATTATTAGGCGAAAGTAAGTTACAATTCAGTACCCTATCCTAAAGCTTGCTGTTAGGAGGGAATCTGCAGCTTGCAGTGAAAGCGCTTCCAGAGGGGAGTCTAATGAGGGCAAACATTTGATGGTAGCAGCTTCCCTGCGGGAGATAGTCTCTTTGATAAAAACGCATTATTAGGCGAAAGTAAGATACAATTCAGTACCCTATCCTAAAGCTTGCTGTTAGGAGGGAATCTGCAGCTTGCAGTGAAAGCGCTTCCAGAGGGGAGTCTAATGAGGGCAAACAGTTGATGGTAGCAGCTTCCCTGCGGGAGATACTCTCTTTGCCAAAATCGCCTTATTAGGCGAAAGGAAGTTACAATTCAGTACCCTATCCTAAAGCTTGCTGTTAGGAGGGAATCTGCAGCTTGCAGTGAAAGCGCTTCCAGAGGGGAGTCTAATGAGGGCAAACACTTGATGGTAGCAGCTTCCCTGCGGGAGATAGTCTCTTTGCCAAAATCTCATTATTAGGCGAAAGTAAGTTACAATTCAGTACCCAATCCTAAAGCTTGCTGTTAGGAGGGAATCTGCAGCTTGCAGTGAAAGCGCTTCCAGAGGGGAGTCTAATGAGGGCAAACATTTGATGGTAGCAGCTTCCCTGCGGTAGATAGTCTCTTTTCCAAAATCGCCTTATTAGGCGAAAGGAAGTTACAATTCAGTACCCTATCCTAAAGCTTGCTGTTAGGAGGGAATCTGCAGCTTGCAGTGAAAGCGCTCCCAGAGGGGAGTCTAATGAGGGGAAACATTTGATGGTAGCAGCTTCCCTGCGGGAGATAGTCTCTTTGATAAAAAGGCATTATTAGGCGAAAGTAAGTTACAATTCAGTACCCTATCCTAAAGCTTGCTGTTAGGAGGGAATCTGCAGCTTGCAGTGAAAGCGCTTCCAGAGGGGAGTCTAATGAGGGCAAACATTTGATGATAGCAGCTTCCCTGCGGGAGATATTCTCTTTGCCATAATCGCCTTTGTAGCTGCAGTTAAGTTACAATTCAGTACACTGTCCTACAGCTTGCTGTTAGGAGGGAATCTGCAGCTTGCAGTGAAAGCGCTTCCAGAGGGGAGTCTAACGAGGGCAAACATTTGATGGTAGCAGCTTCCCTGCGGGAGATACTCTCTTTGATAAAAACGCATTATTAGGCGAAAGTAAGTTACAATTCAGTACCCCATCCTAAAGCTTGCTGTTAGGAGGGAATCTGCAGCTTGCAGTGAAAGCGCTTCCAGAGGGGAGTCTAATGAGGGCAAACATTTGATGGTAGCAGCTTTCCTGCGGGAGATACTCTCTTTGCCAAAATCGCATTATTAGGCGAAAGTAAGTTACAATTCAGTACCCTATCCTAAAGCTTGCTGTTAGGAGGGAATCTGCAGCTTGCAGTGAAAGCGCTTCCAGAGGGGAGTCTAACGAGGGCAAACATTTGATGGTAGCAGCTTCCCTGCGGGAGATACTCTCTTTGCCAAAATCGCATTATTAGGCGAAAGGAAGTTACAATTCAGTACACTGTCCTAAAGCTTGCTGTTAGGAGGGAATCTGCAGCTTGCAGTGAAAGCGCTTCCAGAGGGGAGTCTAATGAGGGCAAACATTTGATGGTAGCAGCTTCCCTGCGGGAGATACTCTCTTTGATAAAAACCCATTATTAGGCGAAAGTAAGATACAATTCAGTACCCTATCCTAAAGCTTGCTGTTAGGAGGGAATCTGCAGCTTGCAGTGAAAGCGCTTCCAGAGGGGAGTCTAATGAGGGCAAACATTTGATGATAGCAGCTTCCCTGCGGGAGATATTCTCTTTGCCATAATCGCCTTTGTAGCTGCAGTTAAGTTACAATTCAGTACACTGTCCTACAGCTTGCTGTTAGGAGGGAATCTGCAGCTTGCAGTGAAAGCGCTTCCAGAGGGGAGTCTAATGAGGGCAAAGATTTGATGGTAGCAGCTTCCCTGCGGGAGATAGTCTCTTTGCCAAAATCGCCTTATTGGCCGCAGTTAAGTTACAATTCAGTACCCTATCCTAAAGCTTGCTGTTAGGAGGGAATCTCCAGCTTGCAGTGAAAGCGCTTCCAGAGGGGAGTCTAACGAGGGCAAAGATTTGATGGTAGCATCTTCCCTGCAGGAGATACTCTCTTTGCCAAAATCGCATTATTAGGCGAAAGTAAGTTACAATTCAGTACCCTATCCTAAAGCTTGCTGTTAGGAGGGAATCTGCAGCTTGCAGTGAAAGCGCTTCCAGAGGGGAGTCTAATGAGGGCAAACATTTGATGGTAGCAGCTTCCCTGCGGGAGATACTCTCTTCGCCAAAATCGAATTATTAGGCGAAAGTAAGTTACAATTCAGTACCCTATCCTAAAGCTTGCTGTTAGGAGGGAATCTGCAGCTTGCAGTGAAAGCGCTTCCAGAGGGGAGTCTAATGAGGGCAAACATTTGATGGTAGCAGCTTCCCTGCGGGAGATACTCTCTTTGCCAAAATCGCATTATTAGGCGAAAGTACGTTACAATTCAGTACCCTATCCTAAAGCTTGCTGTTAGGAGGGAATCTGCAGCTTGCAGTGAAAGCGCTTCCAGAGGGGAGTCTAATGAGGGCAAACATTTGATGGTAGCAGCTTCCCTGCGGGAGATACTCTCTTTGCCAAAATCGCCTTATTAGGCGAAAGGAAGTTACAATTCAGTACCCTATCCTAAAGCTTGCTGTTAGGAGGGAATCTGCAGCTTGCAGTGAAAGCGCTTCCAGAGGGGAGTCTAATGAGGGCAAACATTTGATGGTAGCAGCTTCCCTGCGGGAGATACTCTCTTTGATAAAAACGCATTATTAGGCGAAAGTAAGTTACAATTCAGTACCCCATCCTAAAGCTTGCTGTTAGGAGGGAATCTGCAGCTTGCAGTGAAAGCGCTTCCAGAGGGGAGTCTAATGAGGGCAAACATTTGATGGTAGCAGCTTTCCTGCGGGAGATACTCTCTTTGCCAAAATCGCATTATTAGGCGAAAGTAAGTTACAATTCAGTACCCTATCCTAAAGCTTGCTGTTAGGAGGGAATCTGCAGCTTGCAGTGAAAGCGCTTCCAGAGGGGAGTCTAACGAGGGCAAACATTTGATGGTAGCAGCTTCCCTGCGGGAGATACTCTCTTTGCCAAAATCGCATTATTAGGCGAAAGGAAGTTACAATTCAGTACACTGTCCTAAAGCTTGCTGTTAGGAGGGAATCTGCAGCTTGCAGTGAAAGCGCTTCCAGAGGGGAGTCTAATGAGGGCAAACATTTGATGGTAGCCGCTTCCCTGCGGGAGATACTCTCTTTGATAAAAACCCATTATTAGGCGAAAGTAAGATACAATTCAGTACCCTATCCTAAAGCTTGCTGTTAGGAGGGAATCTGCAGCTTGCAGTGAAAGCGCTTCCAGAGGGGAGTCTAATGAGGGCAAACATTTGATGGTAGCAGCTTCCCTGCGGGAGATATTCTCTTTGCCATAATCGCCTTTGTAGCTGCAGTTAAGTTACAATTCAGTACACTGTCCTACAGCTTGCTGTTAGGAGGGAATCTGCAGCTTGCAGTGAAAGCGCTTCCAGAGGGGAGTCTAATGAGGGCAAAGATTTGATGGTAGCAGCTTCCCTGCGGGAGATAGTCTCTTTGCCAAAATCGCCTTATTGGCCGCAGTTAAGTTACAATTCAGTACCCTATCCTAAAGCTTGCTGTTAGGAGGGAATCTGCAGCTTGCAGTGAAAGCGCTTCCAGAGGGGAGTCTAACGAGGGCAAAGATTTGATGGTAGCATCTTCCCTGCAGGAGATACTCTCTTTGCCAAAATCGCATTATTAGGCGAAAGTAAGTTACAATTCAGTACCCTATCCTAAAGCTTGCTGTTAGGAGGGAATCTGCAGCTTGCAGTGAAAGCGCTTCCAGAGGGGAGTCTAATGAGGGCAAACATTTGATGGTAGCAGCTTCCCTGCGGGAGATACTCTCTTCGCCAAAATCGAATTATTAGGCGAAAGTAAGTTACAATTCAGTACCCTATCCTAAAGCTTGCTGTTAGGAGGGAATCTGCAGCTTGCAGTGAAAGCGCTTCCAGAGGGGAGTCTAATGAGGGCAAACATTTGATGGTAGCAGCTTCCCTGCGGGAGATACTCTCATGCCAAAATCGCATTATTAGGCGAAAGTACGTTACAATTCAGTACCCTATCCTAAAGCTTGCTGTTAGGAGGGAATCTGCAGCTTGCAGTGAAAGCGCTTCCAGAGGGGAGTCTAATGAGGGCAAACATTTGATGGTAGCAGCTTCCCTGCGGGAGATACTCTCTTTGCCAAAATCGCCTTATTAGGCGAAAGGAAGTTACAATTCAGTACCCTATCCTAAAGCTTGCTGTTAGGAGGGAATCTGCAGCTTGCAGTGAAAGCGCTTCCAGAGGGGAGTCTAATGAGGGCAAACATTTGATGGTAGCAGCTTCCCTGCGGGAGATACTCTCTTTGATAAAAACGCATTATTAGGCGAAAGTAAGTTACAATTCAGTACCCCATCCTAAAGCTTGCTGTTAGGAGGGAATCTGCAGCTTGCAGTGAAAGCGCTTCCAGAGGGGAGTCTAATGAGGGCAAACATTTGATGATAGCAGCTTCCCTGCGGGAGATATTCTCTTTGCCATAATCGCCTTTGTAGCTGCAGTTAAGTTACAATTCAGTACACTGTCCTACAGCTTGCTGTTAGGAGGGAATCTGCAGCTTGCAGTGAAAGCGCTTCCAGAGGGGAGTCTAATGAGGGCAAAGATTTGATGGTAGCAGCTTCCCTGCGGGAGATAGTCTCTTTGCCAAAATCGCCTTATTGGCCGCAGTTAAGTTACAATTCAGTACCCTATCCTAAAGCTTGCTGTTAGGAGGGAATCTGCAGCTTGCAGTGAAAGCGCTTCCAGAGGGGAGTCTAACGAGGGCAAAGATTTGATGGTAGCATCTTCCCTGCAGGAGATACTCTCTTTGCCAAAATCGCATTATTAGGCGAAAGTAAGTTACAATTCAGTACCCTATCCTAAAGCTTGCTGTTAGGAGGGAATCTGCAGCTTGCAGTGAAAGCGCTTCCAGAGGGGAGTCTAATGAGGGCAAACATTTGATGGTAGCAGCTTCCCTGCGGGAGATACTCTCTTCGCCAAAATCGAATTATTAGGCGAAAGTAAGTTACAATTCAGTACCCTATCCTAAAGCTTGCTGTTAGGAGGGAATCTGCAGCTTGCAGTGAAAGCGCTTCCAGAGGGGAGTCTAATGAGGGCAAACATTTGATGGTAGCAGCTTCCCTGCGGGAGATACTCTCTTTGCCAAAATCGCATTATTAGGCGAAAGTACGTTACAATTCAGTACCCTATCCTAAAGCTTGCTGTTAGGAGGGAATCTGCAGCTTGCAGTGAAAGCGCTTCCAGAGGGGAGTCTAATGAGGGCAAACATTTGATGGTAGCAGCTTCCCTGCGGGAGATACTCTCTTTGCCAAAATCGCCTTATTAGGCGAAAGGAAGTTACAATTCAGTACCCTATCCTAAAGCTTGCTGTTAGGAGGGAATCTGCAGCTTGCAGTGAAAGCGCTTCCAGAGGGGAGTCTAATGAGGGCAAACATTTGATGGTAGCAGCTTCCCTGCGGGAGATACTCTCTTTGATAAAAACGCATTATTAGGCGAAAGTAAGTTACAATTCAGTACCCCATCCTAAAGCTTGCTGTTAGGAGGGAATCTGCAGCTTGCAGTGAAAGCGCTTCCAGAGGGGAGTCTAATGAGGGCAAACATTTGATGGTAGCAGCTTTCCTGCGGGAGATACTCTCTTTGCCAAAATCGCATTATTAGGCGAAAGTAAGTTACAATTCAGTACCCTATCCTAAAGCTTGCTGTTAGGAGGGAATCTGCAGCTTGCAGTGAAAGCGCTTCCAGAGGGGAGTCTAACGAGGGCAAACATTTGATGGTAGCAGCTTCCCTGCGGGAGATACTCTCTTTGCAAAAATCGCATTATTAGGCGAAAGGAAGTTACAATTCAGTACACTGTCCTAAAGCTTGCTGTTAGGAGGGAATCTGCAGCTTGCAGTGAAAGCGCTTCCAGAGGGGAGTCTAATGAGGGCAAACATTTGATGGTAGCCGCTTCCCTGCGGGAGATACTCTCTTTGATAAAAACCCATTATTAGGCGAAAGTAAGATACAATTCAGTACCCTATCCTAAAGCTTGCTGTTAGGAGGGAATCTGCAGCTTGCAGTGAAAGCGCTTCCAGAGGGGAGTCTAATGAGGGCAAACATTTGATGATAGCAGCTTCCCTGCGGGAGATATTCTCTTTGCCATAATCGCCTTTGTAGCTGCAGTTAAGTTACAATTCAGTACACTGTCCTACAGCTTGCTGTTAGGAGGGAATCTGCAGCTTGCAGTGAAAGCGCTTCCAGAGGGGAGTCTAATGAGGGCAAAGATTTGATGGTAGCAGCTTCCCTGCGGGAGATAGTCTCTTTGCCAAAATCGCCTTATTGGCCGCAGTTAAGTTACAATTCAGTACCCTATCCTAAAGCTTGCTGTTAGGAGGGAATCTGCAGCTTGCAGTGAAAGCGCTTCCAGAGGGGAGTCTAACGAGGGCAAAGATTTGATGGTAGCATCTTCCCTGCAGGAGATACTCTCTTTGCCAAAATCGCATTATTAGGCGAAAGTAAGTTACAATTCAGTACCCTATCCTAAAGCTTGCTGTTAGGAGGGAATCTGCAGCTTGCAGTGAAAGCGCTTCCAGAGGGGAGTCTAATGAGGGCAAACATTTGATGGTAGCAGCTTCCCTGCGGGAGATACTCTCTTCGCCAAAATCGAATTATTAGGCGAAAGTAAGTTACAATTCAGTACCCTATCCTAAAGCTTGCTGTTAGGAGGGAATCTGCAGCTTGCAGTGAAAGCGCTTCCAGAGGGGAGTCTAATGAGGGCAAACATTTGATGGTAGCAGCTTCCCTGCGGGAGATACTCTCTTTGCCAAAATCGCATTATTAGGCGAAAGTACGTTACAATTCAGTACACTATCCTAAAGCTTGCTGTTAGGAGGGAATCTGCAGCTTGCAGTGAAAGCGCTTCCAGAGGGGAGTCTAATGAGGGCAAACATTTGATGGTAGCAGCTTCCCTGCGGGAGATACTCTCTTTGCCAAAATCGCCTTATTAGGCGAAAGGAAGTTACAATTCAGTACCCTATCCTAAAGCTTGCTGTTAGGAGGGAATCTGCAGCTTGCAGTGAAAGCGCTTCCAGAGGGGAGTCTAATGAGGGCAAACATTTGATGGTAGCAGCTTCCCTGCGGGAGATACTCTCTTTGATAAAAACGCATTATTAGGCGAAAGTAAGTTACAATTCAGTACCCCATCCTAAAGCTTGCTGTTAGGAGGGAATCTGCAGCTTGCAGTGAAAGCGCTTCCAGAGGGGAGTCTAATGAGGGCAAACATTTGATGATAGCAGCTTCCCTGCGGGAGATATTCTCTTTGCCATAATCGCCTTTGTAGCTGCAGTTAAGTTACAATTCAGTACACTGTCCTACAGCTTGCTGTTAGGAGGGAATCTGCAGCTTGCAGTGAAAGCGCTTCCAGAGGGGAGTCTAATGAGGGCAAAGATTTGATGGTAGCAGCTTCCCTGCGGGAGATAGTCTCTTTGCCAAAATCGCCTTATTGGCCGCAGTTAAGTTACAATTCAGTACCCTATCCTAAAGCTTGCTGTTAGGAGGGAATCTGCAGCTTGCAGTGAAAGCGCTTCCAGAGGGGAGTCTAACGAGGGCAAAGATTTGATGGTAGCATCTTCCCTGCAGGAGATACTCTCTTTGCCAAAATCGCATTATTAGGCGAAAGTAAGTTACAATTCAGTACCCTATCCTAAAGCTTGCTGTTAGGAGGGAATCTGCAGCTTGCAGTGAAAGCGCTTCCAGAGGGGAGTCTAATGAGGGCAAACATTTGATGGTAGCAGCTTCCCTGCGGGAGATACTCTCTTCGCCAAAATCGAATTATTAGGCGAAAGTAAGTTACAATTCAGTACCCTATCCTAAAGCTTGCTGTTAGGAGGGAATCTGCAGCTTGCAGTGAAAGCGCTTCCAGAGGGGAGTCTAATGAGGGCAAACATTTGATGGTAGCAGCTTCCCTGCGGGAGATACTCTCTTTGCCAAAATCGCATTATTAGGCGAAAGTACGTTACAATTCAGTACCCTATCCTAAAGCTTGCTGTTAGGAGGGAATCTGCAGCTTGCAGTGAAAGCGCTTCCAGAGGGGAGTCTAATGAGGGCAAACATTTGATGGTAGCAGCTTCCCTGCGGGAGATACTCTCTTTGCCAAAATCGCCTTATTAGGCGAAAGGAAGTTACAATTCAGTACCCTATCCTAAAGCTTGCTGTTAGGAGGGAATCTGCAGCTTGCAGTGAAAGCGCTTCCAGAGGGGAGTCTAATGAGGGCAAACATTTGATGGTAGCAGCTTCCCTGCGGGAGATACTCTCTTTGATAAAAACGCATTATTAGGCGAAAGTAAGTTACAATTCAGTACCCCATCCTAAAGCTTGCTGTTAGGAGGGAATCTGCAGCTTGCAGTGAAAGCGCTTCCAGAGGGGAGTCTAATGAGGGCAAACATTTGATGGTAGCAGCTTTCCTGCGGGAGATACTCTCTTTGCCAAAATCGCATTATTAGGCGAAAGTAAGTTACAATTCAGTACCCTATCCTAAAGCTTGCTGTTAGGAGGGAATCTGCAGCTTGCAGTGAAAGCGCTTCCAGAGGGGAGTCTAACGAGGGCAAACATTTGATGGTAGCAGCTTCCCTGCGGGAGATACTCTCTTTGCCAAAATCGCATTATTAGGCGAAAGGAAGTTACAATTCAGTACACTGTCCTAAAGCTTGCTGTTAGGAGGGAATCTGCAGCTTGCAGTGAAAGCGCTTCCAGAGGGGAGTCTAATGAGGGCAAACATTTGATGGTAGCCGCTTCCCTGCGGGAGATACTCTCTTTGATAAAAACCCATTATTAGGCGAAAGTAAGATACAATTCAGTACCCTATCCTAAAGCTTGCTGTTAGGAGGGAATCTGCAGCTTGCAGTGAAAGCGCTTCCAGAGGGGAGTCTAATGAGGGCAAACATTTGATGGTAGCAGCTTCCCTGCGGGAGATACTCTCTTTGCCAAAATCTCATTATTAGGCGAAAGGAAGTTACAATTCAGTACCCTATCCTAAAGCTTGCTGTTAGGAGGGAATCTGCAGCTTGCAGTGAAAGCGCTTCCAGAGGGGAGTCTAATGAGGGCAAACATTTGATGGTAGCAGCTTCCCTGCGGGAGATGCTCTCATTGCCAAAATCGCTTTATGAGGCGAAAGTAAGTTACAATTCAGTACCCTATCCTAAAGCTTGCTGTTAGGAGGGAATCTGCAGCTTGCAGTGAAAGCGCTTCCAGAGGGGAGTGTAACGAGGGCAAAGATTTGATGGTAGCAGCTTCCCTGCGGGAGATAGTCTCTTTTCCAAAATCGCATTATTAGGCGAAAGTAAGTTACAATTCAGTACCCTATCCTAAAGCTTGCTGTTAGGAGGGAATCTGCAGCTTGCAGTGAAAGCGCTTCCAGAGGGGAGTCTAATGAGGGCAAACATTTGATGGTAGCAGCTTCCCTGCGGGAGATAGTCTCTTTTCCAAAATCGCATTATTAGGCGAAAGGAAGTTACAATTCAGTACCCTATCCTAAAGCTTGCTGTTAGGAGGGAATCTGCAGCTTGCAGTGAAAGCGCTTCCAGAGGGGAGTCTAATGAGGGCAAACATTTGATGGTAGCAGCTTCCCTGCGGGAGATAGTCTCTTTTCCAAAATCGCATTATTAGGCGAAAGTAAGTTACAATTCAGTACCCTATCTTAAAGCTTGCTGTTAGGAGGGAATCTGCAGCTTGCAGTGAAAGCGCTTCCAGAGGGGAGTCTAATGAGGGCAAACATTTGATGGTAGCAGCGTCCCTGCGGGAGATACTCTCTTTGCCAAAATCGCATTATTAGGCGAAAGTAAGTTACAATTCAGTACCCTATCCAAAGCTTGCTCTTAGGAGGGAATCTGCAGCTTGCAGTGAAAGCGCTTCCAGAGGGGAGTCTAATGAGGGCAAACATTTGATGGTAGCAGCTTCCCTGCGGGAGATACTCTCTTTGCCAAAATCGCATTATTAGGCGAAAGTAAGTTACAATTCAGTACCCTATCCTAAAGCTTGCTGTTAGGAGGGAATCTGCAGCTTGCAGTGAAAGCGCTTCCAGAGGGGAGTCTAATGAGGGCAAAGATTTGATGGTAGCAGCTTCCCTGCGGGAGATAGTCTCTTTGCCAAAATAGCCTTATTGGCCGCAGTTAAGTTACAATTCAGTACCCTATCCTAAAGCTTGCTGTTAGGAGGGAATCTGCAGCTTGCAGTGAAAGCGCTTCCAGAGGGGAGTCTAACGAGGGCAAAGATTTGATGGTAGCAGCTTCCCTGAGGGAGATACTCTCTTCGCCAAAATCGCATTATTAGGCGAAAGGAAGTTACAATTCAGTACCCTATCCTAAAGCTTGCTGTTAGGAGGGAATCTGCAGCTTGCAGTGAAAGCGCTTCCAGAGGGGAGTCTAATGAGGGCAAACATTTGATGGTAGCAGCTTCCCTGCGGGAGATACTCTCTTCGCCAAAATCGCATTATTAGGCGAAAGTAAGTTACAATTCAGTACCCTATCCTAAAGCTTGCTGTTAGGAGGGAATCTGCAGCTTGCAGTGAAAGCGCTTCCAGAGGGGAGTCTAATGAGGGCAAACATTTGATGGTAGCAGCTTCCCTGCGGGAGATACTCTCTTTGCCAAAATCGCATTATTAGGCGAAAGTAAGTTACAATTCAGTACCCTATCCTAAAGCTTGCTGTTAGGAGGAAATCTGCAGCTTGCAGTGAAAGCGCTTCCAGAGGGGAGTCTAATGAGGGCAAACATTTGATGGTAGCAGCTTCCCTGCGGGAGATACTCTCTTTGCCAAAATCGCGGTATTAGGCGAAAGTAAGTTACAATTCAGTACCCTATCCTAAAGCTTGCTGTTAGGAGGGAATCTGCAGCTTGCAGTGAAAGCGCTTCCAGAGGGGAGTCTAATGAGGGCAAACATTTGATGGTAGCAGCTTCCCTGCGGGAGATAGTCTCTTTGCCAAAATCGCTTTATTAGGCGAAAGTAAGTTACAATTCAGTACCCTATCCTAAAGCTTGCTGTTAGGAGGGAATCTGCAGCTTGCAGTGAAAGCGCTTCCAGAGGGGAGTCTAATGAGGGCAAACATTTGATGGTAGCAGCTTCCCTGCGGGAGATAGTCTCTTTTCAAAAATCGCATTATTAGGCGAAAGTAAGTTACAATTCAGTACCCTATCCTAAAGCTTGCTGTTAGGAGGGAATCTGCAGCTTGCAGTGAAAGCGCTTCCAGAGGGGAGTCTAATGAGGGCAAACATTTGATGGTAGCAGCTTCCCTGCGGGAGATAGTCTCTTCGCCAAAATCGCATTATTAGGCGAAAGTAAGTTACAATTCAGTACCCTATCCTAAAGCTTGCTGTTAGGAGGGAATCTGCAGCTTGCAGTGAAAGCGCTTCCAGAGGGGAGTCTAATGAGGGCAAACATTTGATGGTAGCAGCTTCCCTGCGGGAGATAGTCTCTTTGCCAAAATCGCATTATTAGGCGAAAGTAAGATACAATTCAGTACCCTATCCTAAAGCTTGCTGTTAGGAGGAAATCTGCAGCTTGCAGTGAAAGCGCTTCCAGAGGGGAGTCTAATGAGGGCAAACATTTGATGGTAGCAGCTTCCCTGCGGGAGATAGTCTCTTTTCCAAAATCGCATTATTAGGGGAAAGTAAGTTACAATTCAGTACCCTATCCTAAAGCTTGCTGTTAGGAGGGAATCTGCAGCTTGCAGTGAAAGCGCTTCCAGAGGGGAGTCTAACGAGGGCAAAGATTTGATGGTAGCAGCTTCCCTGCGGGAGATACTCTCTTTGCCAAAATCGCATTATTAAGCGAAAGGAAGTTACAATTCAGTACCCTATCCTAAAGCTTGCTGTTAGGAGGGAATCTGCAGCTTGCAGTGAAAGCGCTTCCAGAGGGGAGTCTAATGAGGGCAAACATTTGATGGTAGCAGCTTCCCTGCGGGAGATAGTCTCTTTTCCAAAATCGCATTATTAGGCGAAAGTAAGTTACAATTCAGTACCCTATCCTAAAGCTTGCTGTTAGGAGGGAATCTGCAGCTTGCAGTGAAAGCGCTTCCAGAGGGGAGTCTAATGAGGGCAAACATTTGATGATAGCAGCTTCCCTGCGGGAGATATTCTCTTTGCCAAAATCGCCTTATTAGCTGCAGTTAAGTTACAATTCAGTACCCTATCCTAAAGCTTGCTGTTAGGAGGGAATCTGCAGCTTGCAGTGAAAGCGCTTCCAGAGGGGAGTCTAATGAGGGCAAAGATTTGATGGTAGCAGCTTCCCTGCGGGAGATAGTCTCTTTTCAAAAATCGCATTATTAGGCGAAAGTAAGTTACAATTCAGTACCCTATCCTAAAGCTTGCTGTTAGGAGGGAATCTGCAGCTTGCAGTGAAAGCGCTTCCAGAGGGGAGTCTAATGAGGGCAAACATTTGATGGTAGCAGCTTCCCTGCGGGAGATAGTCTCTTCGCCAAAATCGCATTATTAGGCGAAAGTAAGTTACAATTCAGTACCCTATCCTAAAGCTTGCTGTTAGGAGGGAATCTGCAGCTTGCAGTGAAAGCGCTTCCAGAGGGGAGTCTAATGAGGGCAAACATTTGATGGTAGCAGCTTCCCTGCGGGAGATAGTCTCTTTGCCAAAATCGCATTATTAGGCGAAAGTAAGTTACAATTCAGTACCCTATCCTAAAGCTTGCTGTTAGGAGGAAATCTGCAGCTTGCAGTGAAAGCGCTTCCAGAGGGGAGTCTAATGAGGGCAAACATTTGATGGTAGCAGCTTCCCTGCGGGAGATAGTCTCTTTTCCAAAATCGCATTATTAGGGGAAAGTAAGTTACAATTCAGTACCCTATCCTAAAGCTTGCTGTTAGGAGGGAATCTGCAGCTTGCAGTGAAAGCGCTTCCAGAGGGGAGTCTAACGAGGGCAAAGATTTGATGGTAGCAGCTTCCCTGCGGGAGATACTCTCTTTGCCAAAATCGCATTATTAAGCGAAAGGAAGTTACAATTCAGTACCCTATCCTAAAGCTTGCTGTTAGGAGGGAATCTGCAGCTTGCAGTGAAAGCGCTTCCAGAGGGGAGTCTAATGAGGGCAAACATTTGATGGTAGCAGCTTCCCTGCGGGAGATAGTCTCTTTGCCAAAATCGCATTATTAGGCGAAAGTACGTTACAATTCAGTACCCTATCCTAAAGCTTGCTGTTAGGAGGGAATCTGCAGCTTGCAGTGAAAGCGCTTCCAGAGGGGAGTCTAACGAAGGCAAAGATTTGATGGTAGCAGCTTCCCTGCGGGAGATACTCTCTTTGCCAAAATCGCATTATTAGGCGAAAGGAAGTTACAATTCAGTACCCTATCCTAAAGCTTGCTGTTAGGAGGGAATCTGCAGCTTGCAGTGAAAGCGCTTCCAGAGGGGAGTCTAATGAGGGCAAACATTTGATGGTAGCAGCTTCCCTGCGGGAGATACTCAATTCGCCAAAATCGAATTATTAGGCGAAAGTTAGTTACAATTCAGTACCCTATCCTAAAGCTTGCTGTTAGGAGGGAATCTGCAGCTTGCAGTGAAAGCGCTTCCAGAGGGGAGTCTAATGAGGGCAAACATTTGATGGTAGCAGCTTCCCTGCGGGAGATACTCTCTTTGCCAAAATCGCATTATTAGGCGAAAGTACGTTACAATTCAGTACCCTATCCTAAAGCTTGCTGTTAGGAGGGAATCTGCAGCTTGCAGTGAAAGCGCTTCCAGAGGGGAGTCTAATGAGGGCAAACATTTGATGGTAGCAGCTTCCCTGCGGGAGATAGTCTCTTTGCCAAAATCGCATTATTAGGCGAAAGTAAGTTACAATTCAGTACCCTATCCTAAAGCTTGCTGTTAGGAGGAAATCTGCAGCTTGCAGTGAAAGCGCTTCCAGAGGGGAGTCTAATGAGGGCAAACATTTGATGGTAGCAGCTTCCCTGCGGGAGATAGTCTCTTTTCCAAAATCGCATTATTAGGGGAAAGTAAGTTACAATTCAGTACCCTATCCTAAAGCTTGCTGTTAGGAGGGAATCTGCAGCTTGCAGTGAAAGCGCTTCCAGAGGGGAGTCTAACGAGGGCAAAGATTTGATGGTAGCAGCTTCCCTGCGGGAGATACTCTCTTTGCCAAAATCGCATTATTAAGCGAAAGGAAGTTACAATTCAGTACCCTATCCTAAAGCTTGCTGTTAGGAGGGAATCTGCAGCTTGCAGTGAAAGCGCTTCCAGAGGGGAGTCTAATGAGGGCAAACATTTGATGGTAGCAGCTTCCCTGCGGGAGATAGTCTCTTTGCCAAAATCGCATTATTAGGCGAAAGTACGTTACAATTCAGTACCCTATCCTAAAGCTTGCTGTTAGGAGGGAATCTGCAGCTTGCAGTGAAAGCGCTTCCAGAGGGGAGTCTAATGAGGGCAAAGATTTGATGGTAGCAGCTTCCCTGCGGGAGATACTCTCTTCGCCAAAATCGCATTATTAGGCGAAAGTAAGTTACAATTCAGTACCCTATCCTAAAGCTTGCTGTTAGGAGGGAATCTGCAGCTTGCAGTGAAAGCGCTTCCAGAGGGGAGTCTAACGAGGGCAAAGATTTGATGGTAGCAGCTTCCCTGCGGGAGATAGTCTCTTCGCCAAAATCGAATTATTAGGCGAAAGTAAGTTACAATTCAGTACCCTATCCTAAAGCTTGCTGTTAGGAGGAAATCTGCAGCTTGCAGTGAAAGCGCTTCCAGAGGGGAGTCTAATGAGGGCAAACATTTGATGGTAGCAGCTTCCCTGCGGGAGATAGTCTCTTTGCCAAAATCGCCTTATTGGCCGCAGTTAAGTTACAATTCAGTACCCTATCCTAAAGCTTGCTGTTAGGAGGGAATCTGCAGCTTGCAGTGAAAGCGCTTCCAGAGGGGAGTCTAATGAGGGCAAACATTTGATGGTAGCAGCTTCCCTGCGGGAGATAGTCTCTTTGCCAAAATCGCCTTATTGGCCGCAGTTAAGTTACAATTCAGTACCCTATCCTAAAGCTTGCTGTTAGGAGGGAATCTGCAGCTTGCAGTGAAAGCGCTTCCAGAGGGGAGTCTAACGAAGGCAAAGATTTGATGGTAGCAGCTTCCCTGCGGGAGATACTCTCTTTGCCAAAATCGCATTATTAGGCGAAAGGAAGTTACAATTCAGTACCCTATCCTAAAGCTTGCTGTTAGGAGGGAATCTGCAGCTTGCAGTGAAAGCGCTTCCAGAGGGGAGTCTAATGAGGGCAAACATTTGATGGTAGCAGCTTCCCTGCGGGAGATACTCAATTCGCCAAAATCGAATTATTAGGCGAAAGTTAGTTACAATTCAGTACCCTATCCTAAAGCTTGCTGTTAGGAGGGAATCTGCAGCTTGCAGTGAAAGCGCTTCCAGAGGGGAGTCTAATGAGGGCAAACATTTGATGGTAGCAGCTTCCCTGCGGGAGATACTCTCTTTGCCAAAATCGCATTATTAGGCGAAAGTACGTTACAATTCAGTACCCTATCCTAAAGCTTGCTGTTAGGAGGGAATCTGCAGCTTGCAGTGAAAGCGCTTCCAGAGGGGAGTCTAATGAGGGCAAACATTTGATGGTAGCAGCTTCCCTGCGGGAGATAGTCTCTTTTCCAAAATCGCATTATTAGGCGAAAGTAAGTTACAATTCAGTACCCTATCCTAAAGCTTGCTGTTAGGAGGGAATCTGCAGCTTGCAGTGAAAGCGCTTCCAGAGGGGAGTCTAATGAGGGCAAAGATTTGATGGTAGCAGGTTCCCTGCGGGAGATAGTCTCTTTTCCAAAACCCCATTATTAGGCGAAAGTAAGATACAATTCAGTACCCTATCCTAAAGCTTGCTGTTAGGAGGGAATCTGCAGCTTGCAGTGAAAGCGCTTCCAGAGGGGAGTCTAATGAGGGCAAACATTTGATGGTAGCAGCTTCCCTGCGGGAGATAGTCTCTTTTCCAAAATCGCATTATTAGGCGAAAGTAAGTTACAATTCAGTACCCTATCCTAAAGCTTGCTGTTAGGAGGGAATCTGCAGCTTGCAGTGAAAGCGCTTCCAGAGGGGAGTCTAATGAGGGCAAAGATTTGATGGTAGCAGCTTCCCTGCGGGAGATAGTCTCTTTGCCAAAATCGCCTTATTGGCCGCAGTTAAGTTACAATTCAGTACCCTATCCTAAAGCTTGCTGTTAGGAGGGAATCTGCAGATTGCAGTGAAAGCGCTTCCAGAGGGGAGTCTAACGAGGGCAAAGATTTGATGGTAGCAGCTTCCCTGCGGGAGATACTCTCTTTGCCAAAATCGCATTATTAGGCGAAAGAAAGTTACAATTCAGTACCCTATCCTAAAGCTTGCTGTTAGGAGGAAATCTGCAGCTTGCAGTGAAAGCGCTTCCAGAGGGGAGTCTAATGAGGGCAAACATTTGATGGTAGCAGCTTCCCTGCGGGAGATACTCTCTTTGCCAAAATCGCGGTATTAGGCGAAAGTAAGTTACAATTCAGTACCCTATCCTAAAGCTTGCTGTTAGGAGGGAATCTGCAGCTTGCAGTGAAAGCGCTTCCAGAGGGGAGTCTAATGAGGGCAAAGATTTGATGGTAGCAGCTTCCCTGCGGGAGATAGTCTCTTTGCCAAAATCGCATTATTAGGCGAAAGTAAGTTACAATTCAGTACCCTATCCTAAAGCTTGCTGTTAGGAGGAAATCTGCAGCTTGCAGTGAAAGCGCTTCCAGAGGGGAGTCTAATGAGGGCAAACATTTGATGGTAGCAGCTTCCCTGCGGGAGATAGTCTCTTTGCCAAAATCGCCTTATTGGCCGCAGTTAAGATACAATTCAGTACCCTATCCTAAAGCTTGCTGTTAGGAGGGAATCTGCAGATTGCAGTGAAAGCGCTTCCAGAGGGGAGTCTAACGAGGGCAAAGATTTGATGGTAGCAGCTTCCCTGCGGGAGATAGTCTCTTTGCCAAAATCGCATTATTAGGCGAAAGTAAGTTACAATTCAGTACCCTATCCTAAAGCTTGCTGTTAGGAGGGAATCTGCAGCTTGCAGTGAAAGCGCTTCCAGAGGGGAGTCTAATGAGGGCAAACATTTGATGGTAGCAGCTTCCCTGCGGGAGATAGTCTCTTTGCCAAAATCGCATTATTAGGCGAAAGTAAGTTACAATTCAGTACCCTATCCTAAAGCTTGCTGTTAGGAGGGAATCTGCAGCTTGCAGTGAAAGCGCTTCCAGAGGGGAGTGTAACGAGGGCAAAGATTTGATGGTAGCAGCTTCCCTGCGGGAGATAGTCTCTTTGCCAAAATCGATTTATTAGGCGAAAGTAAGTTACAATTCAGTACCCTATCCTAAAGCTTGCTGTTAGGAGGGAATCTGCAGCTTGCAGTGAAAGCGCTTCCAGAGGGGAGTCTAATGAGGGCAAACATTTGATGGTAGCAGCTTCCCTGCGGGAGATAGTCTCTTTTCCAAAATCGCATTATTAGGCGAAAGTAAGTTACAATTCAGTACCCTATCCTAAAGCTTGCTGTTAGGAGGGAATCTGCAGCTTGCAGTGAAAGCGCTTCCAGAGGGGAGTCTAATGAGGGCAAACATTTCATGATAGCAGCTTCCCTGCGGGAGATATTCTCTTTGCCATAATCGCCTTTGTAGCTGCAGTTAAGTTACAATTCAGTACCCTATCCTACAGCTTGCTGTTAGGAGGGAATCTGCAGCTTGCAGTGAAAGCGCTTCCAGAGGGGAGTCTAATGAGGGCAAACATTTGATGGTAGCAGCTTCCCTGCGGGAGATAGTCTCTTTGCCAAAATCGCCTTATTGGCCGCAGTTAAGTTACAATTCAGTACCCTATCCTAAAGCTTGCTGTTAGGAGGGAATCTGCAGCTTGCAGTGAAAGCGCTTCCAGAGGGGAGTCTAACGAGGGCAAAGATTTGATGGTAGCAGCTTCCCTGCGGGAGATACTCTCTTTGCCAAAATCGCATTATTAAGCGAAAGGAAGTTACAATTCAGTACCCTATCCTAAAGCTTGCTGTTAGGAGGGAATCTGCAGCTTGCAGTGAAAGCGCTTCCAGAGGGGAGTCTAATGAGGGCAAAGATTTGATGGTAGCAGCTTCCCTGCGGGAGATACTCTCTTCGCCAAAATCGAATTATTAGGCGAAAGTAAGTTACAATTCAGTACCCTATCCTAAAGCTTGCTGTTAGGAGGGAATCTGCAGCTTGCAGTGAAAGCGCTTCCAGAGGGGAGTCTAATGAGGGCAAACATTTGATGGTAGCAGCTTCCCTGCGGGAGATAGTCTCTTTGCCAAAATCGCCTTATTGGCCGCAGTTAAGTTACAATTCAGTACCCTATCCTAAAGCTTGCTGTTAGGAGGGAATCTGCAGCTTGCAGTGAAAGCGCTTCCAGAGGGGAGTCTAATGAGGGCAAACATTTGATGGTAGCAGCTTCCCTGCGGGAGATAGTCTCTTTGCCAAAATCGCATTATTAGGCGAAAGTAAGTTACAATTCAGTACCCTATCCTAAAGCTTGCTGTTAGGAGGGAATCTGCAGCTTGCAGTGAAAGCGCTTCCAGAGGGGAGTCTAATGAGGGCAAACATTTGATGGTAGCAGCTTCCCTGCGGGAGATAGTCTCTTTGCCAAAATCGCATTATTAGGCGAAAGTAAGATACAATTCAGTACCCTATCCTAAAGCTTGCTGTTAGGAGGGAATCTGCAGCTTGCAGTGAAAGCGCTTCCAGAGGGGAGTCTAATGAGGGCAAACATTTGATGGTAGCAGCTTCCCTGCGGGAGATAGTCTCTTTGCCAAAATCGCATTATTAGGCGAAAGTAAGTTACAATTCAGTACCCTATCCTAAAGCTTGCTGTTAGGAGGGAATCTGCAGCTTGCAGTGAAAGCGCTTCCAGAGGGGAGTCTAATGAGGGCAAACATTTGATGGTAGCAGCTTCCCTGCGGGAGATAGTCTCTTTGCCAAAATCGACTTATTGGCCGCAGTTAAGTTACAATTCAGTACCCTATCCAAAGCTTGCTGTTAGGAGGGAATCTGCAGCTTGCAGTGAAAGCGCTTCCAGAGGGGAGTCTAATGAGGGCAAAGATTTGATGGTAGCAGCTTCCCTGCGGGAGATACTCTCTTTGCCAAAATCGCATTATTAGGCGAAAGTAAGTTACAATTCAGTACCCTATCCTAAAGCTTGCTGTTAGGAGGAAATCTGCAGCTTGCAGTGAAAGCGCTTCCAGAGGGGAGTCTAATGAGGGCAAACATTTGATGGTAGCAGCTTCCCTGCGGGAGATAGTCTCTTTGCCAAAATCGCCTTATTGGCCGCAGTTAAGTTACAATTCAGTACCCTATCCTAAAGCTTGCTGTTAGGAGGGAATCTGCAGCTTGCAGTGAAAGCGCTTCCAGAGGGGAGTCTAATGAGGGCAAACATTTGATGGTAGCAGCTTCCCTGCGGGAGATAGTCTCTTTGCCAAAATCGCCTTATTGGCCGCAGTTAAGTTACAATTCAGTACCCTATCCTAAAGCTTGCTGTTAGGAGGGAATCTGCAGCTTGCAGTGAAAGCGCTTCCAGAGGGGAGTCTAATGAGGGCAAAGATTTGATGGTAGCAGCTTCCCTGCGGAAGATACTCTCTTCGCCAAAATCGCATTATTAGGCGAAAGTAAGTTACAATTCAGTACCTTATCCTAAAGCTTGCTGTTAGGAGGAAATCTGCAGCTTGCAGTGAAAGCGCTTCCAGAGGGGAGTCTAATGAGGGCAAAGATTTGATGGTAGCAGCTTCCCTGCGGAAGATAGTCTCTTTGCCAAAATCGCCTTATTGGCCGCAGTTAAGTTACAATTCAGTACCCTATCCTAAAGCTTGCTGTTAGGAGGGAATCTGCAGCTTGCAGTGAAAGCGCTTCCAGAGGGGAGTCTAACGAGGGCAAAGATTTGATGGTAGCAGCTTCCCTGCGGGAGATACTCTCTTCGCCAAAATCGCATTATTAGGCGAAAGGAAGTTACAATTCAGTACCCTATCCTAAAGCTTGCTGTTAGGAGGGAATCTGCAGCTTGCAGTGAAAGCGCTTCCAGAGGGGAGTCTAATGAGGGCAAACATTTGATGGTAGCAGCTTCCCTGCGGGAGATACTCTCTTCGCCAAAATCGAATTATTAGGCGAAAGTAAGTTACAATTCAGTACCCTATCCTAAAGCTTGCTGTTAGGAGGGAATCTGCAGCTTGCAGTGAAAGCGCTTCCAGAGGGTAGTCTAATGAGGGCAAACATTTGATGGTAGCAGCTTCCCTGCGGGAGATAGTCTCTTTGCCAAAATCGCATTATTAGGCGAAAGTAAGTTACAATTCAGTACCCTATCCTAAAGCTTGCTGTTAGGAGGGAATCTGCAGCTTGCAGTGAAAGCGCTTCCAGAGGGGAGTCTAATGAGGGCAAACATTTGATGGTAGCAGCTTCCCTGCGGGAGATAGTCTCTTTGCCAAAATCGCATTATTAGGCGAAAGTAAGTTACAATTCAGTACCCTATCCTAAAGCTTGCTGTTAGGAGGGAATCTGCAGCTTGCAGTGAAAGCGCTTCCAGAGGGGAGTCTAATGAGGGCAAAGATTTGATGGTAGCAGCTTCCCTGCGGGAGATACTCTCTTTGCCAAAATCGCATTATTAGGCGAAAGTAAGTTACAATTCAGTACCCTATCCTAAAGCTTGCTGTTAGGAGGGAATCTGCAGCTTGCAGTGAAAGCGCTTCCAGAGGGGAGTCTAATGAGGGCAAACATTTGATGGTAGCAGCTTCCCTGCGGGAGATAGTCTCTTTGCCAAAATCGCCTTATTGGCCGCAGTTAAGTTACAATTCAGTACCCTATCCTAAAGCTTGCTGTTAGGAGGGAATCTGCAGCTTGCAGTGAAAGCGCTTCCAGAGGGGAGTCTAATGAGGGCAAACATTTGATGGTAGCAGCTTCCCTGCGGGAGATACTCTCTTTGCCAAAATCTCATTATTAGGCGAAAGTAAGTTACAATTCAGTACCCTATCCTAAAGCTTGCTGTTAGGAGGGAATCTGCAGATTGCAGTGAAAGCGCTTCCAGAGGGGAGTCTAATGAGGGCAAACATTTGATGGTAGCAGCTTCCCTGCGGGAGATACTCTCTTTTCCAAAATCGCATTATTAGGCGAAAGTAAGTTACAATTCAGTACCCTATCCTAAAGCTTGCTGTTAGGAGGGAATCTGCAGCTTGCAGTGAAAGCGCTTCCAGAGGGGAGTCTAATGAGGGCAAACATTTGATGGTAGCAGCTTCCCTGCGGGAGATAGTCTCTTTTCCAAAATCGCATTATTAGGCGAAAGTAAGTTACAATTCAGTACCCTATCCTAAAGCTTGCTGTTAGGAGGGAATCTGCAGCTTGCAGTGAAAGCGCTTCCAGAGGGGAGTCTAATGAGGGCAAACATTTGATGATAGCAGCTTCCCTGCAGGAGATATTCTCTTTGCCATAATCGCCTTTGTAGCTGCAGTTAAGTTACAATTCAGTACCCTATCCTACAGCTTGCTGTTAGGAGGGAATCTGCAGCTTGCAGTGAAAGCGCTTCCAGAGGGGAGTCTAATGAGGGCAAACATTTGATGGTAGCAGCTTCCCTGCGGGAGATAGTCTCTTTGCCAAAATCGCATTATTAGGCGAAAGTAAGTTACAATTCAGTACCCTATCCTAAAGCTTGCTGTTAGGAGGGAATCTGCAGCTTGCAGTGAAAGCGCTTCCAGAGGGGAGTCTAATGAGGGCAAAGATTTGATGGTAGCAGCTTCCCTGCGGGAGATACTCTCTTTGCCAAAATCGCATTATTAGGCGAAAGTAAGTTACAATTCAGTACCCTATCCTAAAGCTTGCTGTTAGGAGGAAATCTGCAGCTTGCAGTGAAAGCGCTTCCAGAGGGGAGTCTAACGAGGGCAAACATTTGATGGTAGCAGCTTCCCTGCGGGAGATAGTCTCTTTGCCAAAATCGCCTTATTGGCCGCAGTTAAGTTACAATTCAGTACCCTATCCTAAAGCTTGCTGTTAGGAGGGAATCTGCAGCTTGCAGTGAAAGCGCTTCCAGAGGGGAGTCTAACGAGGGCAAAGATTTGATGGTAGCAGCTTCCCTGCGGGAGATACTCTCTTTGCCAAAATCGCATTATTAAGCGAAAGGAAGTTACAATTCAGTACCCTATCCTAAAGCTTGCTGTTAGGAGGGAATCTGCAGCTTGCAGTGAAAGCGCTTCCAGAGGGGAGTCTAATGAGGGCAAACATTTGATGGTAGCAGCTTCCCTGCGGGAGATAGTCTCTTTGCCAAAATCGCATTATTAGGCGAAAGTAAGTTACAATTCAGTACCCTATCCTAAAGCTTGCTGTTAGGAGGGAATCTGCAGCTTGCAGTGAAAGCGCTTCCAGAGGGGAGTCTAATGAGGGCAAACATTTGATGGTAGCAGCTTCCCTGCGGGAGATAGTCTCTTTGCCAAAATCGCATTATTAGGCGAAAGTAAGATACAATTCAGTACCCTATCCTAAAGCTTGCTGTTAGGAGGGAATCTGCAGCTTGCAGTGAAAGCGCTTCCAGAGGGGAGTCTAATGAGGGCAAACATTTGATGGTAGCAGCTTCCCTGCGGGAGATAGTCTCTTTTCCAAAATCGCATTATTAGGCGAAAGTAAGTTACAATTCAGTACCCTATCCTAAAGCTTGCTGTTAGGAGGGAATCTGCAGCTTGCAGTGAAAGCGCTTCCAGAGGGGAGTCTAATGAGGGCAAACATTTGATGGTAGCAGCTTCCCTGCGGGAGATAGTCTCTTTGCCAAAATCGACTTATTGGCCGCAGTTAAGTTACAATTCAGTACCCTATCCAAAGCTTGCTGTTAGGAGGGAATCTGCAGCTTGCAGTGAAAGCGCTTCCAGAGGGGAGTCTAATGAGGGCAAAGATTTGATGGTAGCAGCTTCCCTGCGGGAGATACTCTCTTTGCCAAAATCGCATTATTAGGCGAAAGTAAGTTACAATTCAGTACCCTATCCTAAAGCTTGCTGTTAGGAGGAAATCTGCAGCTTGCAGTGAAAGCGCTTCCAGAGGGGAGTCTAATGAGGGCAAACATTTGATGGTAGCAGCTTCCCTGCGGGAGATAGTCTCTTTGCCAAAATCGCCTTATTGGCCGCAGTTAAGTTACAATTCAGTACCCTATCCTAAAGCTTGCTGTTAGGAGGGAATCTGCAGCTTGCAGTGAAAGCGCTTCCAGAGGGGAGTCTAATGAGGGCAAACATTTGATGGTAGCAGCTTCCCTGCGGGAGATAGTCTCTTTGCCAAAATCGCCTTATTGGCCGCAGTTAAGTTACAATTCAGTACCCTATCCTAAAGCTTGCTGTTAGGAGGGAATCTGCAGCTTGCAGTGAAAGCGCTTCCAGAGGGGAGTCTAATGAGGGCAAAGATTTGATGGTAGCAGCTTCCCTGCGGAAGATACTCTCTTCGCCAAAATCGCATTATTAGGCGAAAGTAAGTTACAATTCAGTACCCTATCCTAAAGCTTGCTGTTAGGAGGAAATCTGCAGCTTGCAGTGAAAGCGCTTCCAGAGGGGAGTCTAATGAGGGCAAACATTTGATGGTAGCAGCTTCCCTGCGGGAGATAGTCTCTTTGCCAAAATCGCCTTATTGGCCGCAGTTAAGTTACAATTCAGTACCCTATCCTAAAGCTTGCTGTTAGGAGGGAATCTGCAGCTTGCAGTGAAAGCGCTTCCAGAGGGGAGTCTAACGAGGGCAAAGATTTGATGGTAGCAGCTTCCCTGCGGGAGATACTCTCTTCGCCAAAATCGCATTATTAGGCGAAAGGAAGTTACAATTCAGTACCCTATCCTAAAGCTTGCTGTTAGGAGGGAATCTGCAGCTTGCAGTGAAAGCGCTTCCAGAGGGGAGTCTAATGAGGGCAAACATTTGATGGTAGCAGCTTCCCTGCGGGAGATAGTCTCTTTGCCAAAATCGCATTATTAGGCGAAAGTAAGTTACAATTCAGTACCCTATCCTAAAGCTTGCTGTTAGGAGGGAATCTGCAGCTTGCAGTGAAAGCGCTTCCAGAGGGGAGTGTAACGAGGGCAAAGATTTGATGGTAGCAGCTTCCCTGCGGGAGATACTCTCTTTGCCAAAATCGCATTATTAGGCGAAAGTAAGTTACAATTCAGTACCCTATCCTAAAGCTTGCTGTTAGGAGGGAATCTGCAGCTTGCAGTGAAAGCGCTTCCAGAGGGGAGTCTAATGAGGGCAAACATTTGATGGTAGCAGCTTCCCTGCGGGAGATAGTCTCTTTTCCAAAATCGCATTATTAGGCGAAAGTAAGTTACAATTCAGTACCCTATCCTAAAGCTTGCTGTTAGGAGGGAATCTGCAGCTTGCAGTGAAAGCGCTTCCAGAGGGGAGTCTAATGAGGGCAAACATTTGATGATAGCAGCTTCCCTGCAGGAGATATTCTCTTTGCCATAATCGCCTTTGTAGCTGCAGTTAAGTTACAATTCAGTACCCTATCCTACAGCTTGCTGTTAGGAGGGAATCTGCAGCTTGCAGTGAAAGCGCTTCCAGAGGGGAGTCTAATGAGGGCAAACATTTGATGGTAGCAGCTTCCCTGCGGGAGATAGTCTCTTTGCCAAAATCGCATTATTAGGCGAAAGTAAGTTACAATTCAGTACCCTATCCTAAAGCTTGCTGTTAGGAGGGAATCTGCAGCTTGCAGTGAAAGCGCTTCCAGAGGGGAGTCTAATGAGGGCAAAGATTTGATGGTAGCAGCTTCCCTGCGGGAGATACTCTCTTTGCCAAAATCGCATTATTAGGCGAAAGTAAGTTACAATTCAGTACCCTATCCTAAAGCTTGCTGTTAGGAGGAAATCTGCAGCTTGCAGTGAAAGCGCTTCCAGAGGGGAGTCTAATGAGGGCAAACATTTGATGGTAGCAGCTTCCCTGCGGGAGATAGTCTCTTTGCCAAAATCGCCTTATTGGCCGCAGTTAAGTTACAATTCAGTACCCTATCCTAAAGCTTGCTGTTAGGAGGGAATCTGCAGCTTGCAGTGAAAGCGCTTCCAGAGGGGAGTCTAACGAGGGCAAAGATTTGATGGTAGCAGCTTCCCTGCGGGAGATACTCTCTTTGCCAAAATCGCATTATTAAGCGAAAGGAAGTTACAATTCAGTACCCTATCCTAAAGCTTGCTGTTAGGAGGGAATCTGCAGCTTGCAGTGAAAGCGCTTCCAGAGGGGAGTCTAATGAGGGGAAACATTTGATGTTAGCAGCTTCCCTGCGGGAGATAGTCTCTTTGCCAAAATCGCCTTATTGGCCGCAGTTAAGTTACAATTCAGTACCCTATCCTAAAGCTTGCTGTTAGGAGGGAATCTGCAGCTTGCAGTGAAAGCGCTTCCAGAGGGGAGTCTAACGAGGGCAAAGATTTAATGGTAGCAGCTTCCCTGCGGGAGATACTCTCTTCGCCAAAATCGCATTATTAGGCGAAAGTACGTTACAATTCAGTACCCTATCCTAAAGCTTGCTGTTAGGAGGAAATCTGCAGCTTGCAGTGAAAGCGCTTCCAGAGGGGAGTCTAATGAGGGCAAAGATTTGATGGTAGCAGCTTCCCTGCGGGAGATAGTCTCTTTGCCAAAATCGCCTTATTGGCCGCAGTTAAGTTACAATTCAGTACCCTATCCTAAAGCTTGCTGTTAGGAGGGAATCTGCAGCTTGCAGTGAAAGCGCTTCCAGAGGGGAGTCTAACGAGGGCAAAGATTTGATGGTAGCAGCTTCCCTGCGGGAGATACTCTCTTTGCCAAAATCGCATTATTAAGCGAAAGGAAGTTACAATTCAGTACCATATCCTAAAGCTTGCTGTTAGGAGGGAATCTGCAGCTTGCAGTGAAAGCGCTTCCAGAGGGGAGTCTAATGAGGGCAAACATTTGATGGTAGCAGCTTCCCTGCGGGAGATAGTCTCTTTGCCAAAATCGCATTATTAGGCGAAAGTAAGTTACAATTCAGTACCCTATCCTAAAGCTTGCTGTTAGGAGGGAATCTGCAGCTTGCAGTGAAAGCGCTTCCAGAGGGGAGTCTAATGAGGGCAAAGATTTGATGGTAGCAGCTTCCCTGCGGGAGATACTCTCTTTGCGAAAAATCGCATTATTTGGCGAAAGTAAGTTACAATTCAGTACCCTATCCTAAAGCTTGCTGTTAGGAGGAAATCTGCAGCTTGCAGTGAAAGCGCTTCCAGAGGGGAGTCTAACGAGGGCAAAGATTTAATGGTAGCAGCTTCCCTGCGGGAGATACTCTCTTCGCCAAAATCGCATTATTAGGCGAAAGTACGTTACAATTCAGTACCCTATCCTAAAGCTTGCTGTTAGGAGGAAATCTGCAGCTTGCAGTGAAAGCGCTTCCAGAGGGGAGTCTAATGAGGGCAAACATTTGATGGTAGCAGCTTCCCTGCGGGAGATAGTCTCTTTGCCAAAATCGCCTTATTGGCCGCAGTTAAGTTACAATTCAGTACCCTATCCTAAAGCTTGCTGTTAGGAGGGAATCTGCAGCTTGCAGTGAAAGCGCTTCCAGAGGGGAGTCTAACGAGGGCAAAGATTTGATGGTAGCAGCTTCCCTGCGGGAGATACTCTCTTTGCCAAAATCGCATTATTAAGCGAAAGGAAGTTACAATTCAGTACCCTATCCTAAAGCTTGCTGTTAGGAGGAAATCTGCAGCTTGCAGTGAAAGCGCTTCCAGAGGGGAGTCTAATGAGGGCAAACATTTGATGTTAGCAGCTTCCCTGCGGGAGATAGTCTCTTTGCCAAAATCGCCTTATTGGCCGCAGTTAAGTTACAATTCAGTAC
This sequence comes from Phaenicophaeus curvirostris, assembly GCF_032191515.1. Taxonomy (NCBI): domain Eukaryota; kingdom Metazoa; phylum Chordata; class Aves; order Cuculiformes; family Cuculidae; genus Phaenicophaeus; species Phaenicophaeus curvirostris. Next base: position 168,048 of record NW_027206712.1, read on the forward strand.
CCTATCCTAAAGCTTGCTGTTAGGAGGGAATCTGCAGCTTGCAGTGAAAGCGCTTCCAGAGGGGAGTCTAACGAGGGCAAAGATTTAATGGTAGCAGCTTCCCTGCGGGAGATACTCTCTTTGCCAAAATCGCATTATTAGGCGAAAGTACGTTACAGTTCAGTACCCTATCCTAAAGCTTGCTGTTAGGAGGAAATCTGCAGCTTGCAGTGAAAGCGCTTCCAGAGGGGAGTCTAATGAGGGCAAACATTTGATGGTAGCAGCTTCCCTGCGGGAGATAGTCTCTTTGCCAAAATCGCCTTATTGGCCGCAGTTAAGTTACAATTCAGTACCCTATCCTAAAGCTTGCTGTTAGGAGGGAATCTGCAGCTTGCAGTGAAAGCGCTTCCAGAGGGGAGTCTAACGAGGGCAAAGATTTGATGGTAGCAGCTTCCCTGCGGGAGATACTCTCTTTGCCAAAATCGCATTATTAAGCGAAAGGAAGTTACAATTCAGTACCCTATCCTAAAGCTTGCTGTTAGGAGGGAATCTGCAGCTTGCAGTGAAAGCGCTTCCAGAGGGGAGTCTAATGAGGGGAAACATTTGATGTTAGCAGCTTCCCTGCGGGAGATAGTCTCTTCGCCAAAATCGCCTTATTGGCCGCAGTTAAGTTACAATTCAGTACCCTATCCTAAAGCTTGCTGTTAGGAGGGAATCTGCAGCTTGCAGTGAAAGCTCTTCCAGAGGGGAGTCTAACGAGGGCAAAGATTTAATGGTAGCAGCTTCCCTGCGGGAGATACTCTCTTCGCCAAAATCGCATTATTAGGCGAAAGTACGTTACAATTCAGTACCCTATCCTAAAGCTTGCTGTTAGGAGGGAATCTGCAGCTTGCAGTGAAAGCGCTTCCAGAGGGGAGTCTAATGAGGGCAAAGATTTGATGGTAGCAGCTTCCCTGCGGGAGATACTCTCTTTGCCAAAATCGCATTATTAGGCGAAAGTAAGTTACAATTCAGTACCCTATCCAAAGCTTGCTGTTAGGAGGGAATCTGCAGCTTGCAGTGAAAGCGCTTCCAGAGGGGAGTCTAATGAGGGCAAAGATTTGATGGTAGCAGCTTCCCTGCGGGAGATACTCTCTTTGCGAAAAATCGCATTATTTGGCGAAAGTAAGTTACAATTCAGTACCCTATCCTAAAGCTTGCTGTTAGGAGGAAATCTGCAGCTTGCAGTGAAAGCGCTTCCAGAGGGGAGTCTAATGAGGGCAAACATTTGATGGTAGCAGCTTCCCTGCGGGAGATAGTCTCTTTGCCAAAATCGCCTTATTGGCCGCAGTTAAGTTACAATTCAGTACCCTATCCTAAAGCTTGCTGTTAGGAGGGAATCTGCAGCTTGCAGTGAAAGCGCTTCCAGAGGGGAGTCTAACGAGGGCAAAGATTTGATGGTAGCAGCTTCCCTGCGGGAGATACTCTCTTTGCCAAAATCGCATTATTAAGCGAAAGGAAGTTACAATTCAGTACCCTATCCTAAAGCTTGCTGTTAGGAGGGAATCTGCAGCTTGCAGTGAAAGCGCTTCCAGAGGGGAGTCTAATGAGGGGAAACATTTGATGTTAGCAGCTTCCCTGCGGGAGATAGTCTCTTTGCCAAAATCGCCTTATTGGCCGCAGTTAAGTTACAATTCAGTACCCTATCCTAAAGCTTGCTGTTAGGAGGGAATCTGCAGCTTGCAGTGAAAGCGCTTCCAGAGGGGAGTCTAATGAGGGCAAAGATTTGATGGTAGCAGCTTCCCTGCGGGAGATACTCTCTTTGCCAAAATCGCATTATTAGGCGAAAGTAAGTTACAATTCAGTACCCTATCCTAAAGCTTGCTGTTAGGAGGAAATCTGCAGCTTGCAGTGAAAGCGCTTCCAGAGGGGAGTCTAATGAGGGCAAACATTTGATGGTAGCAGCTTCCCTGCGGGAGATAGTCTCTTTGCCAAAATCGCCTTATTGGCCGCAGTTAAGTTACAATTCAGTACCCTATCCTAAAGCTTGCTGTTAGGAGGGAATCTGCAGCTTGCAGTGAAAGCGCTTCCAGAGGGGAGTCTAACGAGGGCAAAGATTTGATGGTAGCAGCTTCCCTGCGGGAGATACTCTCTTTGCCAAAATCGCATTATTAAGCGAAAGGAAGTTACAATTCAGTACCCTATCCTAAAGCTTGCTGTTAGGAGGGAATCTGCAGCTTGCAGTGAAAGCGCTTCCAGAGGGGAGTCTAATGAGGGGAAACATTTGATGTTAGCAGCTTCCCTGCGGGAGATAGTCTCTTTGCCAAAATCGCCTTATTGGCCGCAGTTAAGTTACAATTCAGTACCCTATCCTAAAGCTTGCTGTTAGGAGGGAATCTGCAGCTTGCAGTGAAAGCGCTTCCAGAGGGGAGTCTAACGAGGGCAAAGATTTAATGGTAGCAGCTTCCCTGCGGGAGATACTCTCTTCGCCAAAATCGCATTATTAGGCGAAAGTACGTTACAATTCAGTACCCTATCCTAAAGCTTGCTGTTAGGAGGAAATCTGCAGCTTGCAGTGAAAGCGCTTCCAGAGGGGAGTCTAATGAGGGCAAACATTTGATGGTAGCAGCTTCCCTGCGGGAGATAGTCTCTTTGCCAAAATCGCCTTATTGGCCGCAGTTAAGTTACAATTCAGTACCCTATCCTAAAGCTTGCTGTTAGGAGGGAATCTGCAGCTTGCAGTGAAAGCGCTTCCAGAGGGGAGTCTAACGAGGGCAAAGATTTGATGGTAGCAGCTTCCCTGCGGGAGATACTCTCTTTGCCAAAATCGCATTATTAAGCGAAAGGAAGTTACAATTCAGTACCCTATCCTAAAGCTTGCTGTTAGGAGGGAATCTGCAGCTTGCAGTGAAAGCGCTTCCAGAGGGGAGTCTAATGAGGGGAAACATTTGATGTTAGCAGCTTCCCTGCGGGAGATAGTCTCTTTGCCAAAATCGCCTTATTGGCCGCAGTTAAGTTACAATTCAGTACCCTATCCTAAAGCTTGCTGTTAGGAGGGAATCTGCAGCTTGCAGTGAAAGCGCTTCCAGAGGGGAGTCTAATGAGGGCAAACATTTGATGGTAGCAGCTTCCCTGCGGGAGATACTCTCTTTGCCAAAATCGCATTATTAGGCGAAAGTAAGTTACAATTCAGTACCCTATCCAAAGCTTGCTGTTAGGAGGGAATCTGCAGCTTGCAGTGAAAGCGCTTCCAGAGGGGAGTCTAATGAGGGCAAACATTTGATGGTAGCAGCTTCCCTGCGGGAGATAGTCTCTTTGCCAAAATCGCCTTATTGGCCGCAGTTAAGTTACAATTCAGTACCCTATCCTAAAGCTTGCTGTTAGGAGGGAATCTGCAGCTTGCAGTGAAAGCGCTTCCAGAGGGGAGTCTAACGAGGGCAAAGATTTGATGGTAGCAGCTTCCCTGCGGGAGATACTCTCTTTGCCAAAATCGCATTATTAAGCGAAAGGAAGTTACAATTCAGTACCCTATCCTAAAGCTTGCTGTTAGGAGGGAATCTGCAGCTTGCAGTGAAAGCGCTTCCAGAGGGGAGTCTAATGAGGGCAAACATTTGATGTTAGCAGCTTCCCTGCGGGAGATAGTCTCTTTGCCAAAATCGCCTTATTGGCCGCAGTTAAGTTACAATTCAGTACCCTATCCTAAAGCTTGCTGTTAGGAGGGAATCTGCAGCTTGCAGTGAAAGCGCTTCCAGAGGGGAGTCTAACGAGGGCAAAGATTTAATGGTAGCAGCTTCCCTGCGGGAGATACTCTCTTCGCCAAAATCGCATTATTAGGCGAAAGTACGTTACAATTCAGTACCCTATCCTAAAGCTTGCTGTTAGGAGGAAATCTGCAGCTTGCAGTGAAAGCGCTTCCAGAGGGGAGTCTAATGAGGGCAAACATTTGATGGTAGCAGCTTCCCTGCGGGAGATAGTCTCTTTGCCAAAATCGCCTTATTGGCCGCAGTTAAGTTACAATTCAGTACCCTATCCTAAAGCTTGCTGTTAGGAGGGAATCTGCAGCTTGCAGTGAAAGCGCTTCCAGAGGGGAGTTTAACGAGGGCAAAGATTTGATGGTAGCAGCTTCCCTGCGGGAGATACTCTCTTTGCCAAAATCGCATTATTAAGCGAAAGGAAGTTACAATTCAGTACCCTATCCTAAAGCTTGCTGTTAGGAGGGAATCTGCAGCTTGCAGTGAAAGCGCTTCCAGAGGGGAGTCTAATGAGGGGAAACATTTGATGTTAGCAGCTTCCCTGCGGGAGATAGTCTCTTTGCCAAAATCGCCTTATTGGCCGCAGTTAAGTTACAATTCAGTACCCTATCCTAAAGCTTGCTGTTAGGAGGGAATCTGCAGCTTGCAGTGAAAGCGCTTCCAGAGGGGAGTCTAATGAGGGCAAACATTTGATGGTAGCAGCTTCCCTGCGGGAGATACTCTCTTTGCCAAAATCGCATTATTAGGCGAAAGTAAGTTACAATTCAGTACCCTATCCAAAGCTTGCTGTTAGGAGGGAATCTGCAGCTTGCAGTGAAAGCGCTTCCAGAGGGGAGTCTAATGAGGGCAAACATTTGATGGTAGCAGCTTCCCTGCGGGAGATAGTCTCTTTGCCAAAATCGCCTTATTGGCCGCAGTTAAGTTACAATTCAGTACCCTATCCTAAAGCTTGCTGTTAGGAGGGAATCTGCAGCTTGCAGTGAAAGCGCTTCCAGAGGGGAGTCTAACGAGGGCAAAGATTTGATGGTAGCAGCTTCCCTGCGGGAGATACTCTCTTTGCCAAAATCGCATTATTAAGCGAAAGGAAGTTACAATTCAGTACCCTATCCTAAAGCTTGCTGTTAGGAGGGAATCTGCAGCTTGCAGTGAAAGCGCTTCCAGAGGGGAGTCTAATGAGGGGAAACATTTGATGTTAGCAGCTTCCCTGCGGGAGATAGTCTCTTTGCCAAAATCGCCTTATTGGCCGCAGTTAAGTTACAATTCAGTACCCTATCCTAAAGCTTGCTGTTAGGAGGGAATCTGCAGCTTGCAGTGAAAGCGCTTCCAGAGGGGAGTCTAACGAGGGCAAAGATTTAATGGTAGCAGCTTCCCTGCGGGAGATAGTCTCTTTGCCAAAATCGCATTATTAGGCGAAAGGAAGTTACAATTCAGTACCCTATCCTAAAGCTTGCTGTTAGGAGGGAATCTGCAGCTTGCAGTGAAAGCGCTTCCAGAGGGGAGTCTAATGAGGGCAAAGATTTGATGGTAACAGCTTCCCTGCGGGAGATACTCTCTTCGCCAAAATCGAATTATTAGGCGAAAGTAAGTTACAATTCAGTACCCTATCCTAAAGCTTGCTGTTAGGAGGGAATCTGCAGCTTGCAGTGAAAGCGCTTCCAGAGGGGAGTCTAACGAGGGCAAAGATTTGATGGTAGCAGCTTCCCTGCGGGAGATACTCTCTTCGCCAAAATCGATTTATTAGGCGAAAGTAAGTTACAATTCAGTACCCTATCCTAAAGCTTGCTGTTAGGAGGGAATCTGCAGCTTGCAGTGAAAGCGCTTCCAGAGGGGAGTCTAATGAGGGCAAACATTTGATGGTAGCAGCTTCCCTGCGGGAGATAGTCTCTTTGCCAAAATCGCATTATTAGGCGAAAGTAAGTTACAATTCAGTACCCTATCCTAAAGCTTGCTGTTAGGAGGAAATCTGCAGCTTGCAGTGAAAGCGCTTCCAGAGGGGAGTCTAATGAGGGCAAACATTTGATGGTAGCAGCTTCCCTGCGGGAGATACTCTCTTTGATAAAAACGCATTATTAGGCGAAAGTAAGTTACAATTCAGTACCCTATCCTAAAGCTTGCTGTTAGGAGGGAATCTGCAGCTTGCAGTGAAAGCGCTTCCAGAGGGGAGTATAAGGAGGGCAAACATTTGATGGTAGCAGCTTCCCTGCGGGAGATAGTCTCTTTTCCAAAATCGCATTATTAGTCGAAAGTAAGTTACAATTCAGTACCCTATCCTAAAGCTTGCTGTTAGGAGGAAATCTGCAGCTTGCAGTGAAAGCGCTTCCAGAGGGGAGTCTAATGAGGGCAAACATTTGATGGTAGCAGCTTCCCTGCGGGAGATACTCTCTTTGCCAAAATCGCAGTATTAGGCGAAAGTAAGTTACAATTCAGTACCCTATCCTAAAGCTTGCTGTTAGGAGGGAATCTGCAGCTTGCAGTGAAAGCGCTTCCAGAGGGGAGTCTAATGAGGGCAAAGATTTGATGGTAGCAGCTTCCCTGCGGGAGATAGTCTCTTTGCCAAAATCGCATTATTAGGCGAAAGTAAGTTACAATTCAGTACCCTATCCTAAAGCTTGCTGTTAGGAGGGAATCTGCAGCTTGCAGTGAAAGCGCTTCCAGAGGGGAGTCTAATGAGGGCAAAGATTTGATGGTAGCAGCTTCCCTGCGGGAGATACTCTCTTTGCCACAATCGCATTATTAGGCGAAAGTAAGTTACAATTCAGTACCCTATCCTAAAGCTTGCTGTTAGGAGGGAATCTGCAGCTTGCAGTGAAAGCGCTTCCAGAGGGGAGTCTAATGAGGGCAAACATTTGATGGTAGCAGCTTCCCTGCGGGAGATAGTCTCTTTGCCAAAATCGCATTATTAGGCGAAAGTAAGTTACAATTCAGTACCCTATCCTAAAGCTTGCTGTTAGGAGGGAATCTGCAGCTTGCAGTGAAAGCGCTTCCAGAGGGGAGTCTAACGAGGGCAAACATTTGATGGTAGCAGCTTCCCTGCGGGAGATACTCTCTTTGCCAAAATCGCATTATTAGGCGAAAGTAAGTTACAATTCAGTACCCTATCCTAAAGCTTGCTGTTAGGAGGGAATCTGCAGCTTGCAGTGAAAGCGCTTCCAGAGGGGAGTCTAATGAGGGCAAACATTTGATGGTAGCAGCTTCCCTGCGGGAGATACTCTCTTTGCCAAAATCGCATTATTAGGCGAAAGGAAGTTACAATTCAGTACCCTATCCTAAAGCTTGCTGTTAGGAGGGAATCTGCAGCTTGCAGTGAAAGCGCTTCCAGAGGGGAGTCTAATGAGGGCAAACATTTGATGGTAGCAGCTTCCCTGCGGGAGATACTCTCTTTGCCAAAATCTCATTATTAGGCGAAAGTAAGTTACAATTCAGTACCCTATCCTAAAGCTTGCTGTTAGGAGGGAATCTGCAGATTGCAGTGAAAGCGCTTCCAGAGGGGAGTCTAATGAGGGCAAACATTTGATGGTAGCAGCTTCCCTGCGGGAGATAGTCTCTTTGCCAAAATCGCATTATTAGGCGAAAGGAAGTTACAATTCAGTACCCTATCCTAAAGCTTGCTGTTAGGAGGGAATCTGCAGCTTGCAGTGAAAGCGCTTCCAGAGGGGAGTCTAATGAGGGCAAACATTTGATGGTAGCAGCTTCCCTGCGGGAGATAGTCTCTTTGCCAAAATCGCATTATTGGCCGCAGTTAAGTTACAATTCAGTACCCTATCCTAAAGCTTGCTGTTAGGAGGGAATCTGCAGCTTGCAGTGAAAGCGCTTCCAGAGGGGAGTCTAATGAGGGCAAACATTTGATGGTAGCAGCTTCCCTGCGGGAGATACTCTCATTGCCAAAATCGCCTTATTAGGCGAAAGTAAGTTACAATTCAGTACCCTATCCTAAAGCTTGCTGTTAGGAGGGAATCTGCAGCTTGCAGTGAAAGCGCTTCCAGAGGGGAGTCTAATGAGGGCAAACATTTGATGGTAGCAGCTTCCCTGCGGGAGATACTCTCTTTGATAAAAACGCATTATTAGGCGAAAGTAAGTTACAATTCAGTACCCTATCCTAAAGCTTGCTGTTAGGAGGGAATCTGCAGCTTGCAGTGAAAGCGCTTCCAGAGGGGAGTCTAATGAGGGCAAAGATTTGATGGTAGCAGCTTCCCTGCGGGAGATACTCTCTTTGATAAAAACGCATTATTAGGCGAAAATAAGTTACAATTCAGTACCCTATCCTAAAGCTTGCTGTTAGGAGGGAATCTGCAGCTTGCAGTGAAAGCTCTTCCAGAGGGAAGTCTAACGAGGGCAAAGATTTGATGGTAGCAGCTTCCCTGCGGGAGATACTCTCTTTGCCAAAATCGCATAATTAGGCGAAAGGAAGTTACAATTCAGTACCCTATCCTAAAGCTTGCTGTTAGGAGGGAATCTGCAGCTTGCAGTGAAAGCGCTTCCAGAGGGGAGTCTAATGAGGGCAAACATTTGATGGTAGCAGCTTCCCTGCGGGAGATAGTCTCTTTGCCAAAATCGCTTTATTAGGCGAAAGTAAGTTACAATTCAGTACCCTATCCTAAAGCTTGCTGTTAGGAGGGAATCTGCAGCTCGCAGTGAAAGCGCTTCCAGAGGGGAGTCTAATGAGGGCAAACATTTGATGATAGCAGCTTCCCTGCGGGAGATATTCTCTTTGCCAAAATCGCATTTGTAGCTGCAGTTAAGTTACAATTCAGTACCCTATCCTAAAGCTTGCTGTTAGGAGGGAATCTGCAGCTTGCAGTGAAAGCGCTTCCAGAGGGGAGTCTAATGAGGGCAAACATTTGATGGTAGCAGCTTCCCTGCGGGAGATACTCTCTTTGCCAAAATCTCATTATTAGGCGAAAGTAAGTTACAATTCAGTACCCTATCCTAAAGCTTGCTGTTAGGAGGGAATCTGCAGCTTGCAGTGAAAGCGCTTCCAGAGGGGAGTCTAATGAGGGCAAAGATTTGATGGTAACAGCTTCCCTGCGGGAGATACTCTCTTCGCCAAAATCGAATTATTAGGCGAAAGTAAGATACAATTCAGTACCCTATCCTAAAGCTTGCTGTTAGGAGGGAATCTGCAGCTTGCAGTGAAAGCGCTTCCAGAGGGGAGTCTAATGAGGGCAAACATTTGATGGTAGCAGCTTCCCTGCGGGAGATACTCTCTTTTCCAAAATCGCATTATTAGGCGAAAGTAAGTTACAATTCAGTACCCTATCCTAAAGCTTGCTGTTAGGAGGGAATCTGCAGATTGCAGTGAAAGCGCTTCCAGAGGGGAGTCTAATGAGGGCAAAGATTTGATGGTAGCAGCTTCCCTGCGGGAGATACTCTCTTCGCCAAAATCGAATTATTAGGCGAAAGTAAGTTACAATTCAGTACCCTATCCTAAAGCTTGCTGTTAGGAGGGAATCTGCAGCTTGCAGTGAAAGCGCTTCCAGAGGGGAGTCTAATGAGGGCAAACATTTGATGGTAGCAGCTTCCCTGCGGGAGATAGTCTCTTTGCCAAAATCGCCTTATTGGCCGCAGTTAAGTTACAATTCAGTACCCTATCCTAAAGCTTGCTGTTAGGAGGGAATCTGCAGCTTGCAGTGAAAGCGCTTCCAGAGGGGAGTCTAATGAGGGCAAAGATTTGATGGTAGCAGCTTCCCTGCGGGAGATACTCTCTTCGCCAAAATCGATTTATTAGGCGAAAGTAAGTTACAATTCAGTACCCTATCCTAAAGCTTGCTATTAGGAGGGAATCTGCAGCTTGCAGTGAAAGCGCTTCCAGAGGGGAGTCTAATGAGGGCAAACATTTGATGGTAGCAGCTTCCCTGCGGGAGATACTCTCTTTGCCAAAATCGCATTATTAGGCGAAAGTAAGTTACAATTCAGTACCCTATCCTAAAGCTTGCTGTTAGGAGGGAATCTGCAGCTTGCAGTGAAAGCGCTTCCAGAGGGGAGTCTAATGAGGGCAAACATTTGATGGTAGCAGCTTCCCTGCGGGAGATACTCTCTTTGATAAAAACGCATTATTAGGCGAAAGTAAGTTACAATTCAGTACCCTATCCTAAAGCTTGCTGTTAGGAGGGAATCTGCAGCTTGCAGTGAAAGCGCTTCCAGAGGGGAGTCTAATGAGGGCAAACATTTGATGGTAGCAGCTTCCCTGCGGGAGATAGTCTCTTTTCCAAAATCGCATTATTAGGCGAAAGTAAGTTACAATTCAGTACCCTATCCTAAAGCTTGCTGTTAGGAGGGAATCTGCAGCTTGCAGTGAAAGCGCTTCCAGAGGGGAGTCTAATGAGGGCAAACATTTGATGGTAGCAGCTTCCCTGCGGGAGATACTCTCTTTGCCAAAATCGCATTATTAGGCGAAAGTAAGTTACAATTCAGTACCCTATCCTAAAGCTTGCTGTTAGGAGGAAATCTGCAGCTTGCAGTGAAAGCGCTTCCAGAGGGGAGTCTAATGAGGGCAAACATTTGATGGTAGCAGCTTCCCTGCGGGAGATACTCTCTTTGCCAAAATCGCGGTATTAGGCGAAAGTAAGTTACAATTCAGTGCCCTATCCTAAAGCTTGCTGTTAGGAGGGAATCTGCAGCTTGCAGTGAAAGCGCTTCCAGAGGGGAGTCTAATGAGGGCAAACATTTGATGGTAGCAGCTTCCCTGCGGGAGATAGTCTCTTTGCCAAAATCGCATTATTAGGCGAAAGTAAGTTACAATTCAGTACCCTATCCTAAAGCTTGCTGTTAGGAGGGAATCTGCAGATTGCAGTGAAAGCGCTTCCAGAGGGGAGTCTAACGAGGGCAAAGATTTGATGGTAGCAGCTTCCCTGCGGGAGATACTCTCTTCGCCAAAATCGAATTATTAGGCGAAAGTAAGTTACAATTCAGTACCCTATCCTAAAGCTTGCTGTTAGGAGGGAATCTGCAGCTTGCAGTGAAAGCGCTTCCAGAGGGGAGTCTAATGAGGGCAAACATTTGATGGTAGCAGCTTCCCTGCGGGAGATAGTCTCTTTGCCAAAATCGCATTATTAGGCGAAAGTAAGTTACAATTCAGTACCCTATCCTAAAGCTTGCTGTTAGGAGGGAATCTGCAGCTTGCAGTGAAAGCGCTTCCAGAGGGGAGTCTAATGAGGGCAAAGATTTGATGGTAGCAGCTTCCCTGCGGGAGATACTCTCTTCGCCAAAATCGATTTATTAGGCGAAAGTAAGTTACAATTCAGTACCCTATCCTAAAGCTTGCTATTAGGAGGGAATCTGCAGCTTGCAGTGAAAGCGCTTCCAGAGGGGAGTCTAATGAGGGCAAACATTTGATGGTAGCAGCTTCCCTGCGGGAGATACTCTCTTTGCCAAAATCGCATTATTAGGCGAAAGTAAGTTACAATTCAGTACCCTATCCTAAAGCTTGCTGTTAGGAGGGAATCTGCAGCTTGCAGTGAAAGCGCTTCCAGAGGGGAGTCTAATGAGGGCAAACATTTGATGGTAGCAGCTTCCCTGCGGGAGATACTCTCTTTGATAAAAACGCATTATTAGGCGAAAGTAAGTTACAATTCAGTACCCTATCCTAAAGCTTGCTGTTAGGAGGGAATCTGCAGCTTGCAGTGAAAGCGCTTCCAGAGGGGAGTCTAATGAGGGCAAACATTTGATGGTAGCAGCTTCCCTGCGGGAGATAGTCTCTTTTCCAAAATCGCATTATTAGGCGAAAGGAAGTTACAATTCAGTACCCTATCCTAAAGCTTGCTGTTAGGAGGGAATCTGCAGCTTGCAGTGAAAGCGCTTCCAGAGGGGAGTCTAATGAGGGCAAACATTTGATGGTAGCAGCTTCCCTGCGGGAGATACTCTCTTTGCCAAAATCGCATTATTAGGCGAAAGTAAGTTACAATTCAGTACCCTATCCTAAAGCTTGCTGTTAGGAGGAAATCTGCAGCTTGCAGTGAAAGCGCTTCCAGAGGGGAGTCTAATGAGGGCAAACATTTGATGGTAGCAGCTTCCCTGCGGGAGATACTCTCTTTGCCAAAATCGCGGTATTAGGCGAAAGTAAGTTACAATTCAGTACCCTATCCTAAAGCTTGCTGTTAGGAGGGAATCTGCAGCTTGCAGTGAAAGCGCTTCCAGAGGGGAGTCTAATGAGGGCAAACATTTGATGGTAGCAGCTTCCCTGCGGGAGATAGTCTCTTTGCCAAAATCGCATTATTAGGCGAAAGTAAGTTACAATTCAGTACCCTATCCTAAAGCTTGCTGTTAGGAGGGAATCTGCAGCTTGCAGTGAAAGCGCTTCCAGAGGGGAGTCTAATGAGGGGAAACATTTGATGTTAGCAGCTTCCCTGCGGGAGATAGTCTCTTTGCAAAAATCGCCTTATTGGCCGCAGTTAAGTTACAATTCAGTACCCTATCCTAAAGCTTGCTGTTAGGAGGGAATCTGCAGCTTGCAGTGAAAGCGCTTCCAGAGGGGAGTCTAATGAGGGCAAACATTTGATGGTAGCAGCTTCCCTGCGGGAGATACTCTCTTTGCCAAAATCGCATTATTAGGCGAAAGTAAGTTACAATTCAGTACCCTATCCAAAGCTTGCTGTTAGGAGGGAATCTGCAGCTTGCAGTGAAAGCGCTTCCAGAGGGGAGTCTAATGAGGGCAAACATTTGATGGTAGCAGCTTCCCTGCGGGAGATAGTCTCTTTGCCAAAATCGCCTTATTGGCCGCAGTTAAGTTACAATTCAGTACCCTATCCTAAAGCTTGCTGTTAGGAGGGAATCTGCAGCTTGCAGTGAAAGCGCTTCCAGAGGGGAGTCTAACGAGGGCAAAGATTTGATGGTAGCAGCTTCCCTGCGGGAGATACTCTCTTTGCCAAAATCGCATTATTAAGCGAAAGGAAGTTACAATTCAGTACCCTATCCTAAAGCTTGCTGTTAGGAGGGAATCTGCAGCTTGCAGTGAAAGCGCTTCCAGAGGGGAGTCTAATGAGGGGAAACATTTGATGTTAGCAGCTTCCCTGCGGGAGATAGTCTCTTTGCCAAAATCGCCTTATTGGCCGCAGTTAAGTTACAATTCAGTACCCTATCCTAAAGCTTGCTGTTAGGAGGGAATCTGCAGCTTGCAGTGAAAGCGCTTCCAGAGGGGAGTCTAACGAGGGCAAAGATTTAATGGTAGCAGCTTCCCTGCGGGAGATAGTCTCTTTGCCAAAATCGCATTATTAGGCGAAAGGAAGTTACAATTCAGTACCCTATCCTAAAGCTTGCTGTTAGGAGGGAATCTGCAGCTTGCAGTGAAAGCGCTTCCAGAGGGGAGTCTAATGAGGGCAAAGATTTGATGGTAACAGCTTCCCTGCGGGAGATACTCTCTTCGCCAAAATCGAATTATTAGGCGAAAGTAAGTTACAATTCAGTACCCTATCCTAAAGCTTGCTGTTAGGAGGGAATCTGCAGCTTGCAGTGAAAGCGCTTCCAGAGGGGAGTCTAACGAGGGCAAAGATTTGATGGTAGCAGCTTCCCTGCGGGAGATACTCTCTTCGCCAAAATCGATTTATTAGGCGAAAGTAAGTTACAATTCAGTACCCTATCCTAAAGCTTGCTGTTAGGAGGGAATCTGCAGCTTGCAGTGAAAGCGCTTCCAGAGGGGAGTCTAATGAGGGCAAACATTTGATGGTAGCAGCTTCCCTGCGGGAGATAGTCTCTTTGCCAAAATCGCATTATTAGGCGAAAGTAAGTTACAATTCAGTACCCTATCCTAAAGCTTGCTGTTAGGAGGAAATCTGCAGCTTGCAGTGAAAGCGCTTCCAGAGGGGAGTCTAATGAGGGCAAACATTTGATGGTAGCAGCTTCCCTGCGGGAGATACTCTCTTTGATAAAAACGCATTATTAGGCGAAAGTAAGTTACAATTCAGTACCCTATCCTAAAGCTTGCTGTTAGGAGGGAATCTGCAGCTTGCAGTGAAAGCGCTTCCAGAGGGGAGTATAAGGAGGGCAAACATTTGATGGTAGCAGCTTCCCTGCGGGAGATAGTCTCTTTTCCAAAATCGCATTATTAGGCGAAAGTAAGTTACAATTCAGTACCCTATCCTAAAGCTTGCTGTTAGGAGGAAATCTGCAGCTTGCAGTGAAAGCGCTTCCAGAGGGGAGTCTAATGAGGGCAAACATTTGATGGTAGCAGCTTCCCTGCGGGAGATACTCTCTTTGCCAAAATCGCAGTATTAGGCGAAAGTAAGTTACAATTCAGTACCCTATCCTAAAGCTTGCTGTTAGGAGGGAATCTGCAGCTTGCAGTGAAAGCGCTTCCAGAGGGGAGTCTAATGAGGGCAAAGATTTGATGGTAGCAGCTTCCCTGCGGGAGATAGTCTCTTTGCCAAAATCGCATTATTAGGCGAAAGTAAGTTACAATTCAGTACCCTATCCTAAAGCTTGCTGTTAGGAGGGAATCTGCAGCTTGCAGTGAAAGCGCTTCCAGAGGGGAGTCTAATGAGGGCAAAGATTTGATGGTAGCAGCTTCCCTGCGGGAGATACTCTCTTTGCCACAATCGCATTATTAGGCGAAAGTAAGTTACAATTCAGTACCCTATCCTAAAGCTTGCTGTTAGGAGGGAATCTGCAGCTTGCAGTGAAAGCGCTTCCAGAGGGGAGTCTAATGAGGGCAAACATTTGATGGTAGCAGCTTCCCTGCGGGAGATAGTCTCTTTGCCAAAATCGCATTATTAGGCGAAAGTAAGTTACAATTCAGTACCCTATCCTAAAGCTTGCTGTTAGGAGGGAATCTGCAGCTTGCAGTGAAAGCGCTTCCAGAGGGGAGTCTAACGAGGGCAAACATTTGATGGTAGCAGCTTCCCTGCGGGAGATACTCTCTTTGCCAAAATCGCATTATTAGGCGAAAGTAAGTTACAATTCAGTACCCTATCCTAAAGCTTGCTGTTAGGAGGGAATCTGCAGCTTGCAGTGAAAGCGCTTCCAGAGGGGAGTCTAATGAGGGCAAACATTTGATGGTAGCAGCTTCCCTGCGGGAGATACTCTCTTTGCCAAAATCGCATTATTAGGCGAAAGGAAGTTACAATTCAGTACCCTATCCTAAAGCTTGCTGTTAGGAGGGAATCTGCAGCTTGCAGTGAAAGCGCTTCCAGAGGGGAGTCTAATGAGGGCAAACATTTGATGGTAGCAGCTTCCCTGCGGGAGATACTCTCTTTGCCAAAATCTCATTATTAGGCGAAAGTAAGTTACAATTCAGTACCCTATCCTAAAGCTTGCTGTTAGGAGGGAATCTGCAGATTGCAGTGAAAGCGCTTCCAGAGGGGAGTCTAATGAGGGCAAACATTTGATGGTAGCAGCTTCCCTGCGGGAGATACTCTCTTTGCCAAAATCGCATTATTAGGCGAAAGGAAGTTACAATTCAGTACCCTATCCTAAAGCTTGCTGTTAGGAGGGAATCTGCAGCTTGCAGTGAAAGCGCTTCCAGAGGGGAGTCTAATGAGGGCAAACATTTGATGGTAGCAGCTTCCCTGCGGGAGATACTCTCTTTGCCAAAATCGCGGTATTAGGCGAAAGTAAGTTACAATTCAGTACCCTATCCTAAAGCTTGCTGTTAGGAGGGAATCTGCAGATTGCAGTGAAAGCGCTTCCAGAGGGGAGTCTAATGAGGGCAAACATTTGATGGTAGCAGCTTCCCTGCGGGAGATAGTCTCTTTGCCAAAATCGCATTATTAGGCGAAAGTAAGTTACAATTCAGTACCCTATCCTAAAGCTTGCTGTTAGGAGGGAATCTGCAGCTTGCAGTGAAAGCGCTTCCAGAGGGGAGTCTAATGAGGGCAAACATTTGATGGTAGCAGCTTCCCTGCGGGAGATAGTCTCTTTGCCAAAATCGCATTATTGGCCGCAGTTAAGTTACAATTCAGTACCCTATCCTAAAGCTTGCTGTTAGGAGGGAATCTGCAGCTTGCAGTGAAAGCGCTTCCAGAGGGGAGTCTAATGAGGGCAAACATTTGATGGTAGCAGCTTCCCTGCGGGAGATACTCTCATTGCCAAAATCGCCTTATTAGGCGAAAGTAAGTTACAATTCAGTACCCTATCCTAAAGCTTGCTGTTAGGAGGGAATCTGCAGCTTGCAGTGAAAGCGCTTCCAGAGGGGAGTCTAATGAGGGCAAACATTTGATGGTAGCAGCTTCCCTGCGGGAGATACTCTCTTTGATAAAAACGCATTATTAGGCGAAAGTAAGTTACAATTCAGTACCCTATCCTAAAGCTTGCTGTTAGGAGGGAATCTGCAGCTTGCAGTGAAAGCGCTTCCAGAGGGGAGTCTAATGAGGGCAAAGATTTGATGGTAGCAGCTTCCCTGCGGGAGATACTCTCTTTGATAAAAACGCATTATTAGGCGAAAATAAGTTACAATTCAGTACCCTATCCTAAAGCTTGCTGTTAGGAGGGAATCTGCAGCTTGCAGTGAAAGCTCTTCCAGAGGGAAGTCTAACGAGGGCAAAGATTTGATGGTAGCAGCTTCCCTGCGGGAGATACTCTCTTTGCCAAAATCGCATAATTAGGCGAAAGGAAGTTACAATTCAGTACCCTATCCTAAAGCTTGCTGTTAGGAGGGAATCTGCAGCTT
The DNA here is from genome assembly GCF_032191515.1 of Phaenicophaeus curvirostris. Classification (NCBI taxonomy): domain Eukaryota; kingdom Metazoa; phylum Chordata; class Aves; order Cuculiformes; family Cuculidae; genus Phaenicophaeus; species Phaenicophaeus curvirostris. The sequence continues at coordinate 184,353 of NW_027206712.1, forward strand.
GCAGTGAAAGCGCTTCCAGAGGGGAGTCTAATGAGGGCAAACATTTGATGGTAGCAGCTTCCCTGCGGGAGATAGTCTCTTTGCCAAAATCGCTTTATTAGGCGAAAGTAAGTTACAATTCAGTACCCTATCCTAAAGCTTGCTGTTAGGAGGGAATCTGCAGCTCGCAGTGAAAGCGCTTCCAGAGTGGAGTCTAATGAGGGCAAACATTTGATGGTAGCAGCTTCCCTGCGGGAGATATTCTCTTTGCCAAAATCGCATTTGTAGCTGCAGTTAAGTTACAATTCAGTACCCTATCCTAAAGCTTGCTGTTAGGAGGGAATCTGCAGCTTGCAGTGAAAGCGCTTCCAGAGGGGAGTCTAACGAGGGCAAACATTTGATGGTAGCAGCTTCCCTGCGGGAGATACTCTCTTTGCCAAAATCGCATTATTAGGCGAAAGTAAGATACAATTCAGTACCCTATCCTAAAGCTTGCTGTTAGGAGGGAATCTGCAGCTTGCAGTGAAAGCGCTTCCAGAGGGGAGTCTAATGAGGGCAAACATTTGATGGTAGCAGCTTCCCTGCGGGAGATACTCTCTTTGATAAAAACGCATTATTAGGCGAAAGTAAGATACAATTCAGTACCCTATCCTAAAGCTTGCTGTTAGGAGGGAATCTGCAGCTTGCAGTGAAAGCGCTTCCAGAGGGGAGTCTAATGAGGGCAAACATTTGATGGTAGCAGCTTCCCTGCGGGAGATACTCTCTTTGATAAAAACGCATTATTAGGCGAAAGTAAGTTACAATTCAGTACCCTATCCTAAAGCTTGCTGTTAGGAGGGAATCTGCAGCTTGCAGTGAAAGCGCTTCCAGAGGGGAGTCTAATGAGGGCAAACATTTGATGGTAGCAGCTTCCCTGCGGGAGATAGTCTCTTTGCCAAAATCTCATTATTAGGCGAAAGTAAGTTACAATTCAGTACCCAATCCTAAAGCTTGCTGTTAGGAGGGAATCTGCAGCTTGCAGTGAAAGCGCTTCCAGAGGGGAGTCTAATGAGGGCAAACATTTGATGGTAGCAGCTTCCCTGCGGGAGATAGTCTCTTTTCCATAATCGCATTATTAGGCGAAAGTAAGTTACAATTCAGTACCCTATCCTAAAGCTTGCTGTTAGGAGGGAATCTGCAGCTTGCAGTGAAAGCGCTTCCAGAGGGGAGTCTAATGAGGGCAAACATTTGATGGTAGCAGCTTCCCTGCGGGAGATACTCTCATTGCCAAAATCGCATTATTAGGCGAAAGTAAGTTACAATTCAGTACCCTATCCTAAAGCTTGCTGTTAGGAGGGAATCTGCAGCTTGCAGTGAAAGCGCTTCCAGAGGGGAGTCTAATGAGGGCAAACATTTGATGGTAGCAGCTTCCCTGCGGGAGATACTCTCTTTGATAAAAACGCATTATTAGGCGAAAGTAAGATACAATTCAGTACCCTATCCTAAAGCTTGCTGTTAGGAGGGAATCTGCAGCTTGCAGTGAAAGCGCTTCCAGAGGGGAGTCTAATGAGGGCAAACATTTGATGGTAGCAGCTTCCCTGCGGGAGATACTCTCTTTGCCAAAATCGCGTTATTAGGCGAAAGTAAGTTACAATTCAGTACCCTATCCTAAAGCTTGCTGTTAGGAGGGAATCTGCAGCTTGCAGTGAACGCGCTTCCAGAGGGGAGTCTAATGAGGGCAAACATTTGATGGTAGCAGCTTCCCTGCGGGAGATACTCTCTTTGCCAAAATCGCGTTATTAGGCGAAAGGAAGTTACAATTCAGTACCCTATCCTAAAGCTTGCTGTTAGGAGGGAATCTGCAGCTTGCAGTGAAAGCGCTTCCAGAGGGGAGTCTAATGAGGGCAAACATTTGATGGTAGCAGCTTCCCTGCGGGAGATAGTCTCTTTGCCAAAATCGCATTATTAGGCGAAAGTAAGTTACAATTCAGTACCCTATCCTAAAGCTTGCTGTTAGGAGGGAATCTGCAGCTTGCAGTGAAAGCGCTTCCAGAGGGGAGTCTAATGAGGGCAAACATTTGATGGTAGCAGCTTCCCTGCGGGAGATAGTCTCTTTGCCAAAATCGCATTATTAGGCGAAAGTAAGTTACAATTCAGTACCCTATCCTAAAGCTTGCTGTTAGGAGGGAATCTGCAGCTTGCAGTGAAAGCGCTTCCAGAGGGGAGTCTAATGAGGGCAAACATTTGATGGTAGCAGCTTCCCTGCGGGAGATACTCTCTTTGCCAAAATCGCCTTATTGGCCGCAGTTAAGTTACAATTCAGTACCCTATCCTAAAGCTTGCTGTTAGGAGGGAATCTGCAGCTTGCAGTGAAAGCGCTTCCAGAGGGGAGTCTAACGACGGCAAAGATTTGATGGTAGCAGCTTCCCTGCGGGAGATACTCTCTTTGCCAAAATCGCCTTATTGGCCGCAGTTAAGTTACAATTCAGTACCCTATCCTAAAGCTTGCTGTTAGGAGGGAATCTGCAGCTTGCAGTGAAAGCGCTTCCAGAGGGGAGTCTAACGACGGCAAAGATTTGATGGTAGCAGCTTCCCTGCGGGAGATACTCTCTTTGCCAAAATCGCATTATTAGGCGAAAGTAAGTTACAATTCAGTACCCTATCCTAAAGCTTGCTGTTAGGAGGGAATCTGCAGCTTGCAGTGAAAGCGCTTCCAGAGGGGAGTCTAATGAGGGCAAACATTTGATGGTAGCAGCTTCCCTGCGGGAGATACTCTCTTTGCCAAAATCGCCTTATTGGCCGCAGTTAAGTTACAATTCAGTACCCTATCCTAAAGCTTGCTGTTAGGAGGGAATCTGCAGCTTGCAGTGAAAGCGCTTCCAGAGGGGAGTCTAACGACGGCAAAGATTTGATGGTAGCAGCTTCCCTGCGGGAGATACTCTCTTTGCCAAAATCGCATTATTAGGCGAAAGGAAGTTACAATTCAGTACCCTATCCTAAAGCTTGCTGTTAGGAGGGAATCTGCAGCTTGCAGTGAAAGCGCTTCCAGAGGGGAGTGTAACGAGGGCAAAGATTTGATGGTAGCAGCTTCCCTGCGGGAGATACTCTCTTTGCCAAAATCGCATTATTAGGCGAAAGTAAGTTACAATTCAGTACCCTATCCTAAAGCTTGCTGTTAGGAGGGAATCTGCAGCTTGCAGTGAAAGCGCTTCCAGAGGGGAGTCTAATGAGGGCAAACATTTGATGGTAGCAGCTTCCCTGCGGGAGATAGTCTCTTTGCCAAAATATCATTATTAGGCGAAAGTAAGTTACAATTCAGTACCCTATCCTAAAGCTTGCTGTTAGGAGGGAATCTGCAGCTTGCAGTGAAAGCGCTTCCAGAGGGGAGTCTAATGAGGGCAAACATTTGATGGTAGCAGCTTCCCTGCGGGACATACTCTCATTGCCAAAATCGCATTATTAGGCGAAAGTAAGTTACAATTCAGTACCCTATCCTAAAGCTTGCTGTTAGGAGGGAATCTGCAGCTTGCAGTGAAACCGCTTCCAGAGGGCAGTCTAATGAGGGCAAACATTTGATGGTAGCAGCTTCCCTGCGGGAGATACTCTCTTTGATAAAAACGCATTATTAGGCGAAAGTAAGATACAATTCAGTACCCTATCCTAAAGCTTGCTGTTAGGAGGGAATCTGCAGCTTGCAGTGAAAGCGCTTCCAGAGGGGAGTCTAATGAGGGCAAACATTTGATGGTAGCAGCTTCCCTGCGGGAGATACTCTCTTTGCCAAAATCGCATTATTAGGCGAAAGTAAGTTACAATTCAGTACCCTATCCTAAAGCTTGCTGTTAGGAGGGAATCTGCAGCTTGCAGTGAACGCGCTTCCAGAGGGGAGTCTAATGAGGGCAAAGATTTGATGGTAGCAGCTTCCCTGCGGGAGATACTCTCTTTGCCAAAATCGCCTTATTAGGCGAAAGGAAGTTACAATTCAGTACCCTATCCTAAAGCTTGCTGTTAGGAGGGAATCTGCAGCTTGCAGTGAAAGCGCTTCCAGAGGGGAGTCTAATGAGGGCAAACATTTGATGGTAGCAGCTTCCCTGCGGGAGATAGTCTCTTTGCCAAAATCTCATTATTAGGCGAAAGTAAGTTACAATTCAGTACCCAATCCTAAAGCTTGCTGTTAGGAGGGAATCTGCAGCTTGCAGTGAAAGCGCTTCCAGAGGGGAGTCTAATGAGGGCAAACATTTGATGGTAGCAGCTTCCCACGGGAGATAGTCTCTTTTCCAAAATCGCCTTATTAGGCGAAAGTAAGTTACAATTCAGTACCCTATCCTAAAGCTTGCTGTTAGGAGGGAATCTGCAGCTTGCAGAGAAAGCGCTCCCAGAGGGGAGTCTAATGAGGGCAAACATTTGATGGTAGCAGCTTCCCTGCGGGAGATACTCTCTTTGATAAAAAGGCATTATTAGGCGAAAGTAAGATACAATTCAGTACCCCATCCTAAAGCTTGCTGTTAGGAGGGAATCTGCAGCTTGCAGTGAAAGCGCTTCCAGAGGGGAGTCTAATGAGGGCAAACATTTGATGGTAGCAGCTTCCCTGCGGGAGATACTCTCTTTGCCAAAATCGCATTATTAGGCGAAAGTAAGTTACAATTCAGTACCCTATCCTAAAGCTTGCTGTTAGGAGGAAATCTGCAGCTTGCAGTGAAAGCGCTTCCAGAGGGGAGTCTAATGAGGGGAAACATTTGATGGTAGCAGCTTCCCTGCGGGAGATAGTCTCTTTGCCAAAATCGCCTTATTGGCCGCAGTTAAGTTACAATTCAGTACCCTATCCTAAAGCTTGCTGTTAGGAGGGAATCTGCAGCTTGCAGTGAAAGCGCTTCCAGAGGGGAGTCTAACGACGGCAAAGATTTGATGGTAGCAGCTTCCCTGCGGGAGATACTCTCTTTGCCAAAATCGCATTATTAGGCGAAAGGAAGTTACAATTCAGTACCCTATCCTAAAGCTTGCTGTTAGGAGGGAATCTGCAGCTTGCAGTGAAAGCGCTTCCAGAGGGGAGTGTAACGAGGGCAAAGATTTGATGGTAGCAGCTTCCCTGCGGGAGATACTCTCTTTGCCAAAATCGCATTATTAGGCGAAAGTAAGTTACAATTCAGTACCCTATCCTAAAGCTTGCTGTTAGGAGGGAATCTGCAGCTTGCAGTGAAAGCGCTTCCAGAGGGGAGTCTAATGAGGGCAAACATTTGATGGTAGCAGCTTCCCTTCGGGAGATACTCTCATTGCCAAAATCGCATTATTAGGCGAAAGTAAGTTACAATTCAGTACCCTATCCTAAAGCTTGCTGTTAGGAGGGAATCTGCAGCTTGCAGTGAAAGCGCTTCCAGAGGGCAGTCTAATGAGGGCAAACATTTGATGGTAGCAGCTTCCCTGCGGGAGATACTCTCTTTGATAAAAACGCATTATTAGGCGAAAGTAAGATACAATTCAGTACCCTATCCTAAAGCTTGCTGTTAGGAGGGAATCTGCAGCTTGCAGTGAAAGCGCTTCCAGAGGGGAGTCTAATGAGGGCAAACATTTGATGGTAGCAGCTTCCCTGCGGGAGATAGTCTCTTTGCCAAAATCGCATTATTAGGCGAAAGTAAGTTACAATTCAGTACCCTATCCTAAAGCTTGCTGTTAGGAGGGAATCTGCAGCTTGCAGTGAAAGCGCTTCCAGAGGGGAGTCTAATGAGGGCAAACATTTGATGGTAGCAGCTTCCCTGCGGGAGATAGTCTCTTTGCCAAAATCGCATTATTAGGCGAAAGTAAGTTACAATTCAGTACCCTATCCTAAAGCTTGCTGTTAGGAGGGAATCTGCAGCTTGCAGTGAAAGCGCTTCCAGAGGGGAGTCTAATGAGGGGAAACATTTGATGGTAGCAGCTTCCCTGCGGGAGATAGTCTCTTTGCCAAAATCGCATTATTAGGCGAAAGTAAGTTACAATTCAGTACCCTATCCTAAAGCTTGCTGTTAGGAGGGAATCTGCAGCTTGCAGTGAAAGCGCTTCCAGAGGGGAGTCTAATGAGGGCAAACATTTGATGGTAGCAGCTTCCCTGCGGGAGATACTCTCTTTGCCAAAATCGCATTATTAGGCGAAAGTAAGTTACAATTCAGTACCCTATCCTAAAGCTTGCTGTTAGGAGGGAATCTGCAGCTTGCAGTGAACGCGCTTCCAGAGGGGAGTCTAATGAGGGCAAAGATTTGATGGTAGCAGCTTCCCTGCGGGAGATACTCTCTTTGCCAAAATCGCATTTTTAGGCGAAAGGAAGTTACAATTCAGTACCCTATCCTAAAGCTTGCTGTTAGGAGGGAATCTGCAGCTTGCAGTGAAAGCGCTTCCAGAGGGGAGTCTAATGAGGGCAAACATTTGATGGTAGCAGCTTCCCTGTGGGAGATAGTCTCTTTGCCAAAATCTCATTATTAGGCGAAAGTAAGTTACAATTCAGTACCCAATCCTAAAGCTTGCTGTTAGGAGGGAATCTGCAGCTTGCAGTGAAAGCGCTTCCAGAGGGGAGTCTAATGAGGGCAAACATTTGATGGTAGCAGCTTCCCTGCGGGAGATAGTCTCTTTTCCAAAATCGCCTTATTAGGCGAAAGTAAGTTACAATTCAGTACCCTATCCTAAAGCTTGCTGTTAGGAGGGAATCTGCAGCTTGCAGAGAAAGCGCTCCCAGAGGGGAGTCTAATGAGGGCAAACATTTGATGGTAGCAGCTTCCCTGCGGGAGATACTCTCTTTGATAAAAACGCATTATTAGGCGAAAGTAAGATACAATTCAGTACCCCATCCTAAAGCTTGCTGTTAGGAGGGAATCTGCAGCTTGCAGTAAAAGCGCTTCCAGAGGGGAGTCTAATGAGGGCAAACATTTGATGGTAGCAGCTTCCCTGCGGGAGATACTCTCTTTGCCAAAATCGCCTTATTGGCCGCAGTTAAGTTACAATTCAGTACCCTATCCTAAAGCTTGCTGTTAGGAGGGAATCTGCAGCTTGCAGTGAAAGCGCTTCCAGAGGGGAGTCTAACGACGGCAAAGATTTGATGGTAGCAGCTTCCCTGCGGGAGATACTCTCTTTGCCAAAATCGCATTATTAGGCGAAAGGAAGTTACAATTCAGTACCCTATCCTAAAGCTTGCTGTTAGGAGGGAATCTGCAGCTTGCAGTGAAAGCGCTTCCAGAGGGGAGTCTAATGAGGGCAAACATTTGATGGTAGCAGCTTCCCTGCGGGAGATAGTCTCTTTGCCAAAATCTCATTATTAGGCGAAAGTAAGTTACAATTCAGTACCCAATCCTAAAGCTTGCTGTTAGGAGGGAATCTGCAGCTTGCAGTGAAAGCGCTTCCAGAGGGGAGTCTAATGAGGGCAAACATTTGATGGTAGCAGCTTCCCTGCGGGAGATACTCTCTTTGCCAAAATCGCATTATTAGGCGAAAGTAAGTTACAATTCAGTACCCTATCCTAAAGCTTGCTGTTAGGAGGGAATCTGCAGCTTGCAGTGAAAGCGCTTCCAGAGGGGAGTCTAATGAGGGCAAACATTTGATGGTAGCAGCTTCCCTGCGGGAGATACTCTCTTTGCCAAAATCGCATTATTAGGCGAAAGGAAGTTACAATTCAGTACCCTATCCTAAAGCTTGCTGTTAGGAGGGAATCTGCAGCTTGCAGTGAAAGCGCTTCCAGAGGGGAGTCTAATGAGGGCAAACATTTGATGGTAGCAGCTTCCCTGCGGGAGATAGTCTCTTTGCCAAAATCTCCTTATTAGGCGAAAGTAAGTTACAATTCAGTACCCTATCCTAAAGCTTGCTGTTAGGAGGGAATCTGCAGCTTGCAGTGAAAGCGCTTCCAGAGGGGAGTCTAATGAGGGCAAACATTTGATGGTAGCAGCTTCCCTGCGGGAGATAGTCTCTTTGCCAAAATCGCATTATTAGGCGAAAGTAAGTTACAATTCAGTACCCTATCCTAAAGCTTGCTGTTAGGAGGGAATCTGCAGCTTGCAGTGAAAGCGCTTCCAGAGGGGAGTCTAATGAGGGCAAACATTTGATGGTAGCAGCTTCCCTGCGGGAGATAGTCTCTTTGCCAAAATCGCATTATTAGGCGAAAGTAAGTTACAATTCAGTACCCTATCCTAAAGCTTGCTGTTAGGAGGGAATCTGCAGCTTGCAGAGAAAGCGCTCCCAGAGGGGAGTCTAATGAGGGCAAACATTTGATGGTAGCAGCTTCCCTGCGGGAGATACTCTCTTTGATAAAAACGCATTATTAGGCGAAAGTAAGATACAATTCAGTACCCCATCCTAAAGCTTGCTGTTAGGAGGGAATCTGCAGCTTGCAGTGAAAGCGCTTCCAGAGGGGAGTCTAATGAGGGCAAACATTTGATGGTAGCAGCTTCCCTGCGGGAGATAGTCTCTTTGCCAAAATCGCATTATTAGGCGAAAGTAAGTTACAATTCAGTACCCTATCCTAAAGCTTGCTGTTAGGAGGGAATCTGCAGCTTGCAGTGAAAGCGCTTCCAGAGGGGAGTCTAATGAGGGCAAACATTTGATGGTAGCAGCTTCCCTGCGGGAGATAGTCTCTTTGCCAAAATCGCATTATTAGGCGAAAGTAAGTTACAATTCAGTACCCTATCCTAAAGCTTGCTGTTAGGAGGGAATCTGCAGCTTGCAGTGAAAGCGCTTCCAGAGGGGAGTCTAATGAGGGCAAACATTTGATGGTAGCAGCTTCCCTGCGGGAGATAGTCTCTTTGCCAAAATCGCCTTATTGGCCGCAGTTAAGTTACAATTCAGTACCCTATCCTAAAGCTTGCTGTTAGGAGGGAATCTGCAGCTTGCAGTGAAAGCGCTTCCAGAGGGGAGTCTAACGACGGCAAAGATTTGATGGTAGCAGCTTCCCTGCGGGAGATACTCTCTTTGCCAAAATCGCATTATTAGGCGAAAGGAAGTTACAATTCAGTACCCTATCCTAAAGCTTGCTGTTAGGAGGGAATCTGCAGCTTGCAGTGAAAGCGCTTCCAGAGGGGAGTGTAACGAGGGCAAAGATTTGATGGTAGCAGCTTCCCTGCGGGAGATACTCTCTTTGCCAAAATCGCATTATTAGGCGAAAGGAAGTTACAATTCAGTACCCTATCCTAAAGCTTGCTGTTAGGAGGGAATCTGCAGCTTGCAGTGAAAGCGCTTCCAGAGGGGAGTCTAATGAGGGCAAACATTTGATGGTAGCAGCTTCCCTGCGGGAGATAGTCTCTTTGCCAAAATCTCATTATTAGGCGAAAGTAAGTTACAATTCAGTACCCTATCCTAAAGCTTGCTGTTAGGAGGGAATCTGCAGCTTGCAGTGAAAGCGCTTCCAGAGGGGAGTCTAATGAGGGCAAACATTTGATGGTAGCAGCTTCCCTGCGGGAGATACTCTCTTTGCCAAAATCGCATTATTAGGCGAAAGTAAGTTACAATTCAGTACCCTATCCTAAAGCTTGCTGTTAGGAGGGAATCTGCAGCTTGCAGTGAACGCGCTTCCAGAGGGGAGTCTAATGAGGGCAAAGATTTGATGGTAGCAGCTTCCCTGCGGGAGATAGTCTCTTTGCCAAAATCTCATTATTAGGCGAAAGTAAGTTACAATTCAGTACCCAATCCTAAAGCTTGCTGTTAGGAGGGAATCTGCAGCTTGCAGTGAAAGCGCTTCCAGAGGGGAGTCTAATGAGGGCAAACATTTGATGGTAGCAGCTTCCCTGCGGGAGATAGTCTCTTTTCCAAAATCGCCTTATTAGGCGAAAGTAAGTTACAATTCAGTACCCTATCCTAAAGCTTGCTGTTAGGAGGGAATCTGCAGCTTGCAGAGAAAGCGCTCCCAGAGGGGAGTCTAATGAGGGGAAACATTTGATGGTAGCAGCTTCCCTGCGGGAGATACTCTCTTTGATAAAAACGCATTATTAGGCGAAAGTAAGATACAATTCAGTACCCCATCCTAAAGCTTGCTGTTAGGAGGGAATCTGCAGCTTGCAGTGAAAGCGCTTCCAGAGGGGAGTCTAATGAGGGCAAACATTTGATGGTAGCAGCTTCCCTGCGGGAGATAGTCTCTTTGCCAAAATCGCATTATTAGGCGAAAGTAAGTTACAATTCAGTACCCTATCCTAAAGCTTGCTGTTAGGAGGGAATCTGCAGCTTGCAGTGAAAGCGCTTCCAGAGGGGAGTCTAATGAGGGCAAACATTTGATGGTAGCAGCTTCCCTGCGGGAGATAGTCTCTTTGCCAAAATCGCATTATTAGGCGAAAGTAAGTTACAATTCAGTACCCTATCCTAAAGCTTGCTGTTAGGAGGGAATCTGCAGCTTGCAGTGAAAGCGCTTCCAGAGGGGAGTCTAATGAGGGCAAACATTTGATGGTAGCAGCTTCCCTGCGGGAGATAGTCTCTTTTCCAAAATCGCATTATTAGGCGAAAGTAAGTTACAATTCAGTACCCTATCCTAAAGCTTGCTGTTAGGAGGGAATCTGCAGCTTGCAGTGAACGCGCTTCCAGAGGGGAGTCTAATGAGGGCAAAGATTTGATGGTAACAGCTTCCCTGCGGGAGATACTCTCTTTGCCAAAATCGCATTATTAGGCGAAAGGAAGTTACAATTCAGTACCCTATCCTAAAGCTTGCTGTTAGGAGGGAATCTGCAGCTTGCAGTGAAAGCGCTTCCAGAGGGGAGTCTAATGAGGGGAAACATTTGATGGTAGCAGCTTCCCTGTGGGAGATAGTCTCTTTGCCAAAATCTCATTATTAGGCGAAAGTAAGTTACAATTCAGTACCCAATCCTAAAGCTTGCTGTTAGGAGGGAATCTGCAGCTTGCAGTGAAAGCGCTTCCAGAGGGGAGTCTAATGAGGGCAAACATTTGATGGTAGCAGCTTCCCTGCGGGAGATAGTCTCTTTTCCAAAATCGCCTTATTAGGCGAAAGTAAGTTACAATTCAGTACCCTATCCTAAAGCTTGCTGTTAGGAGGGAATCTGCAGCTTGCAGAGAAAGCGCTCCCAGAGGGGAGTCTAATGAGGGCAAACATTTGATGGTAGCAGCTTCCCTGCGGGAGATACTCTCTTTGATAAAAACGCATTATTAGGCGAAAGTAAGATACAATTCAGTACCCCATCCTAAAGCTTGCTGTTAGGAGGGAATCTGCAGCTTGCAGTAAAAGCGCTTCCAGAGGGGAGTCTAATGAGGGCAAACATTTGATGGTAGCAGCTTCCCTGCGGGAGATACTCTCTTTGCCAAAATCGCCTTATTGGCCGCAGTTAAGTTACAATTCAGTACCCTATCCTAAAGCTTGCTGTTAGGAGGGAATCTGCAGCTTGCAGTGAAAGCGCTTCCAGAGGGGAGTCTAACGACGGCAAAGATTTGATGGTAGCAGCTTCCCTGCGGGAGATACTCTCTTTGCCAAAATCGCATTATTAGGCGAAAGGAAGTTACAATTCAGTACCCAATCCTAAAGCTTGCTGTTAGGAGGGAATCTGCAGCTTGCAGTGAAAGCGCTTCCAGAGGGGAGTCTAATGAGGGCAAACATTTGATGGTAGCAGCTTCCCTGCGGGAGATAGTCTCTTTTCCAAAATCGCCTTATTAGGCGAAAGTAAGTTACAATTCAGTACCCTATCCTAAAGCTTGCTGTTAGGAGGGAATCTGCAGCTTGCAGAGAAAGCGCTCCCAGAGGGGAGTCTAATGAGGGGAAACATTTGATGGTAGCAGCTTCCCTGCGGGAGATACTCTCTTTGATAAAAACGCATTATTAGGCGAAAGTAAGATACAATTCAGTACCCCATCCTAAAGCTTGCTGTTAGGAGGGAATCTGCAGCTTGCAGTGAAAGCGCTTCCAGAGGGGAGTCTAATGAGGGCAAACATTTGATGGTAGCAGCTTCCCTGCGGGAGATAGTCTCTTTGCCAAAATCGCATTATTAGGCGAAAGTAAGTTACAATTCAGTACCCTATCCTAAAGCTTGCTGTTAGGAGGGAATCTGCAGCTTGCAGTGAAAGCGCTTCCAGAGGGGAGTCTAATGAGGGCAAACATTTGATGGTAGCAGCTTCCCTGCGGGAGATAGTCTCTTTGCCAAAATCGCATTATTAGGCGAAAGTAAGTTACAATTCAGTACCCTATCCTAAAGCTTGCTGTTAGGAGGGAATCTGCAGCTTGCAGTGAAAGCGCTTCCAGAGGGGAGTCTAATGAGGGCAAACATTTGATGGTAGCAGCTTCCCTGCGGGAGATAGTCTCTTTTCCAAAATCGCATTATTAGGCGAAAGTAAGTTACAATTCAGTACCCTATCCTAAAGCTTGCTGTTAGGAGGGAATCTGCAGCTTGCAGTGAACGCGCTTCCAGAGGGGAGTCTAATGAGGGCAAAGATTTGATGGTAGCAGCTTCCCTGCGGGAGATACTCTCTTTGCCAAAATCGCATTATTAGGCGAAAGGAAGTTACAATTCAGTACCCTATCCTAAAGCTTGCTGTTAGGAGGGAATCTGCAGCTTGCAGTGAAAGCGCTTCCAGAGGGGAGTCTAATGAGGGGAAACATTTGATGGTAGCAGCTTCCCTGTGGGAGATAGTCTCTTTGCCAAAATCTCATTATTAGGCGAAAGTAAGTTACAATTCAGTACCCAATCCTAAAGCTTGCTGTTAGGAGGGAATCTGCAGCTTGCAGTGAAAGCGCTTCCAGAGGGGAGTCTAATGAGGGCAAACATTTGATGGTAGCAGCTTCCCTGCGGGAGATAGTCTCTTTTCCAAAATCGCCTTATTAGGCGAAAGTAAGTTACAATTCAGTACCCTATCCTAAAGCTTGCTGTTAGGAGGGAATCTGCAGCTTGCAGAGAAAGCGCTCCCAGAGGGGAGTCTAATGAGGGCAAACATTTGATGGTAGCAGCTTCCCTGCGGGAGATACTCTCTTTGATAAAAACGCATTATTAGGCGAAAGTAAGATACAATTCAGTACCCCATCCTAAAGCTTGCTGTTAGGAGGGAATCTGCAGCTTGCAGTAAAAGCGCTTCCAGAGGGGAGTCTAATGAGGGCAAACATTTGATGGTAGCAGCTTCCCTGCGGGAGATACTCTCTTTGCCAAAATCGCCTTATTGGCCGCAGTTAAGTTACAATTCAGTACCCTATCCTAAAGCTTGCTGTTAGGAGGGAATCTGCAGCTTGCAGTGAAAGCGCTTCCAGAGGGGAGTCTAACGACGGCAAAGATTTGATGGTAGCAGCTTCCCTGCGGGAGATACTCTCTTTGCCAAAATCGCATTATTAGGCGAAAGGAAGTTACAATTCAGTACCCTATCCTAAAGCTTGCTGTTAGGAGGGAATCTGCAGCTTGCAGTGAAAGCGCTTCCAGAGGGGAGTCTAATGAGGGCAAACATTTGATGGTAGCAGCTTCCCTGCGGGAGATAGTCTCTTTGCCAAAATCGCATTATTAGGCGAAAGTAAGTTACAATTCAGTACCCAATCCTAAAGCTTGCTGTTAGGAGGGAATCTGCAGCTTGCAGTGAAAGCGCTTCCAGAGGGGAGTCTAATGAGGGCAAACATTTGATGGTAGCAGCTTCCCTGCGGGAGATACTCTCTTTGCCAAAATCGCATTATTAGGCGAAAGTAAGTTACAATTCAGTACCCTATCCTAAAGCTTGCTGTTAGGAGGGAATCTGCAGCTTGCAGTGAAAGCGCTTCCAGAGGGGAGTCTAATGAGGGCAAACATTTGATGGTAGCAGCTTCCCTGCGGGAGATACTCTCTTTGCCAAAATCGCATTATTAGGCGAAAGTAAGTTACAATTCAGTACCCTATCCTAAAGCTTGCTGTTAGGAGGGAATCTGCAGCTTGCAGTGAAAGCGCTTCCAGAGGGGAGTCTAATGAGGGCAAACATTTGATGGTAGCAGCTTCCCTGCGGGAGATAGTCTCTTTGCCAAAATCGCGTTATTAGGCGAAAGTAAGTTACAATTCAGTACCCTATCCTAAAGCTTGCTGTTAGGAGGGAATCTGCAGCTTGCAGTGAAAGCGCTTCCAGAGGGGAGTCTAATGAGGGCAAACATTTGATGGTAGCAGCTTCCCTGCGGGAGATAGTCTCTTTGCCAAAATCGCATTATTAGGCGAAAGTAAGTTACAATTCAGTACCCTATCCTAAAGCTTGCTGTTAGGAGGGAATCTGCAGCTTGCAGTGAAAGCGCTTCCAGAGGGGAGTCTAATGAGGGCAAACATTTGATGGTAGCAGCTTCCCTGCGGGAGATACTCTCTTTGCCAAAATCGCATTATTAGGCGAAAGTAAGTTACAATTCAGTACCCTATCCTAAAGCTTGCTGTTAGGAGGGAATCTGCAGCTTGCAGTGAAAGCGCTTCCAGAGGGGAGTCTAATGAGGGCAAACATTTGATGGTAGCAGCTTCCCTGCGGGAGATACTCTCTTTGCCAAAATCGCATTATTAGGCGAAAGTAAGTTACAATTCAGTACCCTATCCTAAAGCTTGCTGTTAGGAGGGAATCTGCAGCTTGCAGTGAAAGCGCTTCCAGAGGGGAGTCTAATGAGGGCAAACATTTGATGGTAGCAGCTTCCCTGCGGGAGATAGTCTCTTTGCCAAAATCGCATTATTAGGCGAAAGTAAGTTACAATTCAGTACCCTATCCTAAAGCTTGCTGTTAGGAGGGAATCTCCAGCTTGCAGTGAAAGCGCTTCCAGAGGGGAGTCTAATGAGGGCAAACATTTGATGGTAGCAGCTTCCCTGCGGGAGATAGTCTCTTTTCAAAAATCGCATTATTAGGCGAAAGTAAGTTACAATTCAGTACCCTATCCTAAAGCTTGCTGTTAGGAGGGAATCTGCAGCTTGCAGTGAAAGCGCTTCCAGAGGGGAGTCTAATGAGGGCAAAGATTTGATGGTAGCAGCTTCCCTGCGGGAGATAGTCTCTTTGCCAAAATCTCATTATTAGGCGAAAGTAAGTTACAATTCAGTACCCTATCCTAAAGCTTGCTGTTAGGAGGGAATCTGCAGCTTGCAGTGAAAGCGCTTCCAGAGGGGAGTCTAATGAGGGCAAACATTTGATGGTAGCAGCTTCCCTGCGGGAGATACTCTCTTTGCCAAAATCGCATTATTAGGCGAAAGTAAGTTACAATTCAGTACCCTATCCTAAAGCTTGCTGTTAGGAGGGAATCTGCAGCTTGCAGTGAACGCGCGTCCAGAGGGGAGTCTAATGAGGGCAAAGATTTGATGGTAGCAGCTTCCCTGCGGGAGATACTCTCTTTGCCAAAATCGCCTTATTAGGCGAAAGGAAGTTACAATTCAGTACCCTATCCTAAAGCTTGCTGTTAGGAGGGAATCTGCAGCTTGCAGTGAAAGCGCTTCCAGAGGGGAGTCTAATGAGGGCAAACATTTGATGGTAGCAGCTTCCCTGCGGGAGATAGTCTCTTTGCCAAAATCTCATTATTAGGCGAAAGTAAGTTACAATTCAGTACCCAATCCTAAAGCTTGCTGTTAGGAGGGAATCTGCAGCTTGCAGTGAAAGCGCTTCCAGAGGGGAGTCTAATGAGGGCAAACATTTGATGGTAGCAGCTTCCCTGCGGGAGATAGTCTCTTTTCCAAAATCGCCTTATTAGGCGAAAGTAAGTTACAATTCAGTACCCTATCCTAAAGCTTGCTGTTAGGAGGGAATCTGCAGCTTGCAGAGAAAGCGCTCCCAGAGGGGAGTCTAATGAGGGGAAACATTTGATGGTAGCAGCTTCCCTGCGGGAGATACTCTCTTTGATAAAAACGCATTATTAGGCGAAAGTAAGATACAATTCAGTACCCCATCCTAAAGCTTGCTGTTAGGAGGGAATCTGCAGCTTGCAGTGAAAGCGCTTCCAGAGGGGAGTCTAATGAGGGCAAACATTTGATGGTAGCAGCTTCCCTGCGGGAGATAGTCTCTTTGCCAAAATCGCATTATTAGGCGAAAGTAAGTTACAATTCAGTACCCTATCCTAAAGCTTGCTGTTAGGAGGGAATCTGCAGCTTGCAGTGAAAGCGCTTCCAGAGGGGAGTCTAATGAGGGCAAACATTTGATGGTAGCAGCTTCCCTGCGGGAGATAGTCTCTTTGCCAAAATCGCATTATTAGGCGAAAGTAAGTTACAATTCAGTACCCTATCCTAAAGCTTGCTGTTAGGAGGGAATCTGCAGCTTGCAGTGAAAGCGCTTCCAGAGGGGAGTCTAATGAGGGCAAACATTTGATGGTAGCAGCTTCCCTGCGGGAGATACTCTCTTTGCCAAAATCGCATTATTAGGCGAAAGTAAGTTACAATTCAGTACCCTATCCTAAAGCTTGCTGTTAGGAGGGAATCTGCAGCTTGCAGTGAAAGCGCTTCCAGAGGGGAGTCTAATGAGGGCAAACATTTGATGGTAGCAGCTTCCCTGCGGGAGATACTCTCTTTGCCAAAATCGCATTATTAGGCGAAAGTAAGTTACAATTCAGTACCCTATCCTAAAGCTTGCTGTTAGGAGGGAATCTGCAGCTTGCAGTGAAAGCGCTTCCAGAGGGGAGTCTAATGAGGGCAAACATTTGATGGTAGCAGCTTCCCTGCGGGAGATACTCTCTTTGCCAAAATCGCATTATTAGGCGAAAGTAAGTTACAATTCAGTACCCTATCCTAAAGCTTGCTGTTAGGAGGAAATCTGCAGCTTGCAGTGAAAGCGCTTCCAGAGGGGAGTCTAATGAGGGCAAACATTTGATGGTAGCAGCTTCCCTGCGGGAGATACTCTCTTTGCCAAAATCGCGTTATTAGGCGAAAGTAAGTTACAATTCAGTACCCTATCCTAAAGCTTGCTGTTAGGAGGGAATCTGCAGCTTGCAGTGAAAGCGCTTCCAGAGGGGAGTCTAATGAGGGCAAACATTTGATGGTAGCAGCTTCCCTGCGGGAGATAGTCTCTTTGCCAAAATCGCATTATTAGGCGAAAGTAAGTTACAATTCAGTACCCTATCCTAAAGCTTGCTGTTAGGAGGGAATCTGCAGCTTGCAGAGAAAGCGCTCCCAGAGGGGAGTCTAATGAGGGGAAACATTTGATGGTAGCAGCTTCCCTGCGGGAGATACTCTCTTTGATAAAAACGCATTATTAGGCGAAAGTAAGATACAATTCAGTACCCCATCCTAAAGCTTGCTGTTAGGAGGGAATCTGCAGCTTGCAGTGAAAGCGCTTCCAGAGGGGAGTCTAATGAGGGCAAACATTTGATGGTAGCAGCTTCCCTGCGGGAGATAGTCTCTTTGATAAAAACCCAGTATTAGGCGAAAGTAAGTTACAATTCAGTACCCTATCCTAAAGCTTGCTGTTAGGAGGGAATCTGCAGCTTGCAGTGAAAGCGCTTCCAGAGGGGAGTCTAATGAGGGCAAACATTTGATGGTAGCAGCTTCCCTGCGGGAGATAGTCTCTTTGCCAAAATCGCATTATTAGGCGAAAGTAAGTTACAATTCAGTACCCTATCCTAAAGCTTGCTGTTAGGAGGGAATCTGCAGCTTGCAGAGAAAGCGCTTCCAGAGGGGAGTCTAATGAGGGCAAACATTTGATGGTAGCAGCTTCCCTGCGGGAGATACTCTCTTTGCCAAAATCGCGGTATTAGGCGAAAGTAAGTTACATTTCAGTACCCCATCCTAAAGCTTGCTGTTAGGAGGGAATCTGCAGCTTGCAGTGAAAGCGCTTCCAGAGGGGAGTCTAATGAGGGGAAACATTTGATGGTAGCAGCTTCCCTGCGGTAGATAGTTTCTTTGCCAAAATCGCATTATTAGGCGAAAGTAAGTTACAATTCAGTACCCTATCCTAAAGCTTGCTGTTAGGAGGGAATCTGCAGCTTGCAGTGAAAGCGCTTCCAGAGCGGAGTCTAATGAGGGCAAACATTTGATGTTAGCAGCTTCCCTGCGGGAGATAGCCTCTTTGCCAAAATCGCATTATTAGGCGAAAGTAAGTTACAATTCAGTACCCTATCCTAAAGCTTGCTGTTAGGAGGGAATCTGCAGCTTGCAGTGAAAGCGCTTCCAGAGGGGAGTCTAATGAGGGCAAACATTTGATGGTAGCAGCTTCCCTGCGGGAGATAGTCTCTTTGCCAAAATCGCATTATTAGGCGAAAGTAAGTTACAATTCAGTACCCTATCCTAAAGCTTGCTGTTAGGAGGGAATCTGCAGCTTGCAGTGAAAGCGCTTCCAGAGGGGAGTCTAATGAGGGCAAACATTTGATGGTAGCAGCTTCCCTGCGGGAGATACTCTCTTTGATAAAAACGCATTATTAGGCGAAAGTAAGTTACAATTCAGTACCCTATCCTAAAGCTTGCTGTTAGGAGGGAATCTGCAGCTTGCAGTGAAAGCGCTTCCAGAGGGGAGTCTAAGGAGGGCAAACATTTGATGGTAGCAGCTTCCCTGCGGGAGATAGTCTCTTTGCCAAAATCGCATTATTAGGCGAAAGTAAGTTACAATTTAGTACCCTATCCTAAAGCTTGCTGTTAGGAGGGAATCTGCAGCTTGCAGTGAAAGCGCTTCCAGAGGGGAGTCTAATGAGGGCAAACATTTGATGGTAGCAGCTTCCCTGCGGGAGATAGCCTCTTTGCCAAAATCGCATTATTAGGCGAAAGTAAGTTACAATTCAGTACCCTATCCTAAAGCTTGCTGTTAGGAGGGAATCTGCAGCTTGCAGTGAAAGCGCTTCCAGAGGGGAGTCTAATGAGGGCAAACATTTGATGGTAGCAGCTTCCCTGCGGGAGATACTCTCTTTGCCAAAATCGCATTATTAGGCGAAAGTAAGATACAATTCAGTACCCTATCCTAAAGCTTGCTGTTAGGAGGGAATCTGCAGCTTGCAGTGAAATCGCTTCCAGAGGGGAGTCTAATGAGGGCAAAGATTTGATGGTAGCAGCTTCCCTGCGGGAGATACTCTCTTTGCCAAAATCGCATTATTAGGCGAAAGTAAGTTACAATTCAGTACCCTATCCTAAAGCTTGCTGTTAGGAGGGAATCTGCAGCTTGCAGTGAACGCGCTTCCAGAGGGGAGTCTAATGAGGGCAAAGATTTGATGGTAGCAGCTTCCCTGCGGGAGATACTCTCTGTGCCAAAATCGCATAATTAGGCGAAAGTAAGTTACAATTCAGTACCCTATCCTAAAGCTTGCTGTTAGGAGGGAATCTGCAGCTTGCAGTGAAAGCGCTTCCAGAGGGGAGTCTAATGAGGGCAAACATTTGATGGTAGCAGCTTCCCTGCGGGAGATAGTCTCTTTTCCAAAATCGCATTATTAGGCGAAAGTAAGTTACAATTCAGTACCCTATCCTAAAGCTTGCTGTTAGGAGGGAATCTGCAGCTTGCAGTGAAAGCGCTTCCAGAGGGGAGTCTAATGAGGGCAAACATTTGATGGTAGCAGCTTCCCTGCGGGAGATACTCTCTTTGCCAAAATCGCATTATTAGGCGAAAGTAAGTTACAATTCAGTACCCTATCCTAAAGCTTGCTGTTAGGAGGGAATCTGCAGCTTGCAGTGAAAGCGCTTCCAGAGGGGAGTCTAATGAGGGCAAACATTTGATGGTAGCAGCTTCCCTGCGGGAGATACTCTCTTTTCCAAAATCGCATTATTAGGCGAAAGTAAGTTACAATTCAGTACCCTATCCTAAAGCTTGCTGTTAGGAGGGAATCTGCAGCTTGCAGTGAAAGCGCTTCCAGAGGGGAGTCTAATGAGGGCAAACATTTGATGGTAGCAGCTTCCCTTCGGGAGATAGTCTCTTTGCAAAAATCGCATTATTAGGCGAAAGTAAGTTACAATTCAGTACCCTATCCTAAAGCTTGCTGTTAGGAGGGAATCTGCAGCTTGCAGTGAAAGCGCATCCAGAGGGGAGTCTAATGAGGGCAAACATTTGATGATAGCAGCTTCCCTGCGGGAGATACTCTCTTTGCCATAATCGCCTTTGTAGCTGCAGTGAAGTTACAATTCAGTACCCTATCCTAAAGCTTGCTGTTAGGAGGGAATCTGCAGCTTGCAGTGAAAGCGCTTCCAGAGGGGAGTCTAATGATGGCAAACATTTGATGGTAGCAGCTTCCCTGCGGGAGATACTCTCTTTGCCAAAATCGCATTATTAGGCGAAAGTAAGTTACAATTCAGTACCCTATCCTAAAGCTTGCTGTTAGGAGGGAATCTGCAGCTTGCAGTGAAAGCGCTTCCAGAGGGGAGTCTAATGAGGGCAAAGATTTGATGGTAGCAGCTTCCCTGCGGGAGATACTCTCTTTGCCAAAATCGCATTATTAGGCGAAAGTAAGTTACAATTCAGTACCCTATCCTAAAGCTTGCTGTTAGGAGGGAATCTGCAGCTTGCAGTGAAAGCGCTTCCAGAGGGGAGTCTAATGAGGGCAAACATTTGATGGTAGCAGCTTCCCTGCGGGAGATAGTCTCTTTGCCAAAATCGCATTATTAGGCGAAAGTAAGTTACAATTCAGTACCCTATCCTAAAGCTTGCTGTTAGGAGGGAATCTGCAGCTTGCAGTGAACGCGCTTCCAGAGGGGAGTCTAATGAGCGCAAAGATTTGATGGTAGCAGCTTCCCTGCGGGAGATACTCTCTTTGCCAGAATCGCATAATTAGGCGAAAGTAAGTTACAATTCAGTACCCTATCCTAAAGCTTGCTGTTAGGAGGGAATCTGCAGCTTGCAGAGAAAGCGCTTCCAGAGGGGAGTCTAATGAGGGCAAACATTTGATGGTAGCAGCTTCCCTGCGGGAGATACTCTCTTTGCCAAAATCGCGGTATTAGGCGAAAGTAAGTTACAATTCAGTACCCCATCCTAAAGCTTGCTGTTAGGAGGGAATCTGCAGCTTGCAGTGAAAGCGCTTCCAGAGGGGAGTCTAATGAGGGCAAACATTTGATGGTAGCAGCTTCCCTGCGGGAGATACTCTCTTTGCCAAAATCGCGTTATTAGGCGAAAGTAAGTTACAATTCAGTACGCTATCCTAAAGCTTGCTGTTAGGAGGGAATCTGCAGCTTGCAGTGAAAGCGCTTCCGGAGGGGAGTCTAATGAGGGGAAACATTTGATGGTAGCAGCTTCCCTGCGGTAGATAGTCTCTTTGCCAAAATCGCATTATTAGGCGAAAGTAAGTTACAATTCAGTACCCTATCCTAAAGCTTGCTGTTAGGAGGGAATCTGCAGCTTGCAGTGAAAGCGCTTCCAGAGCGGAGTCTAATGAGGGCAAACATTTGATGGTAGCAGCTTCCCTGCGGGAGATACTCTCTTTGCCAAAATCGCATTAATAGGCGAAAGTAAGTTACAATTCAGTACCCTATCCTAAAGCTTGCTGTTAGGAGGGAATCTGCAGCTTGCAGTGAAAGCGCTTCCAGAGGGGAGTCTAACGAGGGCAAACATTTGATGGTAGCAGCTTCCCTGCGGGAGATACTCTCTTTGCCAAAATCGCATTATTAGGCGAAAGTAAGTTACAATTCAGTACCCTATCCTAAAGCTTGCTGTTAGGAGGGAATCTGCAGCTTGCAGAGAAAGCGCTTCCAGAGGGGAGTCTAACGAGGGCAAACATTTGATGGTATCAGCTTCCCTGCGGGAAGCAAGCTGCAGAGATCCTCCTAACAGCAAGCTTTAGGATAGGGTACTTAATTGTAACTTACTTTCGCCTAATAATGCGATTTTGGCAAAGAGAGTATCTCCCACAGGGAAGCTGCTACCAGCAAATGTTTGCCCTCATTAGACTCCCCTCTGGAAGCGCTTTCACTGCAAGCTGCAGATTCCCTCCTAACAGCAAGCTGTAGGACAGTTTAGTGAATTGTAACTTTAATGCGGCTAATAATGCGATTATGGAAAAGAGAGTATCTCCCGCAGGAAAGCTGCTACCATCAAATGTTTGCCCTCATTAAACTCCCCTCTGGAAGCGCTTTCACTGTAAGCTGCAGATTCCCTCCTAACACCAAGCTTTAGGATAGGGTACTGAATTGTATCTTACTTTCGCCTAAAAATGTGATTTTGTAAAAGAGAGTATCTCCCGCAGGGAAGCTGCTACAATCAAGTGTTTGCCCTCATTAGACTCCCCTCTGGAAGCGCTTTCACTGCAAGCTGCAGATTCCATCCTAACAGCAAGCTTTAGGATAGTGTACTGAATTGTAACTTTACTGCGGCTTAGAATGCGATTTTGGAAAAGGGAGTATCTCCCGCAGGGAAGCTGCTACCATCAAATGTTTGCCCTCGTTAGACTCATCTCTGGAAGCGCTTTCACTGCAAGGTGCAGATTCCCTCCTAACAGCAAGCTTTAGGATAGGGTACTGAATTGTATCTTACTTTCGCATAATAATGCGATTTTGGCAAAGAGAGTATCTCCCGCAGGGAAGCTGCTACCATCAAATGTTTGCCCTCGTTAGACTCCCCTCTGGAATCGCTTTCACTGCAAGCCACATATTCGCTCTTAACAGCAAGCTTTAGGATAGTGTACTGAATTGTAACTTACTTTTGCCTAATAATGCGATTTTGGCAAAGAGAGTATCTCCCGCAGGGAAGCTGCTACCATCAAATGTTTGCCCTCATTAGACTCCCCTCTGGAAGCGCTTTCACTGCAAGCTGCAGATTCCCTCCTAACAGCAAGCTTTAGGATAGGGTACTGAATTGTATCTTAAATGCGGCTAATAATGCGATTTTGGAAAATAGAATATCTCCCGCAGGGAAGGTGCTACCATCAAATGCTGGCTCTCGTTAGAGTCCTCTCTTGAAGCACTTTCACTGCAAGCTGCAGATTCCCTCCTAACAGCAACCTTTAGGATAGCGTACTGAATTGTAACTTACTTTCGCCTAATAAGGCGATTTTGGCAAAGAGATTATCTCCCGCAGGGAAGCTGCTACCATCAAGTGTTTGCCCTCTTTAGACTTCCCTCTGGAAGCGCTTTCACTGCAAGCTGCAGATTCCCCTGGTGGAGCTTGAGGCCATTCCCTCTTGTCCTGTCCCCTGTCACTTGGGAGAAATGGCCATCATCCTCCTCTCTACAATCTCCTTTCAGGTAATTGTAGAGAGCAATGAAGTCTCCCCTCAGCCTCCTTTTCTCCAGACTAAACAACCCTAGTCCTCTCAGCTGTTTCTCATAAGGCCATGTGTGTACATAAATAAGCGCTGACTTTTTTGAGAGGAACTAGGAGCACTACAGACAGACAGAGGATTATAAAAAGGGGAGGGACTAGCACAAAGATTCAGAAACAGCAAGAGGAGCAAAGGGGAGTATCAACAGAATGAGGAACGCAAATTGGTAGAAAGATGGAAAAGGAGAAAAAAAGTATGGACAGAGAACTGATACTGAAGACTGGGGGAAAAAAGAGAGAGAAAAGAGCACAGAAAAATTAAAGAGTAGGGGTATAGGGATACCTGGGAACAGTAATTGTAGCAGCACGATAAATGAAAGGAACAAAAAAGTCCAGGTCTAAAATGTTCGTTACCTAGTTCCATCACTGTCACAACTAGCAATGTTGCAGTGACAACACGCATACTGTTATTTCTTGTAAGGATGCTTTCAGACACATAGTAGTGTTGTTCTAGCTGAGAATGTAAGGCAGAGTTAATAAAACACAGCTGCTCCCCAGGCACTCTTTATACCTGTGAGGGCTTCACCACACCCCAGTCACAGGTGGTGGGTGGGAAGGGCCAGGGGGTATATAAGCTACAGGCCTTGCCTCTGGAGGTCATTTAGGTTGTGGTTTATCCTTGAGATTAGAGTTTTGCTGCTGTTTCAATTCATCATATATTTTAGGCTAGTTGGGTAAGTGGTGTTTTTTGGCTTTTTTTTTTGATTTTTTTTTTTTTCTGATCCTCTAAAGAAGCAGAGGCATCTGTTGGAGGAGGTATGAGCTTTGGAAGAGTCCAGGCAAAGCAGCACATACAGCTGTAACTATGGGGCTTTTTTGTCAGTAATTTTTGATTGGGTGTTGGAGGGGGCAAGATGTTTTAATGGTTTGTTTTCCTTCTTTGTTTTTTTTCTGGGTGCTTTGCCTCGAGTTTTTAGTTACGGGATGATTTGTTGTTGTTCCTCATTCTGTGTGGCATGATGTATTGGCCCTAGGGGCTCTGCAGTTTGTAATGGGCATCTTGTGGGTGATAATAACCTGGAATGAGCCTTGTTGGCCTGTGGTAGGAAGTTGAGTCTGTGGGTTGGTGGAAGATAGAAGGGGCCAGGGGAGCCTTGGGAAGGGCTCAGGAGCCCAGCTCCCAGGGAATAGCAACACAGAAGGGTCAGGGGGGTTAAAATATAGGACAGGTTCTGTTAAGAAGGAGCAGGGTTCCTTCTCTGATACTTCAGGGGTAGAAAAGGGCTTTAATGGTTTGGGGAAAGGGAGATGGGTTCATCAGTCTTTCTTGGGTCAGTTTGGTGGTCAGATGCAAGTGCCATTCAGGTGTCTGTTGTTCTAGTCTCTCTGTAGCCAACGAGGTAACGATGAGGTTGAGACACAAGTTGAAAAGCATTAGTTACCCTAAGAAATGTAATCTCTAGGGCTGTGAGATCTCTGCTCCCTTATACTTTCTACTTATTGTGTTCCTCAACCAACTTCTTTGCATCCATCCTGTCTCCATCCATCTGAATGTCCAGAGAAGAGTACTGTAGCTGGTGAGGGGGCTGGTGAATAAGCCTTATGAGGAGTGGCTGAGAGGGCTGGGGGTGTTTAGCCTGGAGAAGAGGAGGCTGAGGGGAGACCTCATTGCTGAAAGGAGGTTGTGGAGATAAGGGAGCTGGCCACCTCTCCAAAGTGACAGGGGACAGGACAAGAGGGAATAGCCTCAAGCTCTGCCAGGGAAGGTTCAGGCTGTACATCAGGAAAAAATATTTCATTGAAAGGGTTATTAGGGATGGGCAAAGGCTGCCCAAGGAGGTGGTAGAGTCACCTTCCCTGGAGGTGTTTAAAGGACGGGTGGCCGAAGTGCTGAGGGACGTGGTTTAGTGATTGATAGGAATGGTTGGACTCAATGATCCAATGGGTCTTTTCCAACCGGGTGATCCTATGAATATCAGACACCTTGCTACTTAAACATATGGACTCACTGCCTATCTACAGTGCAGGATTCTGCTGCTTGTTTCCCTTGCATTTCTCAGGGAAGAGATTGGATATTGTTTTGGCTCGTAACAGTTAGCAGCTGAGCAACTCTTTTTCATCTGGTCTGTGGGCACACAAGCCTCCCTTATTTAGTAGAGTTTTGGATTTTTCCTGAACTTACCAGTGAGGTTTGCTTTGTTATTGCTTACAGCGGTTGTTACCTTGTCCCTGTTATCCATGGTGTTTTTTTACGGTCATTGAGTTTCCAATTTAGGTCTTAGAGCAGTCAAATCCCACTGTTGCGAGTTTTTTATTGGCTGACTGCCTCTGTAATTCCAGTCTCCATTGCTGTGTGGTGAGTGTCCTGTGTTTTTATGTCTTCTGTGTTAATAATCTTTACTGGGTTTTGATAAGAATATTCTTTTTCAAGTTCTTCTTGTTTACTCCTGTGACTAAAGTCTGGTAACTTCCTAGAATTAGGATCTCCATGGCTCATCTTTCTTTTGTCCTGGGTATCACCACTACTGGTCCTACAACTTAAGTGGTGAGGAGGAGAGGAGAAGCAAGCAGACAGCAGAGAATTTTGGGGTGCCGGTGAGGTAGTCAGGCTTTTTCTCATCATTGTGGGGCTGATGGTGAGGAGGAAGTTGAGTATGTCTAGAAGAGCAAAGTGTTCTTTGGCAACATAGTATTTACTTTTGGTTTGGCAGGCACTGTGTGGGCCACCTTGGGAATGGGAAGAGCATTTGAGATGAGCTGGGTAGTAGGGAGAAGGAGCATGGGGCAGACTTCTCACAGGTGTGAGTAATTTTCTTAATTTAATTACCCTGGGTGATAACAGCTGCAGCATCTGACATAAGAACTGCTGTGGAGCAAGTGAGTGGAAGAACATGGCAGTTAGGCAGAGCAAGTTGTCATGTAAGGTGCTGACATTGATCAGTGCAATGCTGGCTGTTGGCACTATTTTAGTTTTCTCATTGGTTTTCTTACAGATGGCCAAGTGGATCCTGGCAACTGTAGGATCATCCCAGGGAGCTGATGCTCTTGGAGTTTTTTCTGCTGAGGAAGCCTCCTGGTGGTCTGAAAGCTAAGTTGAGGGACGGGGGCAGGGGTGGGGTGTGACAGAGGGGAGAAGGCTGGGGATGGCAGGGTGGAGTTTTAAAAGTAGCCTAGGGGAGAGGGCTGTGCGGGAAATGTCCCCTTTGGGCATGGAGAGCTGGAGGGTGTTACTTCTCAGCCCAAAGCTAGCATGTTCCAGGTAGGGCCGTTCCAGCTTGTCTGTGCTGTGTGCTTTATATTCTGTTTCTCTTTCATGTTTCTTAAGCCTTGATGTCCCCTTTGCTTTAAAGGAATGCAGCATATGTCTTGAGCAGCATCTCGAGGGTCTTGAATGCCTGTACTCATGGGTACAATGCCAATTAGGCACTGTTCTTCTTGCATCATAACCTAAGTGTGGATTGGCTTCACATTTTCAAAGTTTCTAGTCAGCCATCTTTTCCTGTGACCTTGCAGACTGTGTTGGTGGCCACAATCGCTAGTCTTATATTTTCAAGGATCCCTGTAGGCCTAAGACTTCTTCCACGCATCTTGTGTCTTTAGACATTTAAAAGGTGATCCTCTCACGTACATCATCCCAGTCTTGGCCACATACCATTGTAATGAGGGATCCTTTACAGCATGCCGGACATGCCTCGAGCACCATATCTAGGGTCCTGAATGCTTGTACCCATCAATGCACTGTCGATTGGGCACTGCTTTTCTTGCATCATGCTCCTAAAGCCGGGATTGTTCTCGTGTTTTGGCACTGTGTTTTTCTCCTTGTTTTCCTTGCAGATGCTGAAGAGGAACCCAGTGACTGCAGGATTATTTCTGTTAGCTGATGTGATTTGAGCTGCTTTGGCCAAGGACAGCTTCATTCGTGGCCCTCTGAAAGCTAAGTTGAGGGACCAGATTTGGGAAGTGGGAGGCGGGTTGGGGATAGCAGGGAGGGGTTTTGAAGGTAGCCTAGGCTGTGCAGGGAGAGTTGTCTTTGGGCAGGTGAAGGCAGAGGGGTCTACTTCTCAGCCCAAACCCTGCATGGGCAGGGCAGTTCCAGCCTGTATCTGTTGTTATCTAGTTTGTGTAGTCACTGTGCTGTGTCTGAAATTTTCTGCAGGTCTTGATGTCCTCTTTTGTACTCGAGGCATGCCGGATGTGCCTTGGGCACCATGTCTAGGGTCCCAAATGCTCGTACTGATCAAAGCAGTGTCGATGGGGCACTGCTTTTCTTTCTTCACATTTTTAAAGCGTGGATCGCTCTTGTGTTTTGGAAGCATCCGGTCAGTTGTCTTCTGCTGCAGCCGGCCTTATTATCCAGGATAGTTAGTCTTCCGTTTTGTTGGATCCCTGTTCTGGGACTTGTTCCATCCATCCTCTGCATCTTTAGGACTTTAAAAGGGTTTCTTGCCCGTTCATCTTGCCAGTTGCAGCCACATCTCTTTGGAACCATCTTTGCTTTTCCAGGGCTACCGTAGGTTCTTCCTCAGAGCCCTGTCCATTGCCTTGGCCATTGGCAAGCGTGGTCCAAGAGTCCTCCATGTTGCTGCAAATCTTCTTTTGTCCTCGGTTCACGACATCGGTCTTGTGTGTTAGTGTTCCGTGTGTATTTGTGTCCAGTTCAAGCTGCTCTGCCTGGTGCATGGAGGAGGTGATAAGAGTCAGCCAAGGTATAGCGGCCCGGTTCTTATCTTAATGTTTTAATGTGACTAGACCATGCAGTCTAGGGGCATCCATTACTTTGGAGAGCTAGCAGCCCTAAGTGTGGTAGTTTCTGCTAGTCTCTGAAACCATGGAGGGGATGCAGAGAAGTACTGTAGGGAAGCTGCTATGATCAAATTCTGGCTTTTGTTAGAGTCTTCTCTGGAAGCGCCTTCACTGCAAGCTGCAGAAGAATGTCTAACAGAACGGTTTAGTATAGGGTACTGAATTGTGACTTACTTTCGCCTAATAAGGCGATTTGGGAAAAGAGAGTGTCTCCCGCAGGGAAGATGCTAGCATGGAATGCTGCTGTTTCTGAATGTCTTCTCTTAGAGTGCTTTCAGTGCAAAGCAAGGCTTGTAGAATGTTCAGTCTCGGCTTGTGTACAGTAACATCAGAATGGCGGTTAAAGTGTCACTTTGAAATTTCATACCGTTCAGCACAAGGACTGCGGGGAATCTGCTACAATCAAATGCTGGCTCTCAGTAGAGTCTTCTCCGGAAGTGCTTTCACTTCAAGCTGGTTAAGCTCGACTAACAGAACGTTTAATATAAGGTACTGAGTTGAGACTGAACTGCACCTCCACCCCCTGCGGCCCTGCTCTGACCCCCTGCGGCCCTGCTCTGACCCCCTGCGGCCCTGCTCTGACCCCCTGCGGCCCTGCTCTGACCCCCTGCGGCCCTGCTCTGACCCCCTGCGGCCCTGCTCTGACCCCCTGCGGCCCTGCTCTGACCCCCTGCGGCCCTGCTCTTACCCTTGTCCGGTATTTTCCGCACTTGCCTGGCCCGACTTGGGCCCCTCCCGGCCCGACTTGGGCCCTTGTCCCGTATTCTCCGCCCTTGTCCGCCCCTCTGTGTCCTTGTCCCGTGTTCTCCGCCCTTGTCCGCCCCTCTGTGTCCTTGTCCCGTGTTCTCCGCCCTTGTCCGCCCCTCTGTGGCCTTGTCCCGTATTATCCGCACTTGTCCGGTATTTTCCGCACTTGCCCGGCCCGACTTGGGCCCCTCCCGGCCCGACTTGGGCCCCTGTCCCGTGTTCTCCGCCCTTGTCCGCCCCTCTGTGGCCGTGTCCCGTGTTCTCCGCCCTTGTCCGCCCCTCTGTGGCCTTGTCCCGTGTTCTCCGCCCTTGTCCGCCCCTCTGTGGCCTTGTCCCGTGTTCTCCGCCCTTGTCCGCCCCTCTGTGGCCTTGTCCCGTGTTCTCCGCCCTTGTCCGCCCCTCTGTGGCCTTGTCCCGTGTTCTCTGCCCTTGTCCGCCACTCTGTGGCCTTGTCCCGTGTTCTCTGCCATTGTCCGCCACTCTGTGGCCTTGTACCGTGTTCTCCACACTTGTCCGACCCTCTTTCCCTTTGTCCCGTGTTCTCCGCCCTTGTCCGCCACTCTGTGGCCTTGTCCCATATTGTCCGCCCCTCTGGGCCCGTGTCCACCCCTCTGTGGCCTTGTCCCGTATTATCCGCACTTGTCCGCCCCTCTGGGCCTGTGTCCGACCCTCTGGGCCCTTGTCCCGTATTCTCCGAACTTGTCCGCCCCTCTGGGCGCGTGTCCGCCCCTCTGGGCTCTTGTCCCGTATTCTCCAAACTTGTCCGCCCCTCTGGGCCCGTGTCCGCCCCTCTGGGCCCGTGTCCGCCCCTCTGGGCCCGTGTCCGCCCCTCTGGGCCCGTGTCCCGTATTCTCTGAACTTGTCCGCCCCTCTGGGCCCTTGTCCGCCCCTCTGGGCCCTTGTCCTGTATTCTCCGAACTTGTCCGCCCCTCTGGGCCCGTGTCCGCCCCTCTGGGACCTTGTCCTGTATTCTCCAAACTTGTCCGCCCCTCTGGGCCCTTGTCCCCTATTCTCTGGGCCCTTGTCCCCTATTCTCTGGGCCCTTGTCCCCTATTCTCTGGGCCCTTGTCCCCTATTCTCTGGGCCCTTGTCCCCTATTCTCTGGGCCCTTGTCCGCCCCTCTGGGCCCTTGTCCGCCCCTCTGGGCCCTTGTCCGCCCCTCTGGGCCCTTGTCCCGTATTCTCCGAAATTGTCTGCCCCTCTGGGACCTTGTCCGCCCCTCTTTGCCCTTGTACCGTATTCTCCGAACTTGTCGGGCCCTCTTTGCACTTGTCGGGCCCTCTTTGCCCTTGTCCGCCCGTCTTCGCCCTTTTTCGGTATTCCCCGCAGTTGTCCGCCCGTGTTTGCCCTTTTCCGGTATTCCCCGCACTTGTCCACCCGTGTTTGCCCTTTTCAGGTATTCCCCGCCCTTGCCGGCCCCTCTCTGCCCTTGCCGGCCCCTCTCTGCCCTTGCCGGCCCCTCTCTGCCCTTGCCGGCCCCTCTCTGCCCTTGCCGGCCCCTCTCTGCCCTTGCCGGCCCCTCTCTGCCCTTGCCGGCCCCTCTCTGCCCTTGCCGGCCCCTCTCTGCCCTTGCCGGCCCCTCTCTGCCCTTGCCGGCCCCTCTCTGCCCTTGCCGGCCCCTCTCTGCCCTTGCCGGCCCCTCTCTGCCCTTGCCGGCCCCTCTCTGCCCTTGCCGGCCCCTCTCTGCCCTTGCCGGCCCCTCTCTGCCCTTGCCGGCCCCTCTCTGCCCTTGCCGGCCCCTCTCTGCCCTTGCCGGCCCCTCTCTGCCCTTGCCGGCCCCTCTCTGCCCTTGCCGGCCCCTCTCTGCCCTTGCCGGCCCCTCTCTGCCCTTGCCGGCCCCTCTCTGCCCTTGCCGGCCCCTCTCTGCCCTTGCCGGCCCCTCTCTGCCCTTGCCGGCCCCTCTCTGCCCTTGCCGGCCCCTCTCTGCCCTTGCCGGCCCCTCTCTGCCCTTGCCGGCCCCTCTCTGCCCTTGCCGGCCCCTCTCTGCCCTTGCCGGCCCCTCTCTGCCCTTGCCGGCCCCTCTCTGCCCTTGCCGGCCCCTCTCTGCCCTTGCCGGCCCCTCTCTGCCCTTGCCGGCCCCTCTCTGCCCTTGCCGGCCCCTCTCTGCCCTTGCCGGCCCCTCTCTGCCCTTGCCGGCCCCTCTCTGCCCTTGCCGGCCCCTCTCTGCCCTTGCCGGCCCCTCTCTGCCCTTGCCGGCCCCTCTCTGCCCTTGCCGGCCCCTCTCTGCCCTTGCCCCGTATTCTCCGATCTTGTCCGCCCCTCTCTGCCCTTGCCCCGTATTCTCCGATCTTGTCCGCCCCTCTCTGCCCTTGCCCCGTATTCTCCGATCTTGTCCGCCCCTCTCTGCCCTTGCCCCGTATTCTCCGATCTTGTCCGCCCCTCTCTGCCCTTGCCCCGTATTCTCCGATCTTGTCCGCCCCTCTCTGCCCTTGCCCCGTATTCTCCGATCTTGTCCGCCCCTCTCTGCCCTTGCCCCGTATTCTCCGATCTTGTCCGCCCCTCTCTGCCCTTGCCCCGTATTCTCCGATCTTGTCCGCCCCTCTCTGCCCTTGCCCCGTATTCTCCGATCTTGTCCGCCCCTCTCTGCCCTTGCCCCGTATTCTCCGATCTTGTCCGCCCCTCTCTGCCCTTGCCCCGTATTCTCCGATCTTGTCCGCCCCTCTCTGCCCTTGCCCCGTATTCTCCGATCTTGTCCGCCCCTCTCTGCCCTTGCCCCGTATTCTCCGATCTTGTCCGCCCCTCTCTGCCCTTGCCCCGTATTCTCCGATCTTGCCGGCCCCTCTTTGCCCTTGCCGGCCCCTCTTTGCCCTGGCCGGCCCCTCTTTGCCCTGGCCGGCCCCTCTTTGCCCTGGCCGGCCCCTCTTTGCCCTGGCCGGCCCCTCTTTGCCCTGGCCGGCCCCTCTTTGCCCTGGCCGGCCCCTCTTTGCCCTGGCCGGCCCCTCTTTGCCCTGGCCGGCCCCTCTTTGCCCTGGCCGGCCCCTCTTTGCCCTGGCCGGCCCCTCTTTGCCCTGGCCGGCCCCTCTTTGCCCTGGCCGGCCCCTCTTTGCCCTGGCCGGCCCCTCTTTGCCCTGGCCGGCCCCTCTTTGCCCTGGCCGGCCCCTCTTTGCCCTGGCCGGCCCCTCTTTGCCCTGGCCGGCCCCTCTTTGCCCTGGCCGGCCCCTCTTTGCCCTGGCCGGCCCCTCTTTGCCCTGGCCGGCCCCTCTTTGCCCTGGCCGGCCCCTCTTTGCCCTGGCCGGCCCCTCTTTGCCCTGGCCGGCCCCTCTTTGCCCTGGCCGGCCCCTCTTTGCCCTGGCCGGCCCCTCTTTGCCCTGGCCGGCCCCTCTTTGCCCTGGCCGGCCCCTCTTTGCCCTGGCCGGCCCCTCTTTGCCCTGGCCGGCCCCTCTTTGCCCTGGCCGGCCCCTCTTTGCCCTGGCCGGCCCCTCTTTGCCCTGGCCGGCCCCTCTTTGCCCTGGCCGGCCCCTCTTTGCCCTGGCCGGCCCCTCTTTGCCCTTGCCGGCCCCTCTTTGCCCTTGCCCCGTATTCTCCGATCTTGTCCGCCCCTCTTTGCCCTTGCCCCGTATTCTCCGATCTTGTCCGCCCCTCTTTGCCCTTGCCCCGTATTCTCCGATCTTGTCCGCCCCTCTTTGCCCTTGCCCCGTATTCTCCGATCTGGCCGGCCCCTCTTTGCCCTTGCCCCGTATTCTCCGATCTTGTCCGCCCCTCTTTGCCCTTGCCCCGTATTCTCCGATCTTGTCCGCCCCTCTTTGCCCTTGCCCCGTATTCTCCGATCTTGTCCGCCCCTCTTTGCCCTTGCCCCGTATTCTCCGATCTGGCCGGCCCCTCTTTGCCCTTGCCGGCCCCTCTTTGCCCTTGCCGGACCCTCTTTGCCCTTGCCGGCCCCTCTTTGCCCTTGCCCCGTATTCTCCGATCTTGTCCGCCCCTCTTTGCCCTTGCCCCGTATTCTCCGATCTTGTCCGCCCCTCTTTGCCCTTGCCCCGTATTCTCCGATCTGGCCGGCCCCTCTTTGCCCTTGCCCCGTATTCTCCGATCTTGTCCGCCCCTCTTTGCCCTTGCCCCGTATTCTCCGATCTTGTCCGCCCCTCTTTGCCCTTGCCCCGTATTCTCCGATCTTGTCCGCCCCTCCTTGCCCTTGCCCCGTATTCTCCGATCTGGCCGGCCCCTCTTTGCCCTTGCCGGCCCCTCTTTGCCCTTGCCGGCCCCTCTTTGCCCTTGCCGGCCCCTCTTTGCCCTTGCCGGCCCCTCTTTGCCCTTGCCGGCCCCTCTTTGCCCTTGCCGGCCCCTCTTTGCCCTTGCCGGCCCCTCTTTGCCCTTGCCGGCCCCTCTTTGCCCTTGCCGGCCCCTCTTTGCCCTTGCCGGCCCCTCTTTGCCCTTGCCGGCCCCTCTTTGCCCTTGCCGGCCCCTCTTTGCCCTTGCCGGCCCCTCTTTGCCCTTGCCCGCCCCTCTTTGCCCTTGCCCGCCCCTCTTTGCCCTTGTCCCGTATTCTCCGATCTTGTCCGCCCCTCTTTGCCCTTGTCCGCCACTCTTTGCCCTTGTCCCGTATTCTCCGATCTTGTCCGCCCCTCTTTGCCCTTGTCCGCCACTCTTTGCCCTTGTCCCGTATTCTCCGATCTTGTCCGCCCCTCTTTGCCCTTGTCCGCCCCTCTTTGCCCTTGTCCGCCCCTCTTTGCCCTTGTCCGCCCCTCTTTGCCCTTGTCCGCCCCTCTTTGCCCTTGTCCGCCCCTCTTTGCCCTTGTCCGCCCCTCTTTGCCCTTGTCCGCCCCTCTTTGCCCTTGTCCGCCCCTCTTTGCCCTTGTCCGCCCCTCTTTGCCCTTGTCCGCCCCTCTTTGCCCTTGTCCGCCCCCTTTGCCCTTGTCCGCCCCCTTTGCCCTTGTCCGCCCCTCTTTGCCCTTGTCCGCCCCTCTTTGCCCTTGTCCGCCCCTCTTTGCCCTTGTCCGCCCCTCTTTGCCCTTGTCCGCCCCTCTTTGCCCTTGTCCGCCCCTCTTTGCCCTTGTCCGCCCCTCTTTGCCCTTGTCCGCCCCTCTTTGCCCTTGTCCGCCCCTCTTTGCCCTTGTCCGCCCCTCTTTGCCCTTGTCCGCCCCTCTTTGCCCTTGTCCGCCCCTCTTTGCCCTTGTCCGCCCCTCTTTGCCCTTGTCCGCCCCTCTTTGCCCTTGTCCGCCCCTCTTTGCCCTTGTCCGCCCCTCTTTGCCCTTGTCCGCCCCTCTTTGCCCTTGTCCGCCCCTCTTTGCCCTTGTCCGCCCCTCTTTGCCCTTGTCCGCCCCTCTTTGCCCTTGTCCGCCCCTCTTTGCCCTTGTCCGCCCCTCTTTGCCCTTGTCCGCCCCTCTTTGCCCTTGTCCGCCCCTCTTTGCCCTTGTCCGCCCCTCTTTGCCCTTGTCCGCCCCTCTTTGCCCTTGTCCGCCCCTCTTTGCCCTTGTCCGCCCCTCTTTGCCCTTGTCCGCCCCTCTTTGCCCTTGTCCCGTATTCTCCGATCTTGTCCGCCCCTCTTTGCCCTTGTCCCGTATTCTCCGATCTTGTCCGCCCCTCTTTGCCCTTGTCCGCCCCTCTTTGCCCTTGTCCGCCCCTCTTTGCCCTTGTCCGCCCCTCTTTGCCCTTGTCCGCCCCTCTTTGCCCTTGTCCGCCCCTCTTTGCCCTTGTCCGCCCCTCTTTGCCCTTGTCCGCCCCTCTTTGCCCTTGTCCGCCCCTCTTTGCCCTTGTCCGCCCCTCTTTGCCCTTGTCCGCCCCTCTTTGCCCTTGTCCGCCCCTCTTTGCCCTTGTCCGCCCCTCTTTGCCCTTGTCCGCCCCTCTTTGCCCTTGTCCGCCCCTCTTTGCCCTTGTCCGCCCCTCTTTGCCCTTGTCCGCCCCTCTTTGCCCTTGTCCGCCCCTCTTTGCCCTTGTCCGCCCCTCTTTGCCCTTGTCCGCCCCTCTTTGCCCTTGTCCGCCCCTCTTTGCCCTTGTCCGCCCCTCTTTGCCCTTGTCCGCCCCTCTTTGCCCTTGTCCGCCCCTCTTTGCCCTTGTCCGCCCCTCTTTGCCCTTGTCCGCCCCTCTTTGCCCTTGTCCGCCCCTCTTTGCCCTTGTCCGCCCCTCTTTGCCCTTGTCCGCCCCTCTTTGCCCTTGTCCGCCCCTCTTTGCCCTTGTCCGCCCCTCTTTGCCCTTGTCCGCCCCTCTTTGCCCTTGTCCGCCCCTCTTTGCCCTTGTCCCGTATTCTCCCATTCTCTCTTTGCCAAAATCGCCTTATTAGGCGAAAGTAAGTTACAATTCAGTACCCTATCCTAAAGCTTGCTGTTAGAAGGGAATCTGTAGCTTGCAGTGAAAGCGCTTCCAGAGGGGAGTCTAATGAGGGCATACATTTGATGGCAGCATCTTCCCTGCGGGAGATATTCTCTTTGCCAAAATCGCATTATTAGGCGAAAGTAAGATACAATTCAGAACCCTTTCCAAAAGCTTGCTGTTAGGAGGGAATCTGCAGCTTGCAGTGAAAGCGCTTCCAGAGGGGAGTCTAATGAGGGCAAACATTTGATGGTAGCAGCTTCCCTGCAGGAGATACTCTCTTTGCCAAAATCGCATTATTAGGCGAAAGTAAGATACAATTCAGTACCCTATCCTAAAGCTTGCTGTTAGGAGGGAATCTGCCGCTTGCAGTGAAAGCGCTTCCAGAGGGGAGTCTAATGAGGGCAAACATTTGATGGTAACAGCTTCCCTGCGGGAGATACTCTCTTTGCCAAAATCGCATTATTAAGCGAAAGTAAGTTACAATTCAGTACCCTATCCTAAAGCTTGCTGTTAGGAGGGAATCTGCAGCTTGCAGTGAAAGCGCTTCCAGAGGGGAGTCTAATGAGGGCAAACATTTGATGGTAGCAGCTTCCCTGCGGGAGATAGTCTCTTTGCCAAAATCGCATTATTAGGCGAAAGTAAGTTACAATTCAGTACCCTATCCTAAAGCTTGCTGTTAGGAGGGAATCTGCAGCTTGCAGTGAAAGCGCTTCCAGAGGGGAGTCTAATGAGGTCAAACATTTGATGGTAACAGCTTCCCTGCGGGAGATATTCTCTTTGCCAAAATCGCCTTATTAGGCGAAAGTAAGTTACAATTCAGTACCCTATCCTAAAGCTTGCTGTTAGGAGGGAATCTGCAGCTTGCAGTGAAAGCACTTCCAGAGGGGATTCTAACGAGGGCAAACATTTGATGGTAGCAGCATCCCTGCGGGAGATACTCTCTTTTCCGAAATCGCCTTATTAGCTGCAGTTAAGTTACAATTCAGTACCCTATCCTAAAGATTGCTGTTAGGAGGGAATCTGCAGCTTGCAGTGAAAGCGCCTCCAGAGGGGAGTCTAATGAGGGTAAACATTTGATGATAACAGATTCCCTGCGGGAGATACTCTCTTTGCCAAAATCGCATTATTAGGCGAAAGTAAGTTACAATTCAGTACCCTATCCTAAAGCTTGCTGTTAGGAGGGAATCTGCAGCTTGCAGTGAAAGCGCTTCCAGAGGGGAGTCTAATGAGGGCAAATATTTGATGGTAGCTGCTTCCCTGCGGGAGATACTCTCTTTGCCAAAATCGCATTATTAGGCGAAAGTAAGTTACAATTCAGTACCCTATCCTAAAGCTTGCTGTTAGGAGGGAATCTGCAGCTTGCAGTGAAAGCGCTTCCAGAGGGGAGTCTAATGAGGGCAAACATTTGATGGTAGCAGCTTCCCTGCGGGAGATATTCTCATTGCCAAAATCGCCTTATTAGCCGCAGTTAAGTTACAATTCAGTACCCTATCCTAAAGCTTGCTGTTAGGGGGGAATTTGCAGCTTGCAGTGAAAGCGCTTCCAGAGGGGAGTCTAATGAGGGCAAACATTTGATGGTAGCAGCTTCCCTGCGGGAGATATTCTCATTGCCATAATCGCCTTATTAGCCGCAGTTAAGATACAATTCAGTACCCTATCCTAAAGCTTGCTGTTAGGAGGGAATCTGCAGCTTGCAGTGAAAGCGCTTCCAGAGGGGAGTCTAATGAGGGCAAACATTTGATGGTAGCAGCTTCCCTGCGGGAGATACTCTCTTTGCCAAAATCGCCTTATTAGCCGCAGTTAAGTTACAATTCAGTACCCTATCCTAAAGCTTGCTGTTAGGAGGGAATCTGCAGCTTGCAGTGAAAGCGCTTCCAGAGGGGAGTCTAATGAGGGCAAACATTTGATGGTAGCAGCTTCCCTGCGGGAGATAATCTCTTTGCCAAAATCTCTTTATTAGGCAAAAGTAAGTTACAATTCAGTACCCTATCCTAAAGCTTGCTGTTAGGAGGGAATCTGCAGCTTGCAGTGAAAGCGCTTCCAGAGGGGAGTGTAATGAGGGTAAATATTTGATGGTAGCAGCTTCCCTGCGGGAGATAGTCTCTTTCCCAAAATCGCCTTATTAGACGCAGTTAAGTTACAATTCAGTACAGTGTCCTACAGCTTGCTGTTAGGAGGGAATCTGCAGCTTGCAGTGAAAGCGCTTCCAGAGGGGAGTCTAATGAGGGCAAACATTTGATGGTAGCAGCTTCCCTGCGGGAGATACTCTCTTTGCCAAAATCGCATTATTAGGCGAAAGTAAGTTACAATTCAGTACCCTATCCTAAAGCTTGCTGTTAGGAGGGAATCTGCAGCTTGCAGTGAAAGCGCTTCCAGAGGGGAGTCTAACGAGGGCAAACATTTGATGGTAGCAGCTTCCCTGCGGGAGATACTCTCTTTGCCAAAATCACCTTATTAGCCGCAGTTAAGTTACAATTCAGTACCCTATCCTAAAGCTTGCTGTTAGGAGGGAATCTGCAGCTTGCAGTGGAAGCGCTTCCAGAGTGGAGTCTAAGGAGGGCAAACATTTGATGGTAGCAGCTTCCCTGCGGGAGATACTCTCTTTCCCAAAATCGCATTATTAGGCAAAAGTAAGTTACAATTCAGTACCCTATCCTAAAGCTTGCTGTTAGGAGGGAATCTGCAGCTTGCAGTGAAAGCGCTTCCAGAGGGAAGTCTAATGAGGGCAAACATTTCATGGTAGCAGCTTCCCTGCAGGAGGTACTCTCTTTGCCAAAATCGCATTATTAGGCGAAAGTAAGTTACAATTCAGTACCGTATCCTAAAGATTGCTGTTAGGAGGGAATCTGCAGCTTGCAGTGAAAGCACTTCCAGAGGGGAGTCTAATGAGGGCAAACATTTGATGGTAGCAGCTTCCCTGCGGGAGATACTCTCTTTGCCAAAATCGCATTATTAGGCGAAAGTAAGATACAATTCAGTACCCTATCCTAAAGCTTGCTGTTAGGAGGGAATCTGCAGCTTGCAGTGAAAGCGCTTCCAGAGGGGAGTCTAACGAGGGCAAACATTTGATGGTAGCAGCTTCCCTGCGGGAGATACTCTCTTTGCCAAAATCGCCTTTTTAGCCGCAGTTAAGTTACAATTCAGTACACTATCCTAAAGCTTGCTGTTAGGAGGGAATCTGCAGCTTGCAGTGAAAGCGCTTCCAGAGGGGAGTCTAATGAGGGCAAACATTTGATGGTAGCAGCTTCCCTGTGGGAGATATTCTCTTTGCCAAAATCGCCTTATTAGCCGCAGTTAAGTTACAATTCAGTACCCTATCCTAAAGCTTGCTGTTAGGAGGGAATCTGCAGCTTGCAGTGAAAGCGCTTCCAGAGGGGAGTCTAATGAGGGCAAACATTTGATGGTAGCAGCTTCCCTGCGGGAGATCTTCTCATTGCCATAATCGCCTTATTAGCCGCAGTTAAGATACAATTCAGTACCCTATCCTAAAGCTTGCTGTTAGGAGGGAATCTGCAGCTTGCAGTGAAAGCGCTTCCAGAGGGGAGTCTAATGAGGGCAAACATTTGATGGTAGCAGCTTCCCTGCGGGAGATACTCTCTTTGCCAAAATCGCATTATTAGGCGAAAGTAAGTTACAATTCAGTACCCTATCCTAAAGCTTGCTGTTAGGAGGGAATCTGCAGCTTGCAGTGAAAGCGCTTCCAGAGGGGAGTCTAATGAGGGCAAACATTTGATGGTAGCAGCTTCCCTGCGGGAGATACTCTCTTTGCCAAAATCGCCATATTAGCCGCAGTTAAGTTACAATTCAGTACCCTATCCTAAAGCTTGCTGTTAGGAGGGAATCTGCAGCTTGCAGTGAAAGCACTTCCAGAGGGGAGTCTAATGAGGGCAAACATTTGATGGTAGCAGCTTCCCTGCGGGAGATACTCTCTTTGCCAAAATCGCATTATTAGGCGAAAGGAAGTTACAATTCAGTACCCTATCCTAAAGCTTGCTGTTAGGAGGGAATCTGCAGCTTGCAGTGAAAGCGCTTCCAGAGGGGAGTCTAATGAGGGCAAATATTTGATTGTAGCAGCTTCCCTGCGGGAGATATTCTCTTTGCCATAATCGCATTATTCGCCGCAGTTAAGTTACAATTCAGTACCCTATCCTAAAGCTTGCTGTTAGAAGGGAATCTGCAGCTTGCAGTGAAAGCGCTTCCAGAGGGGAGTCTAATGAGGGCAAACATTTGATGGTAGCAGCTTCCCTGCGGGAGATACTCTCTTTGCCAAAATCGCCTTATTAGCCGCAGTTAAGTTACAATTCAGTACCCTTTCCTAAAGCTTGCTGTTAGGAGGGAATCTGCCGCTTGCAGTGAAAGCGCTTCCAGAGGGGAGTCTAATGAGGGCAAACATTTGATGGTAACAGCTTCCCTGCGGGAGATACTCTCTTTGCCAAAATCGCATTATTAGGCGAAAGTAAGTTACAATTCAGTACCCTATCCTAAAGCTTGCTGTTAGGAGGGAATCTGCAGCTTGCAGTGAAAGCGCTTCCAGAGGGGAGTCTAATGAGGGCAAACATTTGATGGTAGCAGCTTCCCTGCGGGAGATAGTCTCTTTGCCAAAATCGCATTATTAGGCGAAAGTAAGTTACAATTCAGTACCCTATCCTAAAGCTTGCTGTTAGGAGGGAATCTGCAGCTTGCAGTGAAAGCGCTTCCAGAGGGGAGTCTAATGAGGTCAAACATTTGATGGTAACAGCTTCCCTGCGGGAGATACTCTCTTTGCCATAATCGCCTTATTAGGCGAAAGTAAGTTACAATTCAGTACAGTGTCCTACAGCTTGCTGTTAGGAGGGAATCTGCAGCTTGCAGTGAAAGCACTTCCAGAGGGGATTCTAACGAGGGCAAACATTTGATGGTAGCAGCATCCCTGCGGGAGATACTCTCTTTTCCGAAATCGCCTTATTAGCCGCAGTTAAGTTACAATTCAGTACCCTATCCTAAAGCTTGCTGTTAGGAGGGAATCTGCAGCTTGCAGTGAAAGCGCTTCCAGAGGGGAGTCTAATGAGGGCAAACATTTGATGGTAGCAGCTTCCCTGCGGGAGATACTCTCTTTGCCAAAATCGCATTATTAGGCGAAAGTAAGTTACAATTCAGTACCCTATCCTAAAGCTTGCTGTTAGGAGGGAATCTGCAGCTTGCAGTGAAAGCGCTTCCAGAGGGGAGTCTAATGAGGGCAAACATTTGATGGTAGCAGCTTCCCTGCGGGAGATATTCTCATTGCCAAAATCGCCTTATTAGCCGCAGTTAAGTTACAATTCAGTACACTATCCTAAAGCTTGCTGTTAGGAGGGAATCTGCAGCTTGCAGTGAAAGCACTTCCAGAGGGGATTCTAACGAGGGCAAACATTTGATGGTAGCAGCATCCCTGCGGGAGATACTCTCTTTGCCAAAATCGCCTTATTAGCCGCAGTTAAGTTACAATTCAGTACCCTATCCTAAAGCTTGCTGTTAGGAGGGAATCTGCAGCTTGCAGTGAAAGCGCTTCCAGAGGGGAGTCTAATGAGGGCAAACATTTGATGGTAACAGCTTCCCTGCGGGAGATACTCTCTTTGCCAAAATCGCATTATTAGGCGAAAGTAAGTTACAATTCAGTACCCTATCCTAAAGCTTGCTGTTAGGAGGGAATCTGCAGCTTGCAGTGAAAGCGCTTCCAGAGGGGAGTCTAATGAGGGCAAACATTTGATGGTAGCAGCTTCCCTGCGGGAGATATTCTCATTGCCAAAATCGCCTTATTAGCCGCAGTTAAGTTACAATTCAGTACCCTATCATAAAGCTTGCTGTTAGGGGGGAATTTGCAGCTTGCAGTGAAAGCGCTTCCAGAGGGGAGTCTAATGAGGGCAAACATTTGATGGTAGCAGCTTCCCTGCGGGAGATACTCTCTTTGCCAAAATCGCCTTATGAGCCGCAGTTAAGTTACAATTCAGTACACTATCCTAAAGCTTGCTGTTAGGAGGGAATCTGCAGCTTGCAGTGAAAGCGCTTCCAGAGGGGAGTCTAATGAGGGCAAACATTTGATGGTAGCAGCTTCCCTGTGGGAGATATTCTCTTTGCCAAAATCGCCTTATTAGCCGCAGTTAAGTTACAATTCAGTACCCTATCCTAAAGCTTGCTGTTAGGAGGGAATCTGCAGCTTGCAGTGAAAGCGCTTCCAGAGGGGAGTCTAATGAGGGCAAACATTTGATGGTAGCAGCTTCCCTGCGGGAGATATTCTCATTGCCATAATCGCATTATTAGCCGCAGTTAAGATACAATTCAGTACCCTATCCTAAAGCTTGCTGTTAGGAGGGAATCTGCAGCTTGCAGTGAAAGCGCTTCCAGAGGGGAGTCTAATGAGGGCAAACATTTGATGGTAGCAGCTTCCCTGCGGGAGATACTCTCTTTGCCAAAATCGCATTATTAGGCGAAAGTAAGTTACAATTCAGTACCCTATCCTAAAGCTTGCTGTTAGGAGGGAATCTGCAGCTTGCAGTGAAAGCGCTTCCAGAGGGGAGTCTAATGAGGGCAAACATTTGATGGTAGCAGCTTCCCTGCGGGAGATACTCTCTTTGCCAAAATCGCCTTATTAGGCGAAAGTAAGTTACAATTCAGTACAGTGTCCTACAGCTTGCTGTTAGGAGGGAATCTGCAGCTTGCAGTGAAAGCACTTCCAGAGTGGAGTCTAATGAGGGCAAACATTTGATGGTAGCAGCTTCCCTGCGGGAGATACTCTCTTTGCCAAAATCGCATTATTAGGCGAAAGTAAGTTACAATTCAGTACCCTATCCTAAAGCTTGCTGTTAGGAGGGAATCTGCAGCTTGCAGTGAAAGCGCTTCCAGAGGGGAGTCTAATGAGGGCAAATATTTGATTGTAGCATCTTCCCTGCGGGAGATATTCTCTTTGCAATAATCGCCTTATTCGCCGCAGTTAAGATACAATTCAGTACCCTATCCTAAAGCTTGCTGTTAGAAGGGAATCTGCAGCTTGCAGTGAAAGCGCTTCCAGAGGGGAGTCTAATGAGGGCAAACATTTGATGGTAGCAGCTTCCCTGCGGGAGATACTCTCTTTGCCAAAATCGCATTATTAGGCGAAAGTAAGTTACAATTCAGTACCCTATCCTAAAGCTTGCTTTTAGGAGGGAATCTGCAGCTTGCAGTGAAAGCGCTTCCAGAGGGGAGTCTAATGAGGGCAAACATTTGATGGTAGCAGCTTCCCTGCGGGAGATACTCTCTTTGCCAAAATCGCATTATTAGGCGAAAGTAAGTTACAATTCAGAACACTTTCCTAAAGCTTGCTGTTAGGAGGGAATCTGCAGCTTGCAGTGAAAGCGCTTCCAGAGGGGAGTCTAATGAGGGCAAATATATGATGGTAGCAGCTTCCCTGCGGGAGATATTCTCTTTGCCAAAATCGCATTATTAGGCGAAAGTAAGTTACAATTCAGTACTCTACCCTAAGGATTGCTGTTAGGAGGGAATCTGCAGCTTGCAGTGAAAGCACTTCCAGAGGGGAGTCTAATGAGGGCAAACATTTGATGGTAGCAGCTTCCCTGCGGGAGATACTCTCTTTGCCAAAATCGCATTTTTAGGCGAAAGTAAGATACAATTCAGTACCCTATCCTAAAGCTTGCTGTTAGGAGGGAATCTGCAGCTTGCAGTGAAAGCGCTTCCAGAGGGGAGTCTAACGAGGGCAAACATTTGATGGTAGCAGCTTCCCTGCAGGATATACTCTCTTTTCCGAAATCGCCTTATTAGCCGCAGTTAAGTTACAATTCAGTACCCTTTCCTAAAGCTTGCTGTTAGGAGGGAATCTGCCGCTTGCAGTGAAAGCGCTTCCAGAGGGGAGTCTAATGAGGGCAAACATTTGATGGTAGCAGCTTCCCTGCGGGAGATACTCTCT
Source organism: Phaenicophaeus curvirostris (assembly GCF_032191515.1). Lineage (NCBI taxonomy): Eukaryota > Metazoa > Chordata > Aves > Cuculiformes > Cuculidae > Phaenicophaeus > Phaenicophaeus curvirostris. The sequence continues at coordinate 226,999 of NW_027206712.1, forward strand.
TTGCCAAAATCGCATTATTAGGCGAAAGTAAGTTACAATTCAGTACAGTGTCCTACAGCTTGCTGTTAGGAGGGAATCTGCAGCTTGCAGTGAAAGCGCTTCCAGAGGGGAGTCTAATGAGGGCAAACATTTGATGGTAGCAGCTTCCCTGCGGGAGATATTCTCATTGCCAAAATCGCCTTATTAGCCGCAGTTAAGTTACAATTCAGTACCCTATCCTAAAGCTTGCTGTTAGGGGGGAATTTGCAGCTTGCAGTGAAAGCGCTTCCAGAGGGGAGTCTAATGAGGGCAAACATTTGATGGTAGCAGCTTCCCTGTGGGAGATACTCTCTTTGACAAAATCGCCTTTTTAGCCGCAGTTAAGTTACAATTCAGTACACTATCCTAAAGCTTGCTGTTAGGAGGGAATCTGCAGCTTGCAGTGAAAGCGCTTCCAGAGGGGAGTCTAATGAGGGCAAACATTTGATGGTAGCAGCTTCCCTGTGGGAGATATTCTCTTTGCCAAAATCGCCTTATTAGCCGCAGTTAAGTTACAATTCAGTACCCTATCCTAAAGCTTGCTGTTAGGAGGGAATCTGCAGCTTGCAGTGAAAGCGCTTCCAGAGGGGAGTCTAATGAGGGCAAACATTTGATGGTAGCAGCTTCCCTGCGGGAGATACTCTCTTTGCCAAAATCGCATTATTAGGCGAAAGTAAGTTACAATTCAGTACCCTATCCTAAAGCTTGCTGTTAGGAGGGAATCTGCAGCTTGCAGTGAAAGCGCTTCCAGAGGGGAGTCTAATGAGGGCAAACATTTGATGGTAGCAGCTTCCCTGCGAGAGATAGTCTCTTTGCCAAAATCGCCTTATTAGGCGAAAGTAAGTTACAATTCAGTACAGTGTCCTACAGCTTGCTGTTAGGAGGGAATCTGCAGCTTGCAGTGAAAGCACTTCCAGAGGGGAGTCTAATGAGGGCAAACATTTGATGGTAGCAGCTTCCCTGCGGGAGATACTCTCTTTGCCAAAATTGCATTTTTAGGCGAAAGTAAGATACAATTCAGTACCCTATCCTAAAGCTTGCTGTTAGGAGGGAATCTGCAGCTTGCAGTGAAAGCGCTTCCAGAGGGGAGTCTAACGAGGGCAAACATTTGATGGTAGCAGCTTCCCTGCAGGATATACTCTCTTTTCCGAAATCGCCTTATTAGCCGCAGTTAAGTTACAATTCAGTACCCTATCCTAAAGCTTGCTGTTAGGAGGGAATCTGCCGCTTGCAGTGAAAGCGCTTCCAGAGGGGAGTCTAATGAGGGCAAACATTTGATGGTAACAGCTTCCCTGCGGGAGATACTCTCTTTGCCAAAATCGCATTATTAGGCGAAAGTAAGTTACAATTCAGTACCCTATCCTAAAGCTTGCTGTTAGGAGGGAATCTGCAGCTTGCAGTGAAAGCGCTTCCAGAGGGGAGTCTAATGAGGGCAAACATTTGATGGTAGCAGCTTCCCTGCGGGAGATAGTCTCTTTGCCAAAATCGCATTATTAGGCGAAAGTAAGTTACAATTCAGTACCCTATCCTAAAGCTTGCTGTTAGGAGGGAATCTGCAGCTTGCAGTGAAAGCGCTTCCAGAGGGGAGTCTGATGAGGTCAAACATTTGATGGTAGCAGCTTCCCTGCGGGAGATATTCTCTTTGCCAAAATCGCCTTATTAGGCGAAAGTAAGTTACAATTCAGTACAGTGTCCTACAGCTTGCTGTTAGGAGGGAATCTGCAGCTTGCAGTGAAAGCACTTCCAGAGGGGATTCTAACGAGGGCAAACATTTGATGGTAGCAGCTTCCCTGCGGGAGATACTCTCTTTTCCGAAATCGCCTTATTAGCCGCAGTGAAGTTACGATTCAGTACCCTATCCTAAAGCTTGCTGTTAGGAGGGAATCTGCAGCTTGCAGTGAAAGCGCTTCCAGAGGGGAGTATAATGAGGGCAAACATTTGATGGTAACAGCTTCCCTGCGGGAGATAGTCTCTTTGCCAAAATCGCATTATTAGGCGAAAGTAAGTTACAATTCAGTACCCTATCCTAAAGCTTGCTGTTAGGAGGGAATCTGCAGCTTGCAGTGAAAGCGCTTCCAGAGGGGAGTCTAATGAGGGCAAACATTTGATGGTAGCAGCTTCCCTGCGGGAGATATTCTCATTGCCAAAATCGCCTTATTAGCCGCAGTTAAGTTACAATTCAGTACCCTATCCTAAAGCTTGCTGTTAGGGGGGAATTTGCAGCTTGCAGTGAAAGCGCTTCCAGAGGGGAGTCTAATGAGGGCAAACATTTGATGGTAGCAGCTTCCCTGTGGGAGATACTCTCTTTGACAAAATCGCCTTTTTAGCCGCAGTTAAGTTACAATTCAGTACCCTATCCTAAAGCTTGCTGTTAGGAGGGAATCTGCAGCTTGCAGTGAAAGCGCTTCCAGAGGGGAGTCTAATGAGGGCAAAGATTTGATGGTAGCAGCTTCCCTGTGGGAGATATTCTCTTTGCCAAAATCGCCTTATTAGCCGCAGTTAAGTTACAATTCAGTACCCTATCCTAAAGCTTGCTGTTAGGAGGGAATCTGCAGCTTGCAGTGAAAGCGCTTCCAGAGGGGAGTCTAATGAGGGCAAACATTTGATGGTAGCAGCTTCCCTGCGGGAGATACTCTCTTTGCCAAAATCGCATTATTAGGCGAAAGTAAGTTACAATTCAGTACCCTATCCTAAAGCTTGCTGTTAGGAGGGAATCTGCAGCTTGCAGTGAAAGCGCTTCCAGAGGGGAGTCTAATGAGGGCAAACATTTGATGGTAGCAGCTTCCCTGCGGGAGATATTCTCATTGCCAAAATCGCCTTATTAGCCGAAGTTAAGTTACAATTCAGTACCCTATCCTAAAGCTTGCTGTTAGGGGGGAATTTGCAGCTTGCAGTGAAAGCGCTTCCAGAGGGGAGTCTAATGAGGGCAAACATTTGGTGGTAGCAGCTTCCCTGCGGGAGATACTCTCTTTGCCAAAATCGCCTTTTTAGCCGCAGTGAAGTTACAATTCAGTACACTATCCTAAAGCTTGCTGTTAGGAGGGAATCTGCAGCTTGCAGTGAAAGCGCTTCCAGAGGGGAGTCTAATGAGGGCAAACATTTGATGGTAGCAGCTTCCCTGTGGGAGATATTCTCTTTGCCAAAATCGCCTTATTAGCCGCAGTTAAGTTACAATTCAGTACCCTATCCTAAAGCTTGCTGTTAGGAGGGAATCTGCAGCTTGCAGTGAAAGCGCTTCCAGAGGGGAGTCTAATGAGGGCAAACATTTGATGGTAGCAGCTTCCCTGCGGGAGATATTCTCATTGCCATAATCGCCTTATTAGCCGCAGTTAAGATACAATTCAGTACCCTATCCTAAAGCTTGCTGTTAGGAGGGAATCTGCAGCTTGCAGTGAAAGCGCTTCCAGAGGGGAGTCTAATGAGGGCAAACATTTGATGGTAGCAGCTTCCCTGCGGGAGATACTCTCTTTGCCAAAATCGCATTATTAGGCGAAAGTAAGTTACAATTCAGTACCCTATCCTAAAGCTTGCTGTTAGGAGGGAATCTGCAGCTTGCAGTGAAAGCGCTTCCAGAGGGGAGTCTAATGAGGGCAAACATTTGATGGTAGCAGCTTCCCTGCGGGAGATACTCTCTTTGCCAAAATCGCCATATTAGCCGCAGTTAAGTTACAATTCAGTACCCTATCCTAAAGCTTGCTGTTAGGAGGGAATCTGCAGCTTGCAGTGAAAGCGCTTCCAGAGGGGAGTCTAATGAGGGCAAATATTTGATGGTAGCATCTTCCCTGCGGGAGATATTCTCTTTGCCATAATCGCCTTATTCGCCGCAGTTAAGTTACAATTCAGTACCCTATCCTAAAGCTTGCTGTTAGAAGGGAATCTGCAGCTTGCAGTGAAAGCGCTTCCAGAGGGGAGTCTAATGAGGGCAAACATTTGATGGTAGCAGCTTCCCTGCGGGAGATACTCTCTTTGCCAAAATCGCATTTTTAGGCGAAAGTAAGTTACAATTCAGTACCCTATCCTAAAGCTTGCTTTTAGGAGGGAATCTGCAGCTTGCAGTGAAAGCGCTTCCAGAGGGGAGTCTAATGAGGGCAAACATTTGATGGTAGCAGCTTCCCTGCGGGTGATACTCTCTTTGCCAAAATCGCATTATTAGGCGAAAGTAAGTTACAATTCAGAACACTTTCCTAAAGCTTGCTGTTAGGAGGGAATCTGCAGCTTGCAGTGAAAGCGCTTCCAGAGGGGAGTCTAATGAGGGCAAATATATGATGGTAGCAGCTTCCCTGCGGGAGATATTCTCTTTGCCAAAATCGCATTATTAGGCGAAAGTAAGTTACAATTCAGTACCCTATCCTAAGCTTGCTGTTAGGAGGGAATCTGCAGCTTGCAGTGAAAGCACTTCCAGAGGGGAGTCTAATGAGGGCAAACATTTGATGGTAGCAGCTTCCCTGCGGGAGATACTCTCTTTGCCAAAATCGCATTATTAGGTGAAAGTAAGATACAATTCAGTACCCTATCCTAAAGCTTGCTGTTAGGAGGGAATCTGCAGCTTGCAGTGAAAGCGCTTCCAGAGGGGAGTCTAACGAGGGCAAACATTTGATGGTAGCAGCTTCCCTGCAGGATATACTCTCTTTTCCGAAATCGCCTTATTAGCCGCAGTTAAGTTACAATTCAGTACCCTTTCCTAAAGCTTGCTGTTAGGAGGGAATCTGCCGCTTGCAGTGAAAGCGCTTCCAGAGGGGAGTCTAATGAGGGCAAACATTTGATGGTAACAGCTTCCCTGCGGGAGATACTCTCTTTGCCAAAATCGCATTATTAGGCGAAAGTAAGTTACAATTCAGTACCCTATCCTAAAGCTTGCTGTTAGGAGGGAATGTGCAGCTTGCAGTGAAAGCGCTTCCAGAGGGGAGTCTAATGAGGGCAAACATTTGATGGTAGCAGCTTCCCTGCGGGAGATAGTCTCTTTGCCAAAATCGCATTATTAGGCGAAAGTAAGTTACAATTCAGTACCCTATCCTAAAGCTTGGTGTTAGGAGGGAATCTGCAGCTTGCAGTGAAAGCGCTTCCAGAGGGGAGTCTAATGAGGTCAAACATTTGATGGTAGCAGCTTCCCTGCGGGAGATATTCTCTTTGCCAAAATCGCCTTATTAGGCGAAAGTAAGTTACAATTCAGTACAGTGTCCTACAGCTTGCTGTTAGTAGGGAATCTGCAGCTTGCAGTGAAAGCACTTCCAGAGGGCATTCTAACGAGGGCAAACATTTGATGGTAGCAGCATCCCTGCGGGAGATACTCTCTTTTCCGAAATCGCCTTATTAGCCGCAGTTAAGTTACAATTCAGTACCCTATCCTAAAGCTTGCTGTTAGGAGGGAATCTGCAGCTTGCAGTGAAAGCGCTTCCAGAGGGGAGTCTAATGAGGGCAAACATTTGATGGTAACAGCTTCCCTGCGGGAGATACTCTCTTTGCCAAAATCGCATTATTAGGCGAAAGTAAGTTACAATTCAGTACCCTATCCTAAAGCTTGCTGTTAGGAGGGAATCTGCAGCTTGCAGTGAAAGCGCTTCCAGAGGGGAGTCTAATGAGGGCAAACATTTGATGGTAGCAGCTTCCCTGCGGGAGATATTCTCATTGCCAAAATCGCCTTATTAGCCGCAGTTAAGTTACAATTCAGTACCCTATCCTAAAGCTTGCTGTTAGGGGGGAATTTGCAGCTTGCAGTGAAAGCGCTTCCAGAGGGGAGTCTAATGAGGGCAAACATTTGATGGTAGCAGCTTCCCTGTGGGAGATACTCTCTTTGACAAAATCGCCTTTTTAGCCGCAGTTAAGTTACAATTCAGTACACTATCCTAAAGCTTGCTGTTAGGAGGGAATCTGCAGCTTGCAGTGAAAGCGCTTCCAGAGGGGAGTCTAATGAGGGCAAACATTTGATGGTAGCAGCTTCCCTGTGGGAGATATTCTCTTTGCCAAAATCGCCTTATTAGCCGCAGTTAAGTTACAATTCAGTACCCTATCCTAAAGCTTGCTGTTAGGAGGGAATCTGCAGCTTGCAGTGAAAGCGCTTCCAGAGGGGAGTCTAATGAGGGCAAACATTTGATGGTAACAGCTTCCCTGCGGGAGATACTCTCTTTGCCAAAATCGCATTATTAGGCGAAAGTAAGTTACAATTCAGTACCCTATCCTAAAGCTTGCTGTTAGGAGGGAATCTGCAGCTTGCAGTGAAAGCGCTTCCAGAGAGGAGTCTAATGAGGGCAAACATTTGATGGTAGCATCTTCCCTGCGGGAGATAGTCTCTTTGCCAAAATCGCATTATTAGGCGAAAGTAAGTTACAATTCAGTACCCTATCCTAAAGCTTGCTGTTAGGAGGGAATCTGCAGCTTGCAGTGAAAGCGCTTCCAGAGGGGAGTCTAATGAGGGCAAACATTTGATGGTAGCATCTTCCCTGCGGGAGATAGTCTCTTTGCCAAAATCGCATTATTAGGCGAAAGTAAGTTACAATTCAGTACCCTATCCTAAAGCTTGCTGTTAGGAGGGAATCTGCAGCTTGCAGTGAAAGCACTTCCAGAGGGGAGTCTAATGAGGTCAAACATTTGATGGTAACAGCTTCCCTGCGGGAGATATTCTCTTTGCCAAAATCGCCTTATTAGGCGAAAGTAAGATACAATTCAGTACAGTGTCCTACAGCTTGCTGTTAGGAGGGAATCTGCAGCTTGCAGTGAAAGCACTTCCAGAGGGGATTCTAACGAGGGCAAACATTTGATGGTAGCAGCATCCCTGCGGGAGATACTCTCTTTTCCGAAATCGCCTTATTAGCCGCAGTTAAGTTACAATTCAGTACCCTATCCTAAAGCTTGCTGTTAGGAGGGAATCTGCAGCTTGCAGTGAAAGCGCTTCCAGAGGGGAGTCTAATGAGGGCAAACATTTGATGGTAACAGCTTCCCTGCGGGAGATACTCTCTTTGCCAAAATCGCATTATTAGGCGAAAGTAAGTTACAATTCAGTACGTTATCCTAAAGCTTGGTGTTAGGAGGGAATCTGCAGCTTGCAGCGAAAGCGCTTCCAGAGGGGAGTCTAATGAGGGCAAACATTTGATGGTAGCAGCTTCCCTGCGGGAGATATTCTCATTGCCAAAATCGCCTTATTAGCCGAAGTTAAGTTACAATTCAGTACCCTATCCTAAAGCTTGCTGTTAGGGGGGAATTTGCAGCTTGCAGTGAAAGCGCTTCCAGAGGGGAGTCTAATGAGGGCAAACATTTGATGGTAGCAGCTTCCCTGCGGGAGATACTCTCTTTGCCAAAATCGCCTTTTTAGCCGCAGTGAAGGTACAATTCAGTACACTATCCTAAAGCTTGCTGTTAGGAGGGAATCTGCAGCTTGCAGTGAAAGCGCTTCCAGAGGGGAGTCTAATGAGGGCAAACATTTGATGGTAGCAGCTTCCCTGCGGGAGATATTCTCATTGCCATAATCGCCTTATTAGCCGCAGTTAAGATACAATTCAGTACCCTATCCTAAAGCTTGCTGTTAGGAGGGAATCTGCAGCTTGCAGTGAAAGCGCTTCCAGAGGGGAGTCTAATGAGGGCAAACATTTGATGGTAGCAGCTTCCCTGCGGGAGATACTCTCTTTGCCAAAATCGCATTATTAGGCGAAAGTAAGTTACAATTCAGTACCCTATCCTAAAGCTTGCTGTTAGGAGGGAATCTGCAGCTTGCAGTGAAAGCGCTTCCAGAGGGGAGTCTAATGAGGGCAAACATTTGATGGTAGCAGCTTCCCTGCGGGAGATACTCTCTTTGCCAAAATCGCCATATTAGCCGCAGTTAAGTTACAATTCAGTACCCTATCCTAAAGCTTGCTGTTAGGAGGGAATCTGCAGCTTGCAGTGAAAGCACTTCCAGAGTGGAGTCTAATGAGGGCAAACATTTGATGGTAGCAGCTTCCCTGCGGGAGATACTCTCTTTGCCAAAATCGCATTTTTAGGCGAAAGTAAGTTACAATTCAGTACCCTATCCTAAAGCTTGCTGTTAGGAGGGAATCTGCAGCTTGCAGTGAAAGCGCTTCCAGAGGGGAGTCTAATGAGGGCAAATATTTGATTGTAGCATCTTCCCTGCGGGAGATATTCTCTTTGCCATAATCGCCTTATTCGCCGCAGTTAAGTTACAATTCAGTACCCTATCCTAAAGCTTGCTGTTAGAAGGGAATCTGCAGCTTGCAGTGAAAGCGCTTCCAGAGGGGAGTCTAATGAGGGCAAACATTTGATGGTAGCAGCTTCCCTGCGGGAGATACTCTCTTTGCCAAAATCGCATTTTTAGGCGAAAGTAAGATACAATTCAGTACCCTATCCTAAAGCTTGCTGTTAGGAGGGAATCTGCAGCTTGCAGTGAAAGCGCTTCCAGAGGGGAGTCTAACGAGGGCAAACATTTGATGGTAGCAGCTTCCCTGCAGGATATACTCTCTTTTCCGAAATCGCCTTATTAGCCGCAGTTAAGTTACAATTCAGTACCCTATCCTAAAGCTTGCTGTTAGGAGGGAATCTGCAGCTTGCAGTGAAAGCGCTTCCAGAGGGGAGTCTAATGAGAGCAAACATTTGATGGTAACAGCTTCCCTGCGGGAGATACTCTCTTTGCCAAAATCGCATTATTAGGCGAAAGTAAGTTACAATTCAGTACCCTATCCTAAAGCTTGCTGTTAGGAGGGAATCTGCAGCTTGCAGTGAAAGCGCTTCCAGAGGGGAGTCTAATGAGGGCAAACATTTGATGGTAGCAGCTTCCCTGCGCGAGATAGTCTCTTTGCCAAAATCGCATTATTAGGCGAAAGTAAGTTACAATTCAGTACCCTATCCTAAAGCTTGTTGTTAGGAGGGAATCTGCAGCTTGCAGTGAAAGCGCTTCCAGAGGGGAGTCTAATGAGGTCAAACATTTGATGGTAACAGCTTCCCTGCGGGAGATATTCTCTTTGCCAAAATCGCCTTATTAGGCGAAAGTAAGTTACAATTCAGTACAGTGTCCTACAGCTTGCTGTTAGGAGGGAATCTGCAGCTTGCAGTGAAAGCACTTCCAGAGGGGATTCTAACGAGGGCAAGCATTTGATGGTAGCAGCATCCCTGCGGGAGATACTCTCTTTTCCGAAATCGCCTTATTAGCCGCAGTTAAGTTACAATTCAGTACCCTATCCTAAAGCTTGCTGTTAGGAGGGAATCTGCAGCTTGCAGTGAAAGCGCTTCCAGAGGGGAGTCTAATGAGGGCAAACATTTGATGGTAACAGCTTCCCTGCGGGAGATACTCTCTTTGCCAAAATCGCATTATTAGGCGAAAGTAAGTTACAATTCAGTACCCTATCCTAAAGCTTGCTGTTAGGAGGGAATCTGCAGCTTGCAGTGAAAGCGCTTCCAGAGGGGAGTCTAATGAGGTCAAACATTTGATGGTAGCAGCTTCCCTGCGGGAGATAGTCTCTTTGCCAAAATCGCATTATTAGGCGAAAGTAAGTTACAATTCAGTACCCTATCCTAAAGCTTGCTGTTAGGAGGGAATCTGCAGCTTGCAGTGAAAGCGCTTCCAGAGGGGAGTCTAATGAGGTCAAACATTTGATGGTAGCAGCTTCCCTGCGGGAGATATTCTCTTTGCCAAAATCGCCTTATTAGGCGAAAGTAAGTTACAATTCAGTACAGTGTCCTACAGCTTGCTGTTAGGAGGGAATCTGCAGCTTGCAGTGAAAGCACTTCCAGAGGGGATTCTAACGAGGGCAAACATTTGATGGTAGCAGCATCCCTGCGGGAGATACTCTCTTTTCCGAAATCGCCTTATTAGCCGCAGTTAAGTTACAATTCAGTACCCTATCCTAAAGCTTGCTGTTAGGAGGGAATCTGCAGCTTGCAGTGAAAGCGCTTCCAGAGGGGAGTCTAATGAGGGCAAACATTTGATGGTAACAGCTTCCCTGCGGGAGATACTCTCTTTGCCAAAATCGCATTATTAGGCGAAAGTAAGTTACAATTCAGTACCCTATCCTAAAGCTTGCTGTTAGGAGGGAATCTGCAGCTTGCAGTGAAAGCGCTTCCAGAGGGGAGTCTAATGAGGGCAAACATTTGATGGTAGCAGCTTCCCTGCGGGAGATATTCTCATTGCCAAAATCGCCTTATTAGCCGCAGTTAAGTTACAATTCAGTACCCTATCCTAAAGCTTGCTGTTAGGGGGGAATTTGCAGCTTGCAGTGAAAGCGCTTCCAGAGGGGAGTCTAATGAGGGCAAACATTTGATGGTAGCAGCTTCCCTGTGGGAGATACTCTCTTTGACAAAATCGCCTTTTTAGCCGCAGTTAAGTTACAATTCAGTACACTATCCTAAAGCTTGCTGTTAGGAGGGAATCTGCAGCTTGCAGTGAAAGCGCTTCCAGAGGGGAGTCTAATGAGGGCAAACATTTGATGGTAGCAGCTTCCCTGTGGGAGATATTCTCTTTGCTAAAATCGCCTTATTAGCCGCAGTTAAGTTACAATTCAGTACCCTATCCTAAAGCTTGCTGTTAGGAGGGAATCTGCAGCTTGCAGTGAAAGCGCTTCCAGAGGGGAGTCTAATGAGGGCAAACATTTGATGGTAACAGCTTCCCTGCGGGAGATAGTCTCTTTGCCAAAATCGCATTATTAGGCGAAAGTAAGATACAATTCAGTACCCTATCCTAAAGCTTGCTGTTAGGAGGGAATCTGCAGCTTGCAGTGAAAGCACTTCCAGAGGGGAGTCTAATGAGGGCAAACATTTGATGGTAACAGCTTCCCTGCGGGAGATATTCTCTTTGCCAAAATCGCCTTATTAGGCGAAAGTAAGTTACAATTCAGTACAGTGTCCTACAGCTTGCTGTTAGGAGGGAATCTGCAGCTTGCAGTGAAAGCACTTCCAGAGGGGATTCTAACGAGGGCAAACATTTGATGGTAGCAGCATCCCTGCGGGAGATACTCTCTTTGCCAAAATCGCCTTATTAGCCGCAGTTAAGTTACAATTCAGTACCCTATCCTAAAGCTTGCTGTTAGGAGGGAATCTGCAGCTTGCAGCGAAAGCGCTTCCAGAGGGGAGTCTAATGAGGGCAAACATTTGATGGTAGCAGCTTCCCTGCGGGAGATATTCTCATTGCCAATATCGCCTTATTAGCCGAAGTTAAGTTACAATTCAGTACCCTATCCTAAAGCTTGCTGTTAGGGGGGAATTTGCAGCTTGCAGTGAAAGCGCTTCCAGAGGGGAGTCTAATGAGGGCAAACATTTGATGGTAGCAGCTTCCCTGCGGGAGATACTCTCTTTGCCAAAATCGCCTTTTTATCCGCAGTGAAGTTACAATTCAGTACACTATCCTAAAGCTTGCTGTTAGGAGGGAATCTGCAGCTTGCAGTGAAAGCGCTTCCAGAGGGGAGTCTAATGAGGGCAAACATTTGATGGTAGCAGCTTCCCTGTGGGAGATATTCTCTTTGCCAAAATCGCCTTATTAGCCGCAGTTAAGTTACAATTCAGTACCCTATCCTAAAGCTTGCTGTTAGGAGGGAATCTGCAGCTTGCAGTGAAAGCGCTTCCAGAGGGGAGTCTAATGAGGGCAAACATTTGATGGTAACAGCTTCCCTGCGGGAGATACTCTCTTTGCCAAAATCGCATTATTAGGCGAAAGTAAGATACAATTCAGTACCCTATCCTAAAGCTTGCTGTTAGGAGGGAATCTGCAGCTTGCAGTGAAAGCGCTTCCAGAGGGGAGTCTAATGAGGGCAAACATTTGATGGTAGCAGCTTCCCTGCGCGAGATAGTCTCTTTGCCAAAATCGCATTATTAGGCGAAAGTAAGTTACAATTCAGTACCCTATCCTAAAGCTTGCTGTTAGGAGGGAATCTGCAGCTTGCAGTGAAAGCGCTTCCAGAGGGGAGTCTAATGAGGTCAAACATTTGATGGTAACAGCTTCCCTGCGGGAGATATTCTCTTTGCCAAAATCGCCTTATTAGGCGAAAGTAAGTTACAATTCAGCACCCTATCCTACAGCTTGCTGTTAGGAGGGAATCTGCAGCTTGCAGTGAAAGCACTTCCAGAGGGGATTCTAACGAGGGCAAGCATTTGATGGTAGCAGCATCCCTGCGGGAGATACTCTCTTTTCCGAAATCGCCTTATTAGCCGCAGTTAAGTTACAATTCAGTACCCTATCCTAAAGCTTGCTGTTAGGAGGGAATCTGCAGCTTGCAGTGAAATCGCTTCCAGAGGGGAGTCTAATGAGGGCAAACATTTGATGGTAACAGCTTCCCTGCGGGAGATACTCTCTTTGCCAAAATCGCATTATTAGGCGAAAGTAAGTTACAATTCAGTACCCTATCCTAAAGCTTGCTGTTAGGAGGGAATCTGCAGCTTGCAGTGAAAGCGCTTCCAGAGGGGAGTCTAATGAGGGCAAACATTTGATGGTAGCAGCTTCCCTGCGGGAGATAGTCTCTTTGCCAAAATCGCATTATTAGGCGAAAGTAAGTTACAATTCAGTACCCTATCCTAAAGCTTGCTGTTAGGAGGGAATCTGCAGCTTGCAGTGAAAGCGCTTCCAGAGGGGAGTCTAATGAGGTCAAACATTTGATGGTAGCAGCTTCCCTGCGGGAGATATTCTCTTTGCCAAAATCGCCTTATTAGGCGAAAGTAAGTTACAATTCAGTACAGTGTCCTACAGCTTGCTGTTAGGAGGGAATCTGCAGCTTGCAGTGAAAGCACTTCCAGAGGGGATTCTAACGAGGGCAAACATTTGATGGTAGCAGCATCCCTGCGGGAGATACTCTCTTTTCCGAAATCGCCTTATTAGCCGCAGTTAAGTTACAATTCAGTACCCTATCCTAAAGCTTGCTGTTAGGAGGGAATCTGCAGCTTGCAGTGAAAGCGCTTCCAGAGGGGAGTCTAATGAGGGCAAACATTTGATGGTAACAGCTTCCCTGCGGGAGATACTCTCTTTGCCAAAATCGCATTATTAGGCGAAAGTAAGTTACAATTCAGTACCCTATCCTAAAGCTTGCTGTTAGGAGGGAATCTGCAGCTTGCAGTGAAAGCGCTTCCAGAGGGGAGTCTAATGAGGGCAAACATTTGATGGTAGCAGCTTCCCTGCGGGAGATATTCTCATTGCCAAAATCGCCTTATTAGCCGAAGTTAAGTTACAATTCAGTACCCTATCCTAAAGCTTGCTGTTAGGGGGGAATTTGCAGCTTGCAGTGAAAGCGCTTCCAGAGGGGAGTCTAATGAGGGCAAACATTTGATGGTAGCAGCTTCCCTGCGGGAGATACTCTCTTTGCCAAAATCGCCTTTTTAGCCGCAGTGAAGTTACAATTCAGTACACTATCCTAAAGCTTGCTGTTAGGAGGGAATCTGCAGCTTGCAGTGAAAGCGCTTCCAGAGGGGAGTCTAATGAGGGCAAACATTTGATGGTAGCAGCTTCCCTGTGGGAGATATTCTCTTTGCCAAAATCGCCTTATTAGCCGCAGTTAAGTTACAATTCAGTACCCTATCCTAAAGCTTGCTGTTAGGAGGGAATCTGCAGCTTGCAGTGAAAGCGCTTCCAGAGGGGAGTCTAATGAGGGCAAACATTTGATGGTAGCAGCTTCCCTGCGGGAGATATTCTCATTGCCATAATCGCCTTATTAGCCGCAGTTAAGATACAATTCAGTACCCTATCCTAAAGCTTGCTGTTAGGAGGGAATCTGCAGCTTGCAGTGAAAGCGCTTCCAGAGGGGAGTCTAATGAGGGCAAACATTTGATGGTAGCAGCTTCCCTGCGGGAGATAGTCTCTTTGCCAAAATCGCATTATTAGGCGAAAGTAAATTACAATTCAGTACCCTATCCTAAAGCTTGCTGTTAGGAGGGAATCTGCAGCTTGCAGTGAAAGCGCTTCCAGAGGGGAGTCTAATGAGGGCAAACATTTGATGGTAGCAGCTTCCCTGCGGGAGATACTCTCTTTGCCAAAATCGCATTTTTAGGCGAAAGTAAGTTACAATTCAGTACCCTATCCTAAAGCTTGCTGTTAGGAGGGAATCTGCAGCTTGCAGTGAAAGCGCTTCCAGAGGGGAGTCTAATGAGGGCAAATATTTGATTGTAGCATCTTCCCTGCGGGAGATATTCTCTTTGCCATAATCGCCTTATTCGCCGCAGTTAAGTTACAATTCAGTACCCTATCCTAAAGCTTGCTGTTAGAAGGGAATCTGCAGCTTGCAGTGAAAGCGCTTCCAGAGGGGAGTCTAATGAGGGCAAACATTTGATGGTAGCAGCTTCCCTGCGGGAGATACTCTCTTTGCCAAAATCGCATTTTTAGGCGAAAGTAAGTTACAATTCAGTACCCTATCCTAAAGCTTGCTTTTAGGAGGGAATCTGCAGCTTGCAGTGAAAGCGCTTCCAGAGGGGAGTCTAATGAGGGCAAACATTTGATGGTAGCAGCTTCCCTGCGGGAGATATTCTCTTTGCCAAAATCGCCTTGTTAGCCGCAGTTAAGTTACAATTCAGAACACTTTCCTAAAGCTTGCTGTTAGGAGGGAATCTGCAGCTTGCAGTGAAAGCGCTTCCAGAGGGGAGTCTAATGAGGGCAAATATATGATGGTAGCAGCTTCCCTGCGGGAGATATTCTCTTTGCCAAAATCGCATTATTAGGCGAAAGTAAGTTACAATTCAGTACCCTATCCTAAAGATTGCTGTTAGGAGGGAATCTGCAGCTTGCAGTGAAAGCACTTCCAGAGGGGAGTCTAATGAGGGCAAACATTTGATGGTAGCAGCTTCCCTGCGGGAGATACTCTCTTTGCCAAAATCGCATTTTTAGGCGAAAGTAAGATACAATTCAGTACCCTATCCTAAAGCTTGCTGTTAGGAGGGAATCTGCAGCTTGCAGTGAAAGCGCTTCCAGAGGGGAGTCTAACGAGGGCAAACATTTGATGGTAGCAGCTTCCCTGCAGGATATACTCTCTTTTCCGAAATCGCCTTATTAGCCGCAGTTAAGTTACAATTCAGTACCCTTTCCTAAAGCTTGCTGTTAGGAGGGAATCTGCCGCTTGCAGTGAAAGCGCTTCCAGAGGGGAGTCTAATGAGGACAAACATTTGATGGTAACAGCTTCCCTGCGGGAGATACTCTCTTTGCCAAAATCGCATTATTAGGCGAAAGTAAGTTACAATTCAGTACCCTATCCTAAAGCTTGCTGTTAGGAGGGAATCTGCAGCTTGCAGTGAAAGCGCTTCCAGAGGGGAGTCTAATGAGGGCAAACATTTGATGGTAGCAGCTTCCCTGCGGGAGATAGTCTCTTTGCCAAAATCGCATTATTAGGCGAAAGTAAGTTACAATTCAGTACCCTATCCTAAAGCTTGCTGTTAGGAGGGAATCTGCAGCTTGCAGTGAAAGCGCTTCCAGAGGGGAGTCTAATGAGGTCAAACATTTGATGGTAGCAGCTTCCCTGCGGGAGATATTCTCTTTGCCAAAATCGCCTTATTAGGCGAAAGTAAGTTACAATTCAGTACAGTGTCCTACAGCTTGCTGTTAGGAGGGAATCTGCAGCTTGCAGTGAAAGCACTTCCAGAGGGGATTCTAACGAGGGCAAACATTTGATGGTAGCAGCATCCCTGCGGGAGATACTCTCTTTTCCGAAATCGCCTTATTAGCCGCAGTTAAGTTACAATTCAGTACCCTATCCTAAAGCTTGCTGTTAGGAGGGAATCTGCAGCTTGCAGTGAAAGCGCTTCCAGAGGGGAGTCTAATGAGGGCAAACATTTGATGGTAGCAGCTTCCCTGTGGGAGATACTCTCTTTGACAAAATCGCCTTTTTAGCCGCAGTTAAGTTACAATTCAGTACACTATCCTAAAGCTTGCTGTTAGGAGGGAATCTGCAGCTTGCAGTGAAAGCGCTTCCAGAGGGGAGTCTAATGAGGGCAAACATTTGATGGTAGCAGCTTCCCTGTGGGAGATATTCTCTTTGCCAAAATCGCCTTATTAGCCGCAGTTAAGATACAATTCAGTACCCTATCCTAAAGCTTGCTGTTAGGAGGGAATCTGCAGCTTGCAGTGAAAGCGCTTCCAGAGGGGAGTCTAATGAGGGCAAACATTTGATGGTAACAGCTTCCCTGCGGGAGATACTCTCTTTGCCAAAATCGCATTATTAGGCGAAAGTAAGTTACAATTCAGTACCCTATCCTAAAGCTTGCTGTTAGGAGGGAATCTGCAGCTTGCAGTGAAAGCGCTTCCAGAGGGGAGTCTAATGAGGGCAAACATTTGATGGTAGCAGCTTCCCTGTGGGAGATATTCTCTTTGCCAAAATCGCCTTATTAGCCGCAGTTAAGTTACAATTCAGTACCCTATCCTAAAGCTTGCTGTTAGGAGGGAATCTGCAGCTTGCAGTGAAAGCGCTTCCAGAGGGGAGTCTAATGAGGGCAAACATTTGATGGTAACAGCTTCCCTGCGGGAGATATTCTCTTTGCCAAAATCGCCTTATTAGGCGAAAGTAAGTTACAATTCAGTACAGTGTCCTACAGCTTGCTGTTAGGAGGGAATCTGCAGCTTGCAGTGAAAGCACTTCCAGAGGGGATTCTAACGAGGGCAAACATTTGATGGTAGCAGCATCCCTGCGGGAGATAGTCTCTTTGCCAAAATCGCCTTATTAGCCGCAGTTAAGTTACAATTCAGTACCCTATCCTAAAGCTTGCTGTTAGGAGGGAATCTGCAGCTTGCAGTGAAAGCGCTTCCAGAGGGGAGTCTAATGAGGGCAAACATTTGATGGTAACAGCTTCCCTGCGGGAGATACTCTCTTTGCCAAAATCGCATTATTAGGCGAAAGTAAGTTACAATTCAGTACCCTATCCTAAAGCTTGCTGTTAGGAGGGAATCTGCAGCTTGCAGCAAAAGCGCTTCCAGAGGGGAGTCTAATGAGGGCAAACATTTGATGGTAGCAGCTTCCCTGCGGGAGATAGTCTCTTTGCCAAAATCGCCTTATTAGCCGAAGTTAAGTTACAATTCAGTACCCTATCCTAAAGCTTGCTGTTAGGAGGGAATTTGCAGCTTGCAGTGAAAGCGCTTCCAGAGGGGAGTCTAATGAGGGCAAACATTTGATGGTAGCAGCTTCCCTGCGGGAGATACTCTCTTTGCCAAAATCGCCTTTTTAGCCGCAGTGAAGTTACAATTCAGTACACTATCCTAAAGCTTGCTGTTAGGAGGGAATCTGCAGCTTGCAGTGAAAGCGCTTCCAGAGGGGAGTCTAATGAGGGCAAACATTTGATGGTAGCAGCTTCCCTGTGGGAGATATTCTCTTTGCCAAAATCGCCTTATTAGCCGCAGTTAAGTTACAATTCAGTACCCTATCCTAAAGCTTGCTGTTAGGAGGGAATCTGCAGCTTGCAGTGAAAGCGCTTCCAGAGGGGAGTCTAATGAGGGCAAACATTTGATGGTAGCAGCTTCCCTGCTGGAGATATTCTCATTGCCATAATCGCCTTATTAGCCGCAGTTAAGATACAATTCAGTACCCTATCCTAAAGCTTGCTGTTAGGAGGGAATCTGCAGCTTGCAGTGAAAGCGCTTCCAGAGGGGAGTCTAATGAGGGCAAACATTTGATGGTAGCAGCTTCCCTGCGGGAGATACTCTCTTTGCCAAAATCGCATTATTAGGCGAAAGTAAGTTACAATTCAGTACCCTATCCTAAAGCTTGCTGTTAGGAGGGAATCTGCAGCTTGCAGTGAAAGCGCTTCCAGAGGGGAGTCTAATGAGGGCAAACATTTGATGGTAGCAGCTTCCCTGCGGGAGATACTCTCTTTGCCAAAATCGCCATAATAGCCGCAGTTAAGTTACAATTCAGTCCCCTATCCTAAAGCTTGCTGTTAGGAGGGAATCTGCAGCTTGCAGTGAAAGCACTTCCAGAGTGGAGTCTAATGAGGGCAAACATTTGATGGTAGCAGCTTCCCTGCGGGAGATACTCTCTTTGCCAAAATCGCATTTTTAGGCGAAAGTAAGTTACAATTCAGTACCCTATCCTAAAGCTTGCTGTTAGGAGGGAATCTGCAGCTTGCAGTGAAAGCGCTTCCAGAGGGGAGTCTAATGAGGGCAAACATTTGATGGTAGCAGCTTCCCTGCGGGAGATACTCTCTTTGCCAAAATCGCTTTTTTAGGCGAAAGTAAGATACAATTCAGTACCCTATCCTAAAGCTTGCTGTTAGGAGGGAATCTGCAGCTTGCAGTGAAAGCGCTTCCAGAGGGGAGTCTAACGAGGGCAAACATTTGATGGTAGCAGCTTCCCTGCAGGATATACTCTCTTTTCCGAAATCGCCTTATTAGCCGCAGTTAAGTTACAATTCAGTACCCTATCCTAAAGCTTGCTGTTAGGAGGGAATCTGCAGCTTGCAGTGAAAGCGCTTCCAGAGGGGAGTCTAATGAGGGCAAACATTTGATGGTAACAGCTTCCCTGCGGGAGATACTCTCTTTGCCAAAATCGCATTATTAGGCGAAAGTAAGTTACAATTCAGTACCCTATCCTAAAGCTTGCTGTTAGGAGGGAATCTGCAGCTTGCAGTGAAAGCGCTTCCAGAGGGGAGTCTAATGAGGGCAAACATTTGATGGTAGCAGCTTCCCTGAGCGAGATAGTCTCTTTGCCAAAATCGCATTATTAGGCGAAAGTAAGATACAATTCAGTACCCTATCCTAAAGCTTGCTGTTAGGAGGGAATCTGCAGCTTGCAGTGAAAGCGCTTCCAGAGGGGAGTCTAATGAGGTCAAACATTTGATGGTAACAGCTTCCCTGCGGGAGATATTCTCTTTGCCAAAATCGCCTTATTAGGCGAAAGTAAGTTACAATTCAGTACAGTGTCCTACAGCTTGCTGTTAGGAGGGAATCTGCAGCTTGCAGTGAAAGCACTTCCAGATGGGATTCTAACGAGGGCAAGCATTTGATGGTAGCAGCATCCCTGCGGGAGATACTCTCTTTTCCGAAATCGCCTTATTAGCCGCAGTTAAGTTACAATTCAGTACCCTATCCTAAAGCTTGCTGTTAGGAGGGAATCTGCAGCTTGCAGTGAAATCGCTTCCAGAGGGGAGTCTAATGAGGGCAAACATTTGATGGTAACAGCTTCCCTGCGGGAGATACTCTCTTTGCCAAAATCGCATTATTAGGCGAAAGGAAGTTACAATTCAGTACCCTATCCTAAAGCTTGCTGTTAGGAGGGAATCTGCAGCTTGCAGTGAAAGCGCTTCCAGAGGGGAGTCTAACGAGGGCAAACATTTGATGGTAGCAGCTTCCCTGCAGGATATACTCTCTTTTCCGAAATCGCCTTATTAGCCGCAGTTAAGTTACAATTCAGTACCCTTTCCTAAAGCTTGCTGTTAGGAGGGAATCTGCCGCTTGCAGTGAAAGTGCTTCCAGAGGGGAGTCTAATGAGGGCAAACATTTGATGGTAGCAGCTTCCCTGCGGGAGATACTCTCTTTGCCAAAATCGCATTATTAGGCGAAAGGAAGATACAATTCAGTACCCTATCCTAAAGCTTGCTGTTAGGAGGGAATCTGCAGCTTGCAGTGAAAGCGCTTCCAGAGGGGAGTCTAATGAGGGCAAACATTTGATGGTAGCAGCTTCCCTGCTGGAGATATTCTCATTGCCATAATCGCCTTATTAGCCGCAGTTAAGATACAATTCAGTACCCTATCCTAAAGCTTGCTGTTAGGAGGGAATCTGCAGCTTGCAGTGAAAGCGCTTCCAGAGGGGAGTCTAATGAGGGCAAACATTTGATGGTAGCAGCTTCCCTGCGGGAGATACTCTCTTTGCCAAAATCGCATTATTAGGCGAAAGTAAGTTACAATTCAGTACCCTATCCTAAAGCTTGCTGTTAGGAGGGAATCTGCAGCTTGCAGTGAAAGCGCTTCCAGAGGGGAGTCTAATGAGGGCAAACATTTGATGGTAGCAGCTTCCCTGCGGGAGATACTCTCTTTGCCAAAATCGCCATAATAGCCGCAGTTAAGTTACAATTCAGTCCCCTATCCTAAAGCTTGCTGTTAGGAGGGAATCTGCAGCTTGCAGTGAAAGCACTTCCAGAGGGGAGTCTAATGAGGGCAAACATTTGATGGTAGCAGCTTCCCTGCGGGAGATACTCTCTTTGCCAAAATCGCATTTTTAGGCGAAAGTAAGTTACAATTCAGTACACTATCCTAAAGCTTGCTGTTAGGAGGGAATCTGCAGCTTGCAGTGAAAGCGCTTCCAGAGGGGAGTCTAATGAGGGCAAACATTTGATGGTAGCAGCTTCCCTGTGGGAGATATTCTCTTTGCCAAAATCGCCTTATTAGCCGCAGTTAAGTTACAATTCAGTACCCTATCCTAAAGCTTGCTGTTAGGAGGGAATCTGCAGCTTGCAGTGAATGCGCTTCCAGAGGGGAGTCTAATGAGGGCAAACATTTGATGGTAACAGCTTCCCTGCGGGAGATACTCTCTTTGCCAAAATCGCATTATTAGGCGAAAGTAAGTTACAATTCAGTACCCTATCCTAAAGCTTGCTGTTAGGAGGGAATCTGCAGCTTGCAGTGAAAGCGCTTCCAGAGGGGAGTCTAATGAGGGCAAACATTTGATGGTAGCAGCTTCCCTGCGGGAGATAGTCTCTTTGCCAAAATCGCATTATTATGCGAAAGTAAGTTACTATTCAGTACCCTATCCTAAAGCTTGCTGTTAGGAGGGAATCTGCAGCTTGCAGTGAAAGCACTTCCAGAGGGGAGTCTAATGAGGTCAAACATTTGATGGTAACAGCTTCCCTGCGGGAGATATTCTCTTTGCCAAAATCGCCTTATTAGGCGAAAGTAAGTTACAATTCAGTACAGTGTCCTACAGCTTGCTGTTAGGAGGGAATCTGCAGCTTGCAGTGAAAGCACTTCCAGAGGGGATTCTAACGAGGGCAAACATTTGATGGTAGCAGCATCCCTGCGGGAGATACTCTCTTTGCCAAAATCGCCTTATTAGCCGCAGTTAAGTTACAATTCAGTACCCTATCCTAAAGCTTGCTGTTAGGAGGGAATCTGCAGCTTGCAGTGAAAGCGCTTCCAGAGGGGAGTCTAATGAGGGCAAACATTTGATGGTAACAGCTTCCCTGCGGGAGATACTCTCTTTGCCAAAATCGCATTATTAGGCGAAAGTAAGTTACAATTCAGTACCCTATCCTAAAGCTTGGTGTTAGGAGGGAATCTGCAGCTTGCAGCAAAAGCGCTTCCAGAGGGGAGTCTAATGAGGGCAAACATTTGATGGTAGCAGCTTCCCTGCGGGAGATACTCTCTTTGCCAAAATCGCCTTATTAGCCGCAGTTAAGTTACAATTCAGTACCCTATCCTAAAGCTTGCTGTTAGGGGGGAATTTGCAGCTTGCAGTGAAAGCGCTTCCAGAGGGGAGTCTAATGAGGGCAAACATTTGATGGTAGCAGCTTCCCTGCGGGAGATACTCTCTTTGCCAAAATCGCCTTTTTAGCCGCAGTGAAGTTACAATTCAGTACACTATCCTAAAGCTTGCTGTTAGGAGGGAATCTGCAGCTTGCAGTGAAAGCGCTTCCAGAGGGGAGTCTAATGAGGGCAAACATTTGATGGTAGCAGCTTCCCTGTGGGAGATATTCTCTTTGCCAAAATCGCCTTATTAGCCGCAGTTAAGTTACAATTCAGTACCCTATCCTAAAGCTTGCTGTTAGGAGGGAATCTGCAGCTTGCAGTGAAAGCGCTTCCAGAGGGGAGTCTAATGAGGGCAAACATTTGATGGTAGCAGCTTCCCTGCTGGAGATATTCTCATTGCCATAATCGCCTTATTAGCCGCAGTTAAGATACAATTCAGTACCCTATCCTAAAGCTTGCTGTTAGGAGGGAATCTGCAGCTTGCAGTGAAAGCGCTTCCAGAGGGGAGTCTAATGAGGGCAAACATTTGATGGTAGCAGCTTCCCTGCGGGAGATACTCTCTTTGCCAAAATCGCATTATTAGGCGAAAGTAAGTTACAATTCAGAACACTTTCCTAAAGCTTGCTGTTAGGAGGGAATCTGCAGCTTGCAGTGAAAGCGCTTCCAGAGGGGAGTCTAATGAGGGCAAACATTTGATGGTAGCAGCTTCCCTGCGGGAGATACTCTCTTTGCCAAAATCGCCATAATAGCCGCAGTTAAGTTACAATTCAGTCCCCTATCCTAAAGCTTGCTGTTAGGAGGGAATCTGCAGCTTGCAGTGAAAGCACTTCCAGAGTGGAGTCTAATGAGGGCAAACATTTGATGGTAGCAGCTTCCCTGCGGGAGATACTCTCTTTGCCAAAATCGCATTTTTAGGCGAAAGTAAGTTACAATTCAGTACCTTATCCTAAAGCTTGCTGTTAGGAGGGAATCTGCAGCTTGCAGTGAAAGCGCTTCCAGAGGGGAGTCTAATGAGGGCAAATATTTGATTGTAGCATCTTCCCTGCGGGAGATATTCTCTTTGCCATAATCGCCTTATTCGCCGCAGTTAAGTTACAATTCAGTACCCTATCCTAAAGCTTGCTGTTAGAAGGGAATCTGCAGCTTGCAGTGAAAGCGCTTCCAGAGGGGAGTCTAATGAGGGCAAACATTTGATGGTAGCAGCTTCCCTGCGGGAGATACTCTCTTTGCCAAAATCGCATTTTTAGGCGAAAGTAAGATACAATTCAGTACCCTATCCTAAAGCTTGCTGTTAGGAGGGAATCTGCAGCTTGCAGTGAAAGCGCTTCCAGAGGGGAGTCTAACGAGGGCAAACATTTGATGGTAGCAGCTTCCCTGCAGGATATACTCTCTTTTCCGAAATCGCCTTATTAGCCGCAGTTAAGTTACAATTCAGTACCCTATCCTAAAGCTTGCTGTTAGGAGGGAATCTGCAGCTTGCAGTGAAAGCGCTTCCAGAGGGGAGTCTAATGAGGGCAAACATTTGATGGTAACAGCTTCCCTGCGGGAGATACTCTCTTTGCCAAAATCGCATTATTAGGCGAAAGTAAGTTACAATTCAGTACCCTATCCTAAAGCTTGCTGTTAGGAGGGAATCTGCAGCTTGCAGTGAAAGCGCTTCCAGAGGGGAGTCTAATGAGGGCAAACATTTGATGGTAGCAGCTTCCCTGCGCGAGATAGTCTCTTTGCCAAAATCGCATTATTAGGCGAAAGTAAGATACAATTCAGTACCCTATCCTAAAGCTTGCTGTTAGGAGGGAATCTGCAGCTTGCAGTGAAAGCGCTTCCAGAGGGGAGTCTAATGAGGTCAAACATTTGATGGTAACAGCTTCCCTGCGGGAGATATTCTCTTTGCCAAAATCGCCTTATTAGGCGAAAGTAAGTTACAATTCAGTACAGTGTCCTACAGCTTGCTGTTAGGAGGGAATCTGCAGCTTGCAGTGAAAGCACTTCCAGATGGGATTCTAACGAGGGCAAGCATTTGATGGTAGCAGCATCCCTGCGGGAGATACTCTCTTTTCCGAAATCGCCTTATTAGCCGCAGTTAAGTTACAATTCAGTACCCTATCCTAAAGCTTGCTGTTAGGAGGGAATCTGCAGCTTGCAGTGAAATCGCTTCCAGAGGGGAGTCTAATGAGGGCAAACATTTGATGGTAACAGCTTCCCTGCGGGAGATACTCTCTTTGCCAAAATCGCATTATTAGGCGAAAGTAAGTTACAATTCAGTACCCTATCCTAAAGCTTGGTGTTAGGAGGGAATCTGCAGCTTGCAGCAAAAGCGCTTCCAGAGGGGAGTCTAATGAGGGCAAACATTTGATGGTAGCAGCTTCCCTGCGGGAGATACTCTCTTTGCCAAAATCGCCTTATTAGCCGAAGTTAAGTTACAATTCAGTACCCTATCCTAAAGCTTGCTGTTAGGGGGGAATTTGCAGCTTGCAGTGAAAGCGCTTCCAGAGGGGAGTCTAATGAGGGCAAACATTTGATGGTAGCAGCTTCCCTGCGGGAGATACTCTCTTTGCCAAAATCGCCTTTTTAGCCGCAGTGAAGTTACAATTCAGTACACTATCCTAAAGCTTGCTGTTAGGAGGGAATCTGCAGCTTGCAGTGAAAGCGCTTCCAGAGGGGAGTCTAATGAGGGCAAACATTTGATGGTAGCAGCTTCCCTGTGGGAGATATTCTCTTTGCCAAAATCGCCTTATTAGCCGCAGTTAAGTTACAATTCAGTACCCTATCCTAAAGCTTGCTGTTAGGAGGGAATCTGCAGCTTGCAGTGAAAGCGCTTCCAGAGGGGAGTCTAATGAGGGCAAACATTTGATGGTAGCAGCTTCCCTGCTGGAGATATTCTCATTGCCATAATCGCCTTATTAGCCGCAGTTAAGATACAATTCAGTACCCTATCCTAAAGCTTGCTGTTAGGAGGGAATCTGCAGCTTGCAGTGAAAGCGCTTCCAGAGGGGAGTCTAATGAGGGCAAACATTTGATGGTAGCAGCTTCCCTGCGGGAGATACTCTCTTTGCCAAAATCGCATTATTAGGCGAAAGTAAGTTACAATTCAGAACACTTTCCTAAAGCTTGCTGTTAGGAGGGAATCTGCAGCTTGCAGTGAAAGCGCTTCCAGAGGGGAGTCTAATGAGGGCAAACATTTGATGGTAGCAGCTTCCCTGCGGGAGATACTCTCTTTGCCAAAATCGCCATAATAGCCGCAGTTAAGTTACAATTCAGTCCCCTATCCTAAAGCTTGCTGTTAGGAGGGAATCTGCAGCTTGCAGTGAAAGCACTTCCAGAGTGGAGTCTAATGAGGGCAAACATTTGATGGTAGCAGCTTCCCTGCGGGAGATACTCTCTTTGCCAAAATCGCATTTTTAGGCGAAAGTAAGTTACAATTCAGTACCTTATCCTAAAGCTTGCTGTTAGGAGGGAATCTGCAGCTTGCAGTGAAAGCGCTTCCAGAGGGGAGTCTAATGAGGGCAAATATTTGATTGTAGCATCTTCCCTGCGGGAGATATTCTCTTTGCCATAATCGCCTTATTCGCCGCAGTTAAGTTACAATTCAGTACCCTATCCTAAAGCTTGCTGTTAGAAGGGAATCTGCAGCTTGCAGTGAAAGCGCTTCCAGAGGGGAGTCTAATGAGGGCAAACATTTGATGGTAGCAGCTTCCCTGCGGGAGATACTCTCTTTGCCAAAATCGCATTTTTAGGCGAAAGTAAGATACAATTCAGTACCCTATCCTAAAGCTTGCTGTTAGGAGGGAATCTGCAGCTTGCAGTGAAAGCGCTTCCAGAGGGGAGTCTAACGAGGGCAAACATTTGATGGTAGCAGCTTCCCTGCAGGATATACTCTCTTTTCCGAAATCGCCTTATTAGCCGCAGTTAAGTTACAATTCAGTACCCTATCCTAAAGCTTGCTGTTAGGAGGGAATCTGCAGCTTGCAGTGAAA
This sequence comes from Phaenicophaeus curvirostris, assembly GCF_032191515.1. NCBI lineage: Eukaryota > Metazoa > Chordata > Aves > Cuculiformes > Cuculidae > Phaenicophaeus > Phaenicophaeus curvirostris. Next base: position 252,325 of record NW_027206712.1, read on the forward strand.
GCGCTTCCAGAGGGGAGTCTAATGAGGGCAAACATTTGATGGTAACAGCTTCCCTGCGGGAGATACTCTCTTTGCCAAAATCGCATTATTAGGCGAAAGTAAGTTACAATTCAGTACCCTATCCTAAAGCTTGCTGTTAGGAGGGAATCTGCAGCTTGCAGTGAAAGCGCTTCCAGAGGGGAGTCTAATGAGGGCAAACATTTGATGGTAGCAGCTTCCCTGCGCGAGATAGTCTCTTTGCCAAAATCGCATTATTAGGCGAAAGTAAGATACAATTCAGTACCCTATCCTAAAGCTTGCTGTTAGGAGGGAATCTGCAGCTTGCAGTGAAAGCGCTTCCAGAGGGGAGTCTAATGAGGTCAAACATTTGATGGTAACAGCTTCCCTGCGGGAGATATTCTCTTTGCCAAAATCGCCTTATTAGGCGAAAGTAAGTTACAATTCAGTACAGTGTCCTACAGCTTGCTGTTAGGAGGGAATCTGCAGCTTGCAGTGAAAGCACTTCCAGATGGGATTCTAACGAGGGCAAGCATTTGATGGTAGCAGCATCCCTGCGGGAGATACTCTCTTTTCCGAAATCGCCTTATTAGCCGCAGTTAAGTTACAATTCAGTACCCTATCCTAAAGCTTGCTGTTAGGAGGGAATCTGCAGCTTGCAGTGAAATCGCTTCCAGAGGGGAGTCTAATGAGGGCAAACATTTGATGGTAACAGCTTCCCTGCGGGAGATACTCTCTTTGCCAAAATCGCATTATTAGGCGAAAGTAAGTTACAATTCAGTACCCTATCCTAAAGCTTGCTGTTAGGAGGGAATCTGCAGCTTGCAGTGAAAGCGCTTCCAGAGGGGAGTCTAATGAGGGCAAACATTTGATGGTAGCAGCTTCCCTGCGGGAGATACTCTCTTTGCCAAAATCTCCATATTAGCCGCAGTTAAGTTACAATTCAGTACCCTATCCTAAAGCTTGCTGTTAGGAGGGAATCTGCAGCTTGCAGTGAAAGCGCTTCCAGAGGGGAGTCTAATGAGGGCAAACATTTGATGGTAGCACCTTCCCTGCAGGATATACTCTCTTTTCCGAAATCGCCTTATTAGCCGCAGTTAAGTTACAATTCAGTACCCTTTCCTAAAGCTTGCTGTTAGGAGGGAATCTGCCGCTTGCAGTGAAAGCGCTTCCAGAGGGGAGTCTAATGAGGGCAAACATTTGATGGTAGCAGCTTCCCTGCGGGAGATACTCTCTTTGCCAAAATCGCATTATTAGGCGAAAGTAAGATACAATTCAGTACCCTATCCTAAAGCTTGCTGTTAGGAGGGAATCTGCAGCTTGCAGTGAAAGCGCTTCCAGAGGGGAGTCTAATGAGGGCAAACATTTGATGGTAGCAGCTTCCCTGCGGGAGATACTCTCTTTGCCAAAATCGCATTATTAGGCGAAAGGAAGATACAGTTCAGTACCCTATCCTAAAGCTTGCTGTTAGGAGGGAATCTGCAGCTTGCAGTGAAAGCGCTTCCAGAGGGGAGTCTAATGAGGGCAATATATGATGGTAGCATCTTCCCTGCGGGAGATATTCTCTTTGCCAAAATCGCCATATTACACGCAGTTAAGTTACAATTCAGTACCCTATCCTAAAGCTTGCTGTTAGGAGGGAATCTGCAGCTTGCAGTGAAAGCGCTTCCAGAGGGGAGTCTAATGAGGGCAAACATTTGATGGTAGCAGCTTCCCTGCTGGAGATATTCTCATTGCCATAATCGCCTTATTAGCCGCAGTTAAGATACAATTCAGTACACTATCCTAAAGCTTGCTGTTAGGAGGGAATCTGCAGCTTGCAGTGAAAGCGCTTCCAGAGGGGAGTCTAATGAGGGCAAACATTTGATGGTAGCAGCTTCCCTGCGGGAGATACTCTCTTTGCCAAAATCGCATTATTAGGCGAAAGTAAGTTACAATTCAGTACCCTATCCTAAAGCTTGCTGTTAGGAGGGAATCTGCAGCTTGCAGTGAAAGCGCTTCCAGAGGGGAGTCTAATGAGGGCAAACATTTGATGGTAGCAGCTTCCCTGCGGGAGATACTCTCTTTGCCAAAATCGCCATAATAGCCGCAGTTAAGTTACAATTCAGTCCCCTATCCTAAAGCTTGCTGTTAGGAGGGAATCTGCAGCTTGCAGTGAAAGCACTTCCAGAGTGGAGTCTAATGAGGGCAAACATTTGATGGTAGCAGCTTCCCTGCGGGAGATACTCTCTTTGCCAATATCGCATTTTTAGGCGAAAGTAAGTTACAATTCAGTACCCTATCCTAAAGCTTGCTGTTAGGAGGGAATCTGCAGCTTGCAGTGAAAGCGCTTCCAGAGGGGAGTCTAATGAGGGCAAATATTTGATTGTAGCATCTTCCCTGCGGGAGATATTCTCTTTGCCATAATCGCCTTATTCGCCGCAGTTAAGTTACAATTCAGTACCCTATCCTAAAGCTTGCTGTTAGAAGGGAATCTGCAGCTTGCAGTGAAAGCGCTTCCAGAGGGGAGTCTAATGAGGGCAAACATTTGATGGTAGCAGCTTCCCTGCGGGAGATACTCTCTTTGCCAAAATCGCATTTTTAGGCGAAAGTAAGATACAATTCAGTACCCTATCCTAAAGCTTGCTGTTAGGAGGGAATCTGCAGCTTGCAGTGAAAGCGCTTCCAGAGGGGAGTCTAACGAGGGCAAACATTTGATGGTAGCAGCTTCCCTGCAGGATATACTCTCTTTTCCGATATCGCCTTATTAGCCGCAGTTAAGTTACAATTCAGTACCCTATCCTAAAGCTTGCTGTTAGGAGGGAATCTGCAGCTTGCAGTGAAAGCGCTTCCAGAGGGGAGTCTAATGAGGGCAAACATTTGATGGTAACAGCTTCCCTGCGGGAGATACTCTCTTTGCCAAAATCGCATTATTAGGCGAAAGTAAGTTACAATTCAGTACCCTATCCTAAAGCTTGCTGTTAGGAGGGAATCTGCAGCTTGCAGTGAAAGCGCTTCCAGAGGGGAGTCTAATGAGGGCAAACATTTGATGGTAGCAGCTTCCCTGCGCGAGATAGTCTCTTTGCCAAAATCGCATTATTAGGCGAAAGTAAGATACAATTCAGTACCCTATCCTAAAGCTTGCTGTTAGGAGGGAATCTGCAGCTTGCAGTGAAAGCGCTTCCAGAGGGGAGTCTAATGAGGTCAAACATTTGATGGTAACAGCTTCCCTGCGGGAGATATTCTCTTTGCCAAAATCGCCTTATTAGGCGAAAGTAAGTTACAATTCAGTACAGTGTCCTACAGCTTGCTGTTAGGAGGGAATCTGCAGCTTGCAGTGAAAGCACTTCCAGATGGGATTCTAACGAGGGCAAGCATTTGATGGTAGCAGCATCCCTGCGGGAGATTCTCTCTTTTCCGAAATCGCCTTATTAGCCGCAGTTAAGTTACAATTCAGTACCCTATCCTAAAGCTTGCTGTTAGGAGGGAATCTGCAGCTTGCAGTGAAATCGCTTCCAGAGGGGAGTCTAATGAGGGCAAACATTTGATGGTAACAGCTTCCCTGCGGGAGATACTCTCTTTGCCAAAATCGCATTATTAGGCGAAAGTAAGTTACAATTCAGTACCCTATCCTAAAGCTTGCTGTTAGGAGGGAATCTGCAGCTTGCAGTGAAAGCGCTTCCAGAGGGGAGTCTAATGAGGGCAAACATTTGATGGTAGCAGCTTCCCTGCGGGAGATACTCTCTTTGCCAAAATCTCCATATTAGCCGCAGTTAAGTTACAATTCAGTACCCTATCCTAAAGCTTGCTGTTAGGAGGGAATCTGCAGCTTGCAGTGAAAGCGCTTCCAGAGGGGAGTCTAATGAGGGCAAACATTTGATGGTAGCACCTTCCCTGCAGGATATACTCTCTTTTCCGAAATCGCCTTATTAGCCGCAGTTAAGTTACAATTCAGTACCCTTTCCTAAAGCTTGCTGTTAGGAGGGAATCTGCCGCTTGCAGTGAAAGCGCTTCCAGAGGGGAGTCTAATGAGGGCAAACATTTGATGGTAGCAGCTTCCCTGCGGGAGATACTCTCTTTGCCAAAATCGCATTATTAGGCGAAAGTAAGATACAATTCAGTACCCTATCCTAAAGCTTGCTGTTAGGAGGGAATCTGCAGCTTGCAGTGAAAGCGCTTCCAGAGGGGAGTCTAATGAGGGCAAACATTTGATGGTAGCAGCTTCCCTGCGGGAGATACTCTCTTTGCCAAAATCGCATTATTAGGCGAAAGGAAGATACAGTTCAGTACCCTATCCTAAAGCTTGCTGTTAGGAGGGAATCTGCAGCTTGCAGTGAAAGCGCTTCCAGAGGGGAGTCTAATGAGGGCAATATATGATGGTAGCATCTTCCCTGCGGGAGATATTCTCTTTGCCAAAATCGCCATATTACACGCAGTTAAGTTACAATTCAGTACCCTATCCTAAAGCTTGCTGTTAGGAGGGAATCTGCAGCTTGCAGTGAAAGCGCTTCCAGAGGGGAGTCTAATGAGGGCAAACATTTGATGGTAGCAGCTTCCCTGCTGGAGATATTCTCATTGCCATAATCGCCTTATTAGCCGCAGTTAAGATACAATTCAGTACCCTATCCTAAAGCTTGCTGTTAGGAGGGAATCTGCAGCTTGCAGTGAAAGCGCTTCCAGAGGGGAGTCTAATGAGGGCAAACATTTGATGGTAGCAGCTTCCCTGCGGGAGATACTCTCTTTGCCAAAATCGCATTATTAGGCGAAAGTAAGTTACAATTCAGTACCCTATCCTAAAGCTTGCTGTTAGGAGGGAATCTGCAGCTTGCAGTGAAAGCGCTTCCAGAGGGGAGTCTAATGAGGGCAAACATTTGATGGTAGCAGCTTCCCTGCGGGAGATACTCTCTTTGCCAAAATCGCCATAATAGCCGCAGTTAAGTTACAATTCAGTCCCCTATCCTAAAGCTTGCTGTTAGGAGGGAATCTGCAGCTTGCAGTGAAAGCACTTCCAGAGTGGAGTCTAATGAGGGCAAACATTTGATGGTAGCAGCTTCCCTGCGGGAGATACTCTCTTTGCCAATATCGCATTTTTAGGCGAAAGTAAGTTACAATTCAGTACCCTATCCTAAAGCTTGCTGTTAGGAGGGAATCTGCAGCTTGCAGTGAAAGCGCTTCCAGAGGGGAGTCTAATGAGGGCAAATATTTGATTGTAGCATCTTCCCTGCGGGAGATATTCTCTTTGCCATAATCGCCTTATTCGCCGCAGTTAAGTTACAATTCAGTACCCTATCCTAAAGCTTGCTGTTAGAAGGGAATCTGCAGCTTGCAGTGAAAGCGCTTCCAGAGGGGAGTCTAATGAGGGCAAACATTTGATGGTAGCAGCTTCCCTGCGGGAGATACTCTCTTTGCCAAAATCGCATTTTTAGGCGAAAGTAAGATACAATTCAGTACCCTATCCTAAAGCTTGCTGTTAGGAGGGAATCTGCAGCTTGCAGTGAAAGCGCTTCCAGAGGGGAGTCTAACGAGGGCAAACATTTGATGGTAGCAGCTTCCCTGCAGGATATACTCTCTTTTCCGATATCGCCTTATTATCCGCAGTTAAGTTACAATTCAGTACCCTATCCTAAAGCTTGCTGTTAGGAGGGAATCTGCAGCTTGCAGTGAAAGCGCTTCCAGAGGGGAGTCTAATGAGGGCAAACATTTGATGGTAACAGCTTCCCTGCGGGAGATACTCTCTTTGCCAAAATCGCATTATTAGGCGAAAGTAAGTTACAATTCAGTACCCTATCCTAAAGCTTGCTGTTAGGAGGGAATCTGCAGCTTGCAGTGAAAGCGCTTCCAGAGGGGAGTCTAATGAGGGCAAACATTTGATGGTAGCAGCTTCCCTGCGCGAGATAGTCTCTTTGCCAAAATCGCATTATTAGGCGAAAGTAAGATACAATTCAGTACCCTATCCTAAAGCTTGCTGTTAGGAGGGAATCTGCAGCTTGCAGTGAAAGCGCTTCCAGAGGGGAGTCTAATGAGGTCAAACATTTGATGGTAACAGCTTCCCTGCGGGAGATATTCTCTTTGCCAAAATCGCCTTATTAGGCGAAAGTAAGTTACAATTCAGTACAGTGTCCTACAGCTTGCTGTTAGGAGGGAATCTGCAGCTTGCAGTGAAAGCACTTCCAGATGGGATTCTAACGAGGGCAAGCATTTGATGGTAGCAGCATCCCTGCGGGAGATTCTCTCTTTTCCGAAATCGCCTTATTAGCCGCAGTTAAGTTACAATTCAGTACCCTATCCTAAAGCTTGCTGTTAGGAGGGAATCTGCAGCTTGCAGTGAAATCGCTTCCAGAGGGGAGTCTAATGAGGGCAAACATTTGATGGTAACAGCTTCCCTGCGGGAGATACTCTCTTTGCCAAAATCGCATTATTAGGCGAAAGTAAGTTACAATTCAGTACCCTATCCTAAAGCTTGCTGTTAGGAGGGAATCTGCAGCTTGCAGTGAAAGCGCTTCCAGAGGGGAGTCTAATGAGGGCAAACATTTGATGGTAGCAGCTTCCCTGCGGGAGATACTCTCTTTGCCAAAATCTCCATATTAGCCGCAGTTAAGTTACAATTCAGTACCCTATCCTAAAGCTTGCTGTTAGGAGGGAATCTGCAGCTTGCAGTGAAAGCGCTTCCAGAGGGGAGTCTAATGAGGGCAAACATTTGATGGTAGCACCTTCCCTGCAGGATATACTCTCTTTTCCGAAATCGCCTTATTAGCCGCAGTTAAGTTACAATTCAGTACCCTTTCCTAAAGCTTGCTGTTAGGAGGGAATCTGCCGCTTGCAGTGAAAGCGCTTCCAGAGGGGAGTCTAATGAGGGCAAACATTTGATGGTAGCAGCTTCCCTGCGGGAGATACTCTCTTTGCCAAAATCGCATTATTAGGCGAAAGTAAGATACAATTCAGTACCCTATCCTAAAGCTTGCTGTTAGGAGGGAATCTGCAGCTTGCAGTGAAAGCGCTTCCAGAGGGGAGTCTAATGAGGGCAAACATTTGATGGTAGCAGCTTCCCTGCGGGAGATACTCTCTTTGCCAAAATCGCATTATTAGGCGAAAGGAAGATACAGTTCAGTACCCTATCCTAAAGCTTGCTGTTAGGAGGGAATCTGCAGCTTGCAGTGAAAGCGCTTCCAGAGGGGAGTCTAATGAGGGCAATATATGATGGTAGCATCTTCCCTGCGGGAGATATTCTCTTTGCCAAAATCGCCATATTACACGCAGTTAAGTTACAATTCAGTACCCTATCCTAAAGCTTGCTGTTAGGAGGGAATCTGCAGCTTGCAGTGAAAGCGCTTCCAGAGGGGAGTCTAATGAGGGCAAACATTTGATGGTAGCAGCTTCCCTGCTGGAGATATTCTCATTGCCATAATCGCCTTATTAGCCGCAGTTAAGATACAATTCAGTACCCTATCCTAAAGCTTGCTGTTAGGAGGGAATCTGCAGCTTGCAGTGAAAGCGCTTCCAGAGGGGAGTCTAATGAGGGCAAACATTTGATGGTAGCAGCTTCCCTGCGGGAGATACTCTCTTTGCCAAAATCGCATTATTAGGCGAAAGTAAGTTACAATTCAGTACCCTATCCTAAAGCTTGCTGTTAGGAGGGAATCTGCAGCTTGCAGTGAAAGCGCTTCCAGAGGGGAGTCTAATGAGGGCAAACATTTGATGGTAGCAGCTTCCCTGCGGGAGATACTCTCTTTGCCAAAATCGCCATAATAGCCGCAGTTAAGTTACAATTCAGTCCCCTATCCTAAAGCTTGCTGTTAGGAGGGAATCTGCAGCTTGCAGTGAAAGCACTTCCAGAGTGGAGTCTAATGAGGGCAAACATTTGATGGTAGCAGCTTCCCTGCGGGAGATACTCTCTTTGCCAATATCGCATTTTTAGGCGAAAGTAAGTTACAATTCAGTACCCTATCCTAAAGCTTGCTGTTAGGAGGGAATCTGCAGCTTGCAGTGAAAGCGCTTCCAGAGGGGAGTCTAATGAGGGCAAATATTTGATTGTAGCATCTTCCCTGCGGGAGATATTCTCTTTGCCATAATCGCCTTATTCGCCGCAGTTAAGTTACAATTCAGTACCCTATCCTAAAGCTTGCTGTTAGAAGGGAATCTGCAGCTTGCAGTGAAAGCGCTTCCAGAGGGGAGTCTAATGAGGGCAAACATTTGATGGTAGCAGCTTCCCTGCGGGAGATACTCTCTTTGCCAAAATCGCATTTTTAGGCGAAAGTAAGATACAATTCAGTACCCTATCCTAAAGCTTGCTGTTAGGAGGGAATCTGCAGCTTGCAGTGAAAGCGCTTCCAGAGGGGAGTCTAACGAGGGCAAACATTTGATGGTAGCAGCTTCCCTGCAGGATATACTCTCTTTTCCGATATCGCCTTATTAGCCGCAGTTAAGTTACAATTCAGTACCCTATCCTAAAGCTTGCTGTTAGGAGGGAATCTGCAGCTTGCAGTGAAAGCGCTTCCAGAGGGGAGTCTAATGAGGGCAAACATTTGATGGTAACAGCTTCCCTGCGGGAGATACTCTCTTTGCCAAAATCGCATTATTAGGCGAAAGTAAGTTACAATTCAGTACCCTATCCTAAAGCTTGCTGTTAGGAGGGAATCTGCAGCTTGCAGTGAAAGCGCTTCCAGAGGGGAGTCTAATGAGGGCAAACATTTGATGGTAGCAGCTTCCCTGCGCGAGATAGTCTCTTTGCCAAAATCGCATTATTAGGCGAAAGTAAGATACAATTCAGTACCCTATCCTAAAGCTTGCTGTTAGGAGGGAATCTGCAGCTTGCAGTGAAAGCGCTTCCAGAGGGGAGTCTAATGAGGTCAAACATTTGATGGTAACAGCTTCCCTGCGGGAGATATTCTCTTTGCCAAAATCGCCTTATTAGGCGAAAGTAAGTTACAATTCAGTACAGTGTCCTACAGCTTGCTGTTAGGAGGGAATCTGCAGCTTGCAGTGAAAGCACTTCCAGATGGGATTCTAACGAGGGCAAGCATTTGATGGTAGCAGCATCCCTGCGGGAGATACTCTCTTTTCCGAAATCGCCTTATTAGCCGCAGTTAAGTTACAATTCAGTACCCTATCCTAAAGCTTGCTGTTAGGAGGGAATCTGCAGCTTGCAGTGAAAGCGCTTCCAGAGGGGAGTCTAATGAGGGCAAGCATTTGATGGTAGCAGCTTCCCTGCGGGAGATATTCTCTTTGCCATTATCGCCTGATTCGCCGCAGTTAAGTTACAATTCAGTACCCTATCCTAAAGCTTGCTGTTAGGAGGGAATCTGCAGCTTGCAGTGAAAGCGCTTCCAGAGGGGAGTCTAATGAGGGCAAACATTTGATGGTAGCAGCTTCCCTGCGGGAGATACTCTCTTTGACAAAATCGCATTATTAGGCGAAAGTAAGTTACAATTCAGTACCCTATCCTAAAGCTTGCTTTTAGGAGGGAATCTGCAGCTTGCAGTGAAAGCGCTTCCAGAGGGGAGTCTAATGAGGGCAAATATTTGATGGTAGCATCTTCCCTGCGGGAGATATTCTCTTTGCCAAAATCGCCTCATTAGCCGCAGTTAAGTTACAATTCATTACCCTATCCTAAAGCTTGCTGTTAGGAGGGAATCTGCAGCTTGCAGTGAAAGCGCTTCCAGAGGGGAGTATAATGAGGGCAAATATTTGATGGTAGCAGCTTCCCTGCGGGAGATACTCTCTTTGCCAAATCGCCTCATTAGGCGAAAGTAAGTTACAATTCAGTACCCTATCCTAAAGCTTGCTGTTAGGAGGGAATCTGCAGCTTGCAGTGAAAGCGCTTCCAGAGGGGAGTCTAATGAGGGCAAATATTTGATTGTAGCATCTTCCTTGCGGGAGATATTCTCTTAGCCAAAATCGCCATATTAGACGCACTTAAGTTACAATTCAGTACCCTATCCTAAAGCTTGCTGTTAGGAGGGAATCTGCAGCTTGCAGTGAAAGCGCTTCCAGAGGGGAGTCTAATGTGGGCAAACATTTGATGGTAGCAGCTTCCCTGCGGGAGATACTCTCTTTGCCAAAATCGCATTATTAGGCGAAAGTAAGTTACAATTCAGTACCCTATCCTAAAGCTTGGTGTTAGGAGGGAATCTGCAGCTTGCAGTGAAAGCGCTTCCAGAGGGGAGTCTAATGAGGGCAAACATTTGATGGTAGCAGCTTCCCTGCGGGAAATAGTCTCTTTGCCAAAATCGCCTTATTAGCCGCAGTTAAGTTACAATTCAGTACCCTATCCTAAAGCTTGCTGTTAGGAGGGAATCTGCAGCTTGCAGTGAAAGCGCTTCCAGAGGGGAGTCTAATGAGGGCAAACATTTGATGGTAGCAGCTTCCCTGCGGGAGATATTCTCATTGCCAAAATCGCCTTATTAGCCGCAGTTAAGTTACAATTCAGTACCCTATCCTAAAGCTTGCTGTTAGGAGGGAATCTGCAGCTTGCAGTGAAAGCGCTTCCAGAGGGGAGTCTAATGAGGGCAAACATTTGATGGTAGCAGCTTCCCTGCGGGAGATAGTCTCTTTGCCAAAATCGCCTTATTAGCCGCAGTTAAGGTACAATTCAGTACCCTAACCTAAAGCTTGCTGTTAGGAGGGAATCTGCAGCTTGCAGTGAAATCGATTCCAGAGGGGAGTCTAATGAGGGCAAGCATTTGATGGTAGCAGCTTCCCTGCGGGAGATACTCTCTTTGCCAAAATCGCATTATTAGGCGAAAGTAAGTTACAATTCAGTACAATTTCCTAAAGCTTGCTGTTAGGAGGGAATCTGCAGCTTGCAGTGAAAGCGCTTCCAGAGGGGAGTCTAATGAGGGCAAACATTTGATGGTAGCAGCTTCCCTGCGGGAGATAGTCTCCTTGACATAATCACATTATTAGGCGAAAGTAAGTTACAATTCAGTACCCTATCCTAAAGCTTGCTGTTAGGAGGGAATCTGCAGCTTGCAGTGAAAGCGCTTCCAGAGGGGAGTCTAATGAGGGCAAACATTTGATGTTAACAGCTTCCCTGCGGGAGATATTCTCTTTGCCAATATCGCCTTATTAGGCGAAAGTAAGTTACAATTCAGTACCCTATCCTAAAGCTTGCTGTTAGGAGGGAATCTGCAGCTTGCAGTGAAAGCGCTTCCACAGGGGAGTCTAATGTGGGCAAACATTTGATGGTAGCAGCTTCCCTGCGGGAGATAGTCTCTTTGCCAAAATCGCATTATTAGGCGAAAGTAAGTTACAATTCAGTACCCTATCCTAAAGCTTGCTGTTAGGAGGGAATCTGCAGCTTGCAGTGAAAGCGCTTCCAGAGGGGAGTCTAACGAGGGCAAACATTTGATGGTAGCAGCTTCCCTGCGGGAGATACTCTCTTTGCCAAAATCGCCTTATTAGACGCAGTTAAGTTACAATTCAGTACCCTGTCCTACAGCTTGCTGTTAGGAGGGAATCTGCAGCTTGCAGTGAAAGTGCTTCCAGAGGGGAGTCTAATGAGGGCAAACATTTGATGGTAGCAGCTTCCCTGCGGGAGATATTCTCTTTTCAATAATCGCATTATTAGGCGAAAGTAAGTTACAATTCAGTACCCTATCCTAAAGCTTGCTGTTAGGAGGGAATCTGCAGCTTGCAGTGAAAGCGCTTCCAGAGGGGAGTCTAATGAGGGCAAACATTTGATGGTAGCAGCTTCCCTGCGGGAGATAGTCTCCTTGCCAAAATCGCATTATTAGGCGAAAGTAAGTTACAATTCAGTACCCTATCCTAAAGCTTGCTGTTAGGAGGGAATCTGCAGCTTGCAGTGAAAGCGCTTCCAGAGGGGAGTCTAATGAGGGCAAACATTTGATGGTAACAGCTTCCCTGCGGGAGATATTCTCATTGCCAAAATCGCCTTATTAGACGCAGTTAAGTTACAATTCAGTACCCTGTCCTACAGCTTGCTGTTAGGAGGGAATCTGCAGCTTGCAGTGAAAGCGCTTCCAGAGGGGACTCTAATGTGGGCAAACATTTGATGGTAGCAGCTTCCCTGCGGGAGATACTCTCTTTGCCAAAATCGCATTATTAGGCGAAAGTAAGTTACAATTCAGTACCCTATCCTAAAGCTTGGTGTTAGGAGGGAATCTGCAGCTTGCAGTGAAAGCGCTTCCAGAGGGGAGTCTAATGAGGGCAAACATTTGATGGTAGCAGCTTCCCTGCGGGAAATAGTCTCTTTGCCAAAATCGCCTTATTAGCCGCAGTTAAGTTACAATTCAGTACCCTATCCTAAAGCTTGCTGTTAGGAGGGAATCTGCAGCTTGCAGTGAAAGCGCTTCCAGAGGGGAGTCTAATGAGGGCAAACATTTGATGGTAGCAGCTTCCCTGCGGGAGATATTCTCATTGCCAAAATCGCCTTATTAGCCGCAGTTAAGTTACAATTCAGTACCCTATCCTAAAGCTTGCTGTTAGGAGGGAATCTGCAGCTTGCAGTGAAAGCGCTTCCAGAGGGGAGTCTAATGAGGGCAAACATTTGATGGTAGCAGCTTCCCTGCGGGAGATAGTCTCTTTGCCAAAATCGCCTTATTAGCCGCAGTTAAGGTACAATTCAGTACCCTAACCTAAAGCTTGCTGTTAGGAGGGAATCTGCAGCTTGCAGTGAAATCGATTCCAGAGGGGAGTCTAATGAGGGCAAGCATTTGATGGTAGCAGCTTCCCTGCGGGAGATACTCTCTTTGCCAAAATCGCATTATTAGGCGAAAGTAAGTTACAATTCAGTACAATTTCCTAAAGCTTGCTGTTAGGAGGGAATCTGCAGCTTGCAGTGAAAGCGCTTCCAGAGGGGAGTCTAATGAGGGCAAACATTTGATGGTAGCAGCTTCCCTGCGGGAGATAGTCTCCTTGACATAATCACATTATTAGGCGAAAGTAAGTTACAATTCAGTACCCTATCCTAAATCTTGCTGTTAGGAGGGAATCTGCAGCTTGCAGTGAAAGCGCTTCCAGAGGGGAGTCTAATGAGGGCAAACATTTGATGTTAACAGCTTCCCTGCGGGAGATATTCTCTTTGCCAATATCGCCTTATTAGGCGAAAGTAAGTTACAATTCAGTACCCTATCCTAAAGCTTGCTGTTAGGAGGGAATCTGCAGCTTGCAGTGAAAGCGCTTCCACAGGGGAGTCTAATGTGGGCAAACATTTGATGGTAGCAGCTTCCCTGCGGGAGATAGTCTCTTTGCCAAAATCGCATTATTAGGCGAAAGTAAGTTACAATTCAGTACCCTATCCTAAAGCTTGCTGTTAGGAGGGAATCTGCAGCTTGCAGTGAAAGCGCTTCCAGAGGGGAGTCTAACGAGGGCAAACATTTGATGGTAGCAGCTTCCCTGCGGGAGATATTCTCTTTGCCAAAATCGCCTTATTAGACGCAGTTAAGTTACAATTCAGTACCCTGTCCTACAGCTTGCTGTTAGGAGGGAATCTGCAGCTTGCAGTGAAAGTGCTTCCAGAGGGGAGTCTAATGAGGGCAAACATTTGATGGTAGCAGCTTCCCTGCGGGAGATAGTCTCTTTTCAATAATCGCATTATTAGGCGAAAGTAAGTTACAATTCAGTACCCTATCCTAAAGCTTGCTGTTAGGAGGGAATCTGCAGCTTGCAGTGAAAGCGCTTCCAGAGGGGAGTCTAATGAGGGCAAACATTTGATGGTAGCAGCTTCCCTGCGGGAGATAGTCTCCTTGCCAAAATCGCATTATTAGGCGAAAGTAAGTTACAATTCAGTACCCTATCCTAAAGCTTGCTGTTAGGAGGGAATCTGCAGCTTGCAGTGAAAGCGCTTCCAGAGGGGAGTCTAATGAGGGCAAACATTTGATGGTAACAGCTTCCCTGCGGGAGATATTCTCATTGCCAAAATCGCCTTATTAGACGCAGTTAAGTTACAATTCAGTACCCTGTCCTACAGCTTGCTGTTAGGAGGGAATCTGCAGCTTGCAGTGAAAGCGCTTCCAGAGGGGACTCTAATGAGGGCAAACATTTGATGGTAGCAGCTTCCCTGCGGGAGATACTCTCTTTGCCAAAATCGCATTATTAGGCGAAAGTAAGTTACAATTCAGTACCCTATCCTAAAGCTTGCTGTTAGGAGGGAATCTGCAGCTTGCAGTGAAAGCGCTTCGAGAAGGGAGTCTAATGAGGGCAAATATTTGATGGTAGCATCTTCCCTGCGGGAGATATTCTCTTTGCCAAAATCGCCTTATTAGCCGCAGTTAAGTTACAATTCAGTACCCTATCCTAAAGCTTGCTGTTAGGAGGGAATCTGCAGCTTGCAGTGAAAGCGCTTCCAGAGGGGAGTCTAATGAGGGCAAACATTTGATGGTAGCAGCTTCCCTGCGGGAGATACTCTCTTTGCTATAATCGCATTATTAGGCGAAAGTAAGTTACAATTCAGTACCCTATCCTAAAGCTTGCTGTTAGAAGGGAATCTGCAGCTTGCAGTGAAAGCGCTTCCAGAGGGGAGTCTAATGAGGGCAAATATTTGATGGTAGCAGCTTCCCTGCGGGAGATACTCTCTTTGCCAAATCACCTTATTAGGCAAAAGTAAGTTACAATTCAGTACCCTATCCTAAAGCTTGCTGTTAGGAGTGAATCTGCAGCTTGCAGTGAAAGCGCTTCCAGAGGGGAGTCTAATGAGGGCAAATATTTGATTGTAGCATCTTCCTTGCGGGAGATATTCTCTTAGCCAAAATCGCCATGTTAGACGCAGTTAAGTTACAATTCAGTACCCTATCCTAAAGCTTGCTGTTAGGAGGGAATCTGCAGCTTGCAGTGAAAGCGCTTCCAGAGGGGAGTCTAATGTGGGCAAACATTTGATGGTAGCAGCTTCCCTGCGGGAGATACTCTCTTTGCCAAAATCACATTATTAGGCGAAAGTAAGTTACAATTAAGTACCCTATCCTAAAGCTTGCTGTTAGGAGGGAATCTGCAGCTTGCAGTGAAAGCGCTTCCAGAGGGGAGTCTAATGAGGGCAAACATTTGATGGTAGCAGCTTCCCTGCGGGAAATAGTCTCTTTGCCAAAATCGCCTTATTAGCCGCAGTTAAGCTACAATTCAGTACCCTATCCTAAAGCTTGCTGTTAGGAGGGAATCTGCAGCTTGCAGTGAAAGCACTTCCAGAGGGGAGTCTAATGAGGGCAAACATTTGATGGTAACAGCTTCCCTGCGGGAGATATTCTCTTTGACAAAATCGCCTTATTAGACGCAGTTAAGTTACAATTCAGTACCCTGTCCTACAGCTTGCTGTTAGGAGGGAATCTGCAGCTTGCAGTGAAAGCGCTTCCAGCGGGGAGTCTAATGAGGGCAAACATTTGATGGTAGCAGCTTCCCTGCGGGAGATAGTCTCTTTTCCAAAATCGCATTGTTAGGCGAAAGTAAGTTATAATTCAGTACACTATCCTAAAGCTTGCTGTTAGGAGGGAATCTGCAGCTTGCAGTGAAAGCGCTTCCAGAGGGGAGTCTAATGAGGGCAAACATTTGATGGTAGCAGCTTCCCTGCGGGAGATAGTCTCTTTGCCAAAATCGCATTATTAGGCGAAAGTAAGATACTATTCAGTACCCTATCCTAAAGCTTGCTGTTAGGAGGGAATCTGCAGCTTGCAGTGAAAGCGCTTCCAGAGGGGAGTCTAATGAGGGCAAACATTTGATGGTAACAGCTTCCCTGCGGGAGATACTCTCTTTGCCAAAATCGCATTATTAGGCGAAAGTAAGTTACAATTCAGTACCCTATCCTAAAGCTTGCTGTTAGGAGGGAATCTGCAGCTTGCAGTGAAAGCGCTTCCAGAGGGGAGTCTAATGAGGGCAAACATTTGATGGTAGCAGCTTCCCTGCGGGAGATACTCTCTTTGCCAAAATCGCATTTTTAGGCGAAAGTAAGTTACAATTCAGTACCCTATCCTAAAGCTTGCTGTTAGGAGGGAATCTGCAGCTTGCAGTGAAAGCGCTTCCAGAGGGGAGTCTAATGAGGGCAAACATTTGATGGTATCAGCTTCCCTGCGGGAGATATTCTCTTTGCCAAAATCGCCTTATTAGACGCAGTTAAGTTACAATTCTGTACCCTATCCTAAAGCTTGCTGTTAGGAGGGAATCTGCAGCTTGCAGTGAAAGCGCTTCCAGAGGGGAGTCTAATGAGGGCAAACATTTGATGGTAGCAGCTTCCCTGCGGGAGATACTCTCTTTGCCAAAATCGCATTTTTAGGCGAAAGTAAGTTACAATTCAGTACACTTTCCTAAAGCTTGCTGTTAGGAGGGAATCTGCAGCTTGCAGTGAAAGCGCTTTCAGAGGGGAGTCTAAGGAGGGCAAACATTTGATGGTAGCAGCTTCCCTGCGGGAGATACTCTCTTTGCCAAAATCGCATTATTAGGCGAAAGGAAGTTACAATTCAGAACAGTTTCCTAAAGCTTGCTGTTAGGAGGGAATCTGAAGCTTGCAGTGAAAGCGCTTCCAGTGGGGAGTCTAATGAGGTCAAACATTTGATGGTAGCAGCTTCCCTGCAGGAGATAGTCTCTTTGCCAAAATCGCATTATTAGGCGAAAGTAAGTTACAATTCAGTACCCTATCCTAAAGATTGCTGTTAGGAGGGAATCTGCAGCTTGCAGTGAAAGCACTTCCAGAGGGGAGTCTAATGAGGGCAAACATTTGATGGTAGCAGCTTCTCTGCGGGAGATACTCTCTTTGCCAAAACCGCATTATTAGGCGAAAGTAAGTTACAATTCAGTACCCTATCCTAAAGCTTGCTGTTAGGAGGGAATCTGCAGCTTGCAGTGAAAGCGCTTCCAGAGGGGAGTCTAATGAGGGCAAACATTTGATGGTAGCAGCTTCCCTGCGGGAGATACTCTCTTTGCCAAAATCGCATTTTTAGGCGAAAGTAAGATACAATTCAGTACCCTATCCTAAAGCTTGCTGTTAGGAGGGAATCTGCAGCTTGCAGTGAAAGCGCTTCCAGAGGGGAGTCTAATGAGGGCAAACATTTGATGGTAGCAGCTTCCCTGCAGGATATACTCTCTTTTCCGAAATCGCCTTATTAGCCGCAGTTAAGTTACAATTCAGTACCCTTTCCTAAAGCTTGCTGTTAGGAGGGAATCTGCCGCTTGCAGTGAAAGCGCTTCCAGAGGGGAGTCTAATGAGGGCAATCATTTGATGTTAACAGCTTCCCTGCGGGAGATATTCTCTTTGCCAATATCGCCTTATTAGGCGAAAGTAAGTTACAATCCAGTACCCTATCCTAAAGCTTGCTGTTAGGAGGGAATCTGCAGCTTGCAGTGAAAGCGCTTCCAGAGGGGAGTCTAATGAGGGCAAACATTTGATGGTAGCAGCTTCCCTGCGGGAGATACTCTCTTTGCCAGAATCTCATTATTAGCCGCAGTTAAGTTACAATTCAGTACCCTATCCTAAAGCTTGCTGTTAGGAGGGAATCTGCAGCTTGCAGTGAAAGCGCTTCCAGAGGGGAGTCTAATGAGGGCAAACGTTTGATGGTAGCAGCTTCCCTGCGGGAGATACTCTCTTTGCCATAATCGCATTATTAGCCGCATTTAAGTTACAATTAAGTACCCTATCCTAAAGCTTGCTGTTAGGAGGGAATCTGCAGCTTGCAGTGAAAGCGCTTCCAGAGGGGAGTCTAATGAGGGCAAATATTTGATTGTAGCATCTTCCCTGTGGGAGATAATCTATTAGCCAAAATCTCCATATTAGACGCAGTTAAGTTACAATTCAGTACCCTATCCTAAAGCTTGCTGTTAGGAGGGAATCTGCAGCTTGCAGTGAAAGCGCTTCCAGAGGGGAGTCTAATGAGGGCAAACATTTGATGGTAGCAGCTTCCCTGCGGGAGATACTCTCTTTGCCAAAATCGCCTTTTTAGCCGCAGTTAAGTTACAATTCAGTACCCTATCCTAAAGCTTGCTGTTAGGAGGGAATCTGCAGCTTGCAGTGAAAGCGCTTCCAGAGGGGAGTCTAATGAGGGCAAACATTTGATGGTAACAGCTTCCCTGCGGGAGATACTCTCTTTGCCAAAATCGCCTTATTAGGCGAAAGTAAGTTACAATTCAGTACAGTGTCCTACAGCTTGCTGTTAGGAGGGAATCTGCAGCTTGCAGTGAAAGCACTTCCAGAGGGGATTCTAACGAGGGCAAACATTTGATGGTAGCAGCATCCCTGCGGGAGATACTCTCTTTGCCAAAATCGCCTTATTAGCCGCAGTTAAGTTACAATTCAGTACCCTATCCTAAAGCTTGCTGTTAGGAGGGAATCTGCAGCTTGCAGTGAAAGCGCTTCCAGAGGGGAGTCTAATGAGGGCAAACATTTGATGGTAACAGCTTCCCTGCGGGAGATACTCTCTTTGCCAAAATCGCATTAATAGGCGAAAGTAAGTTACAATTCAGTACCCTATCCTAAAGCTTGCTGTTAGGAGGGAATCTGCAGCTTGCAGTGAAAGCGCTTCCAGAGGGGAGTCTAATGAGGGCAAACATTTGATGGTAGCAGCTTCCCTGCGGGAGATATTCTCATTGCCAAAATCGCCTTATTAGCCGCAGTTAAGTTACAATTCAGTACCCTATCCTAAAGCTTGCTGTTAGGGGGGAATTTGCAGCTTGCAGTGAAAGCGCTTCCAGAGGGGAGTCTAATGAGGGCAAACATTTGATGGTAGCAGCTTCCCTGTGGGAGATACTCTCTTTGACAAAATCGCCTTTTTAGCCGCAGTTAAGTTACAATTCAGTACACTATCCTAAAGCTTGCTGTTAGGAGGGAATCTGCAGCTTGCAGTGAAAGCGCTTCCAGAGGGGAGTCTAATGAGGGCAAACATTTGATGGTAACAGCTTCCCTGCGGGAGATACTCTCTTTGCCAAAATCGCATTATTAGGCGAAAGTAAGTTACAATTCAGTACCCTATCCTAAAGCTTGCTGTTAGGAGGGAATCTGCAGCTTGCAGTGAAAGCGCTTCCAGAGGGGAGTCTAATGAGGGCAAACATTTGATGGTAGCAGCTTCCCTGCGGGAGATAGTCTCTTTGCCAAAATCGCATTATTAGGCGAAAGTAAGTTACAATTCAGTACCCTATCCTAAAGCTTGCTGTTAGGAGGGAATCTGCAGCTTGCAGTGAAAGCGCTTCCAGAGGGGAGTCTAATGAGGGCAAACATTTGATGGTAACAGCTTCCCTGCGGGAGATACTCTCTTTGCCAAAATCGCATTAATAGGAGAAAGTAAGTTACAATTCAGTACCCTATCCTAAAGCTTGCTGTTAGGAGGGAATCTGCAGCTTGCAGTGAAAGCGCTTCCAGAGGGGAGTCTAATGAGGGCAAACATTTGATGGTAACAGCTTCCCTGCGGGAGATACTCTCTTTGCCAAAATCGCATTATTAGGCGAAAGTAAGTTACAATTCAGTACCCTATCCTAAAGGTTGGTGTTAGGAGGGAATCTGCAGCTTGCAGCGAAAGCGCTTCCAGAGGGGAGTCTAATGAGGGCAAACATTTGATGGTAGCAGCTTCCCTGCGGGAGATATTCTCATTGCCAAAATCGCCTTATTAGCCGAAGTTAAGTTACAATTCAGTACCCTATCCTAAAGCTTGCTGTTAGGAGGGAATCTGCAGCTTGCAGTGAAAGCGCTTTCAGAGGGGAGTCTAAGGAGGGCAAACATTTGATGGTAGCAGCTTCCCTGCGGGAGATACTCTCTTTGCCAAAATCACATTATTAGGCGAAAGGAAGTTACAATTCAGAACAGTTTCCTAAAGCTTGCTGTTAGGAGGGAATCTGAAGCTTGCAGTGAAAGCGCTTCCAGTGGGGAGTCTAATGAGGTCAAACATTTGATGGTAGCAGCTTCCCTGCAGGAGATAGTCTCTTTGCCAAAATCGCATTATTAGGCGAAAGTAAGTTACAATTCAGTACCCTATCCTAAAGATTGCTGTTAGGAGGGAATCTGCAGCTTGCAGTGAAAGCACTTCCAGAGGGGAGTCTAATGAGGGCAAACATTTGATGGTAGCAGCTTCTCTGCGGGAGATACTCTCTTTGCCAAAACCGCATTATTAGGCGAAAGTAAGTTACAATTCAGTACCCTATCCTAAAGCTTGCTGTTAGGAGGGAATCTGCAGCTTGCAGTGAAAGCGCTTCCAGAGGGGAGTCTAATGAGGGCAAACATTTGATGGTAGCAGCTTCCCTGCGGGAGATACTCTCTTTGCCAAAATCGCATTTTTAGGCGAAAGTAAGATACAATTCAGTACCCTATCCTAAAGCTTGCTGTTAGGAGGGAATCTGCAGCTTGCAGTGAAAGCGCTTCCAGAGGGGAGTCTAATGAGGGCAAACATTTGATGGTAGCAGCTTCCCTGCAGGATATACTCTCTTTTCCGAAATCGCCTTATTAGCCGCAGTTAAGTTACAATTCAGTACCCTTTCCTAAAGCTTGCTGTTAGGAGGGAATCTGCCGCTTGCAGTGAAAGCGCTTCCAGAGGGGAGTCTAATGAGGGCAATCATTTGATGTTAACAGCTTCCCTGCGGGAGATATTCTCTTTGCCAATATCGCCTTATTAGGCGAAAGTAAGTTACAATTCAGTACCCTATCCTAAAGCTTGCTGTTAGGAGGGAATCTGCAGCTTGCAGTGAAAGCGCTTCCAGAGGGGAGTCTAATGAGGGCAAACATTTGATGGTAGCAGCTTCCCTGCGGGAGATACTCTCTTTGCCAGAATCTCATTATTAGCCGCAGTTAAGTTACAATTCAGTACCCTATCCTAAAGCTTGCTGTTAGGAGGGAATCTGCAGCTTGCAGTGAAAGCGCTTCCAGAGGGGAGTCTAATGAGGGCAAACGTTTGATGGTAGCAGCTTCCCTGCGGGAGATACTCTCTTTGCCATAATCGCATTATTAGCCGCATTTAAGTTACAATTAAGTACCCTATCCTAAAGCTTGCTGTTAGGAGGGAATCTGCAGCTTGCAGTGAAAGCGCTTCCAGAGGGGAGTCTAATGAGGGCAAATATTTGATTGTAGCATCTTCCCTGTGGGAGATAATCTATTAGCCAAAATCTCCATATTAGACGCAGTTAAGTTACAATTCAGTACCCTATCCTAAAGCTTGCTGTTAGGAGGGAATCTGCAGCTTGCAGTGAAAGCGCTTCCAGAGGGGAGTCTAATGAGGGCAAACATTTGATGGTAGCAGCTTCCCTGCGGGAGATACTCTCTTTGCCAAAATCGCCTTTTTAGCCGCAGTTAAGTTACAATTCAGTACCCTATCCTAAAGCTTGCTGTTAGGAGGGAATCTGCAGCTTGCAGTGAAAGCGCTTCCAGAGGGGAGTCTAATGAGGGCAAACATTTGATGGTAACAGCTTCCCTGCGGGAGATACTCTCTTTGCCAAAATCGCCTTATTAGGCGAAAGTAAGTTACAATTCAGTACAGTGTCCTACAGCTTGCTGTTAGGAGGGAATCTGCAGCTTGCAGTGAAAGCACTTCCAGAGGGGATTCTAACGAGGGGAAACATTTGATGGTAGCAGCATCCCTGCGGGAGATACTCTCTTTGCCAAAATCGCCTTATTAGCCGCAGTTAAGTTACAATTCAGTACCCTATCCTAAAGCTTGCTGTTAGGAGGGAATCTGCAGCTTGCAGTGAAAGCGCTTCCAGAGGGGAGTCTAATGAGGGCAAACATTTGATGGTAACAGCTTCCCTGCGGGAGATACTCTCTTTGCCAAAATCGCATTATTAGGCGAAAGTAAGTTACAATTCAGTACCCTATCCTAAAGCTTGCTGTTAGGAGGGAATCTGCAGCTTGCAGTGAAAGCGCTTCCAGAGGGGAGTCTAATGAGGGCAAACATTTGATGGTAGCAGCTTCCCTGCGGGAGATATTCTCATTGCCAAAATCGCCTTATTAGCCGCAGTTAAGTTACAATTCAGTACCCTATCCTAAAGCTTGCTGTTAGGGGGGAATTTGCAGCTTGCAGTGAAAGCGCTTCCAGAGGGGAGTCTAATGAGGGCAAACATTTGATGGTAGCAGCTTCCCTGTGGGAGATACTCTCTTTGACAAAATCGCCTTTTTAGCCGCAGTTAAGTTACAATTCAGTACACTATCCTAAAGCTTGCTGTTAGGAGGGAATCTGCAGCTTGCAGTGAAAGCGCTTCCAGAGGGGAGTCTAATGAGGGCAAACATTTGATGGTAACAGCTTCCCTGCGGGAGATACTCTCTTTGCCAAAATCGCATTATTAGGCGAAAGTAAGTTACAATTCAGTACCCTATCCTAAAGCTTGCTGTTAGGAGGGAATCTGCAGCTTGCAGTGAAAGCGCTTCCAGAGGGGAGTCTAATGAGGGCAAACATTTGATGGTAGCAGCTTCCCTGCGGGAGATAGTCTCTTTGCCAAAATCGCATTATTAGGCGAAAGTAAGTTACAATTCAGTACCCTATCCTAAAGCTTGCTGTTAGGAGGGAATCTGCAGCTTGCAGTGAAAGCACTTCCAGAGGGGAGTCTAATGAGGTCAAACATTTGATGGTAACAGCTTCCCTGCGGGAGATATTCTCTTTGCCAAAATCGCCTTATTAGGCGAAAGTAAGTTACAATTCAGTACAGTGTCCTACAGCTTGCTGTTAGGAGGGAATCTGCAGCTTGCAGTGAAAGCACTTCCAGAGGGGATTCTAACGAGGGCAAACATTTGATGGTAGCAGCATCCCTGCGGGAGATACTCTCTTTGCCAAAATCGCCTTATTAGCCGCAGTTAAGTTACAATTCAGTACCCTATCCTAAAGCTTGCTGTTAGGAGGGAATCTGCAGCTTGCAGTGAAAGCGCTTCCAGAGGGGAGTCTAATGAGGGCAAACATTTGATGGTAACAGCTTCCCTGCGGGAGATACTCTCTTTGCCAAAATCGCATTATTAGGCGAAAGTAAGTTACAATTCAGTACCCTATCCTAAAGGTTGGTGTTAGGAGGGAATCTGCAGCTTGCAGCGAAAGCGCTTCCAGAGGGGAGTCTAATGAGGGCAAACATTTGATGGTAGCAGCTTCCCTGCGGGAGATATTCTCATTGCCAAAATCGCCTTATTAGCCGAAGTTAAGATACAATTCAGTACCCTATCCTAAAGCTTGCTGTTAGGGGGGAATTTGCAGCTTGCAGTGAAAGCGCTTCCAGAGGGGAGTCTAATGAGGGCAAACATTTGATGGTAGCAGCTTCCCTGCGGGAGATACTCTCTTTGCCAAAATCGCCTTTTTAGCCGCAGTGAAGTTACAATTCAGTACACTATCCTAAAGCTTGCTGTTAGGAGGGAATCTGCAGCTTGCAGTGAAAGCGCTTCCAGAGGGGAGTCTAATGAGGGCAAACATTTGATGGTAGCAGCTTCCCTGTGGGAGATATTCTCTTTGCCAAAATCGCCTTATTAGCCGCAGTTAAGTTACAATTCAGTACCCTATCCTAAAGCTTGCTGTTAGGAGGGAATCTGCAGCTTGCAGTGAAAGCGCTTCCAGAGGGGAGTCTAATGAGGGCAAACATTTGATGGTAGCAGCTTCCCTGCGGGAGATACTCTCTTTGCCAAAATCGCCTTTTTAGCCGCAGTGAAGTTACAATTCAGTACACTATCCTAAAGCTTGCTGTTAGGAGGGAATCTGCAGCTTGCAGTGAAAGCGCTTCCAGAGGGGAGTCTAATGAGGGCAAACCTTTGATGGTAGCAGCTTCCCTGTGGGAGATATTCTCTTTGCCAAAATCGCCTTATTAGCCGCAGTTAAGTTACAATTCAGTACCCTATCCTAAAGCTTGCTGTTAGGAGGGAATCTGCAGCTTGCAGTGAAAGCGCTTCCAGAGGGGAGTCTAATGAGGGCAAACATTTGATGGTAGCAGCTTCCCTGCGGGAGATATTCTCATTGCCATAATCGCCTTATTAGCCGCAGTGAAGTTACAATTCAGTACCCTATCCTAAAGCTTGCTGTTAGGAGGGAATCTGCAGCTTGCAGTGAAAGCGCTTCCAGAGGGGAGTCTAATGAGGGCAAACATTTGATGGTAGCAGCTTCCCTGCGGGAGATACTCTCTTTGCCAAAATCGCATTATAAGGCGAAAGTAAGTTACAATTCAGTACCCTATCCTAAAGCTTGCTGTTAGGAGGGAATCTGCAGCTTGCAGTGAAAGCGCTTCCAGAGGGGAGTCTAATGAGGGCAAACATTTGATGGTAGCAGCTTCCCTGCGGGAGATACTCTCTTTGCCAAAATCGCCATATTAGCCGCAGTTAAGTTACAATTCAGTACCCTATCCTAAAGCTTGCTGTTAGGAGGGAATCTGCAGCTTGCAGTGAAAGCGCTTCCAGAGGGGAGTCTAATGAGGGCAAATATTTGATTGTAGCATCTTCCCTGCGGGAGATATTCTCTTTGCCATAATCGCCTTATTCGCCGCAGTTAAGTTACAATTCAGTACCCTATCCTAAAGCTTGCTGTTAGAAGGGAATCTGCAGCTTGCAGTGAAAGCGCTTCCAGAGGGGAGTCTAATGAGGGCAAACATTTGATGGTAGCAGCTTCCCTGCGGGAGATACTCTCTTTGCCAAAATCGCATTTTTAGGCGAAAGTAAGATACAATTCAGTACCCTATCCTAAAGCTTGCTGTTAGGAGGGAATCTGCCGCTTGCAGTGAAAGCGCTTCCAGAGGGGAGTCTAATGAGGGCAAACATTTGATGGTAGCAGCTTCCCTGCGGGAGATACTCTCTTTGCCAAAATCGCATTATTAGGCGAAAGTAAGTTACAATTCAGTACCCTATCCTAAAGCTTGCTGTTAGGAGGGAATCTGCCGCTTGCAGTGAAAGCGCTTCCAGAGGGGAGTCTAATGAGGGCAAACATTTGATGGTAGCAGCTTCCCTGCGGGAGATACTCTCTTTGCCAAAATCGCATTATTAGGCGAAAGTAAGTTACAATTCAGTACCCTATCCTAAAGCTTGCTGTTAGGAGGGAATCTGCAGCTTGCAGTGAAAGCGCTTCCAGAGGGGAGTCTAATGAGGGCAAACATTTGATGGTAGCAGCTTCCCTGCGCGAGATAGTCTCTTTGCCAAAATCGCATTATTAGGCGAAAGTAAGTTACAATTCAGTACCCTATCCTAAAGCTTGCTGTTAGGAGGGAATCTGCAGCTTGCAGTGAAAGCGCTTCCAGAGGGGAGTCTAATGAGGGCAAACATTTGATGGTAACAGCTTCCCTGCGGGAGATATTCTCTTTGCCAAAATCGCCTTATTAGGCGAAAGTAAGTTACAATTCAGTACAGTGTCCTACAGCTTGCTGTTAGGAGGGAATCTGCAGCTTGCAGTGAAAGCACTTCCAGAGGGGATTCTAACGAGGGCAAGCATTTGATGGTAGCAGCATCCCTGCGGGAGATACTCTCTTTTCCGAAATCGCCTTATTAGCCGCAGTTAAGTTACAATTCAGTACACTATCCTAAAGCTTGCTGTTAGGAGGGAATCTGCAGCTTGCAGTGAAATCGCTTCCAGAGGGGAGTCTAATGAGGGCAAACATTTGATGGTAACAGCTTCCCTGCGGGAGATACTCTCTTTGCCAAAATCGCATTATTAGGCGAAAGTAAGTTACAATTCAGTACCCTATCCTAAAGCTTGCTGTTAGGAGGGAATCTGCAGCTTGCAGTGAAAGCGCTTCCAGAGGGGAGTCTAATGAGGGCAAACCTTTGATGGTAGCAGCTTCCCTGCGGGAGATACTCTCTTTGCCAAAATCGCATTATTAGCCGCAGTTAAGATAAAAATTCAGTACACTATCCTAAAGCTTGCTGTTAGGAGGGAATCTGCAGCTTGCAGTGAAAGCGCTTCCAGAGGGGAGTCTAATGAGGGCAAACATTTGATGGTAGCAGCTTCCCTGCAGGATATACTCTCTTTTCCGAAATCGCCTTATTAGCCGCAGTTAAGTTACAATTCAGTACCCTTTCCTAAAGCTTGCTGTTAGGAGGGAATCTGCCACTTGCAGTGAAAGCGCTTCCAGAGGGGAGTCTAATGAGGGCAAACATTTGATGGTAGCAGCTTCCCTGCGGGAGATACTCTCTTTGCCAAAATCGCATTATTAGGCGAAAGTAAGATACAATTCAGTACCCTATCCTAAAGCTTGCTGTTAGGAGGGAATCTGCAGCTTGCAGTGAAAGCGCTTCCAGAGGGGAGTCTAATGAGGGCAAACATTTGATGGTAGCAGCTTCCCTGCGGGAGATACTCTCTTTGCCAAAATCGCATTATTAGGCGAAAGTAAGATACAGTTCAGTACCCTATCCTAAAGCTTGCTGTTAGGAGGGAATCTGCAGCTTGCAGTGAAAGCGCTTCCAGAGGGGAGTCTAATGAGGGCAAACATTTGATGGTAGCATCTTCCCTGCGGGAGATATTCTCTTTGCCAAAATCGCCATATTACACGCAGTTAAGTTACAATTCAGTACCCTATCCTAAAGCTTGCTGTTAGGAGGGAATCTGCAGCTTGCAGTGAAAGCACTTCCAGAGGGGAGTCTAATGAGGGCAAACATTTGATGGTAGCAGCTTCCCTGCGGGAGATACTCTCTTTGCCAAAATCGCATTATTAGGCGAAAGTAAGTTACAATTCAGTACCCTATCCTAAAGCTTGCTGTTAGGAGGGAATCTGCAGCTTGCAGTGAAAGCGCTTCCAGAGGGGAGTCTAATGAGGGCAAATATTTGATTGTAGCATCTTCCCTGCGGGAGATATTCTCTTTGCTATAATCGCCTGATTCGCCGCAGTTAAGTTACAATTCAGTACCCTATCCTAAAGCTTGCTGTTAGGAGGGAATCTGCAGCTTGCAGTGAAAGCGCTTCCAGAGGGGAGTCTAATGAGGGCAAACATTTGATGGTAGCAGCTTCCCTGCGGGAGATACTCTCTTTGACAAAATCGCATTATTAGGCGAAAGTAAGTTACAATTCAGTACCCTATCCTAAAGCTTGCTTTTAGGAGGGAATCTGCAGCTTGCAGTGAAAGCGCTTCCAGAGGGGAGTCTAATGAGGGCAAATATTTGATGGTAGCATCTTCCCTGCGGGAGATATTCTCTTTGGCAAAATCGCCTCATTAGCCGCAGTTAAGTTACAATTCAGTACCCTATCCTAAAGCTTGCTGTTAGGAGGGAATCTGCAGCTTGCAGTGAAAGCGCTTCCAGAGGGGAGTATAATGAGGGCAAATATTTGATGGTAGCAGCTTCCCTGCGGGAGATACTCTCTTTGCCAAATCGCCTCATTAGGCGAAAGTAAGTTACAATTCAGTACCCTATCCTAAAGCTTGCTGTTAGGAGGGAATCTGCAGCTTGCAGTGAAAGCGCTTCCAGAGGGGAGTCTAATGAGGGCAAATATTTGATTGTAGCATCTTCCTTGCGGGAGATATTCTCTTATCCAAAATCGCCATATTAGACGCACTTAAGTTACAATTCAGTACCCTATCCTAAAGCTTGCTGTTAGGAGGGAATCTGCAGCTTGCAGTGAAAGCGCTTCCAGAGGGGAGTCTAATGTGGGCAAACATTTGATGGTAGCAGCTTCCCTGCGGGAGATACTCTCTTTGCCAAAATCGCATTATTAGGCGAAAGTAAGATACAATTCAGTACCCTATCCTAAAGCTTGGTGTTAGGAGGGAATCTGCAGCTTGCAGTGAAAGCGCTTCCAGAGGGGAGTCTAATGAGGGCAAACATTTGATGGTAGCAGCTTCCCTGCGGGAAATAGTCTCTTTGCCAAAATCGCCTTATTAGCCGCAGTTAAGTTACAATTCAGTACCCTATCCTAAAGCTTGCTGTTAGGAGGGAATCTGCAGCTTGCAGTGAAAGCGCTTCCAGAGGGGAGTCTAATGAGGGCAAACATTTGATGGTAGCAGCTTCCCTGCGGGAGATACTCTCTTTGCCAAAATCGCATTATTAGGCGAAAGTAAGTTACAATTCAGTACAATTTCCTAAAGCTTGCTGTTAGGAGGGAATCTGCAGCTTGCAGTGAAAGCGCTTCCAGAGGGGAGTCTAATGAGGGCAAACATTTGATGGTAGCAGCTTCCCTGCGGGAGATAGTCTCCTTGACATAATCGCATTATTAGGCGAAAGTAAGTTACAATTCAGTACCCTATCCTAAAGCTTGCTGTTAGGAGGGAATCTGCAGCTTGCAGTGAAAGCGCTTCCAGAGGGGAGTCTAACGAGGGCAAACATTTGATGGTAGCAGCTTCCCTGCAGGATATACTCTCTTTTCCGAAATCGCCTTATTAGCCGCAGTTAAGTTACAATTCAGTACCCTTTCCTAAAGCTTGCTGTTAGAAGGGAATCTGCAGCTTGCAGTGAAAGCGCTTCCAGAGGGGAGTCTAATGAGGGCAAACATTTGATGTTAACAGCTTCCCTGCGGGAGATATTCTCTTTGCCAATATCGCCTTATTAGGCGAAAGTAAGTTACAATTCAGTACCCTATCCTAAAGCTTGCTGTTAGGAGGGAATCTGCAGCTTGCAGTGAAAGCGCTTCCACAGGGGAGTCTAATGTGGGCAAACATTTGATGGTAGCAGCTTCCCTGCGGGAGATAGTCTCTTTACCAAAATCGCATTATTAGGCGAAAGTAAGTTACAATTCAGTACCCTATCCTAAAGCTTGCTGTTAGGAGGGAATCTGCAGCTTGCAGTGAAAGCGCTTCCAGAGGGGAGTCTAACGAGGGCAAACATTTGATGGTAGCAGCTTCCCTGCGGGAGATATTCTCTTTGCCAAAATCGCCTTATTAGACGCAGTTAAGTTACAATTCAGTACCCTGTCCTACAGCTTGCTGTTAGGAGGGAATCTGCAGCTTGCAGTGAAAGTGCTTCCAGAGGGGAGTCTAATGAGGGCAAACATTTGATGGTAGCAGCTTCCCTGCGGGAGATAGTCTCTTTTCAAAAATCGCATTATTAGGCGAAAGTAAGTTACAATTCAGTACCCTATCCTAAAGCTTGCTGTTAGGAGGGAATCTGCCGCTTGCAGTGAAAGCGCTTCCAGAGGGGAGTCTAATGAGGGCAAACATTTGATGGTAACAGCTTCCCTGCGGGAGATATTCTCATTGCCAAAATCGCCTTATTAGACGCAGTTAAGTTACAATTCAGTACCCTGTCCTACAGCTTGCTGTTAGGAGGGAATCTGCAGCTTGCAGTGAAAGCGCTTCCAGAGGGGACTCTAATGAGGGCAAACATTTGATGGTAGCAGCTTCCCTGCGGGAGATACTCTCTTTGCCAAAATCGCATTATTAGGCGAAAGTAAGTTACAATTCAGTACCCTATCCTAAAGCTTGCTGTTAGGAGGGAATCTGCAGCTTGCAGTGAAAGCGCTTCCAGAGGGGAGTCTAATGAGGGCAAATATTTGATGGTAGCAGCTTCCCTGCGGGAGATACTCTCTTTGCCAAATCACCTTATTAGGCGAAAGTAAGTTACAATTCAGTACCCTATCCTAAAGCTTGCTGTTAGGAGTGAATCTGCAGCTTGCAGTGAAAGCGCTTCCAGAGGGGAGTCTAATGAGGGCAAATATTTGATTGTAGCATCTTCCTTGCGGGAGATATTCTCTTAGCCAAAATCGCCATGTTAGACGCAGTTAAGTTACAATTCAGTACAGTGTCCTACAGCTTGCTGTTAGGAGGGAATCTGCAGCTTGCAGTGAAAGCGCTTCCAGAGGGGAGTCTAATGAGGGCAAACATTTGATGGTAGCAGCTTCCCTGCGGGAGATACTCTCTTTGCCATAATCGCATTTTTAGGCGAAAGTAAGTTACAATTCAGTACAATTTCCTAAAGCTTGCTGTTAGGAGGGAATCTGCAGCTTGCAGTGAAAGCGCTTCCAGAGGGGAGTCTAATGAGGGCAAACATTTGATGGTAACAGCTTCCCTGCGGTAGATACTCTCTTTGCCATAATCGCATTATTAGGCGAAAGTAAGATACAATTCAGTACCCTATCCTAAAGCTTGCTGTTAGGAGGGAATCTGCAGCTTGCAGTGAAAGCGCTTCCAGAGGGGAGTCTAACGAGGGCAAACATTTGATGGTAGCAGCTTCCCTGCGGGAGATAGTCTCCTTGCAATAATCGCATTATTAGGCGAAAGTAAGTTACAATTCAGTACCCTATCCTAAAGCTTGCTGTTAGGAGGGAATCTGCAGCTTGCAGTGAAAGCGCTTCCAGAGGGGAGTCTAATGAGGGCAAATATTTGATGGTAACAGCTTCCCTGCGGTAGATATTCTCTTTGCCAAAATCGTCTTATTAGACGCAGTTAAGTTACAATTCAGTACCCTGTCCTACAGCTTGCTGTTAGGAGGGAATCTGCAGCTTGCAGTGAAAGTGCTTCCAGAGGGGAGTCTAATGAGGGCAAACATTTGATGGTAGCAGCTTCCCTGCGGGAGATAGTCTCTTTTCCACAATCGCATTATTAGGCGAAAGTAAGTTACAATTCAGTACCCTATCCTAAAGCTTGCTGTTAGGAGGGAATCTGCAGCTTGCAGTGAAAGCGCTTCCAGAGGGGAGTCTAAGGAGGGCAAACATTTGATGGTAGCAGCTTCCCTGCGGGAGATACTCTCTTTGCCAAAATCGCATTTTTAGGCGAAAGTAAGTTTCAATTCAGTACCCTATCGTAAAGCTTGCTGTTAGGAGGGAATCTGCAGCTTGCAGTGAAAGCGCTTCCAGAGGGGAGTCTAACGAGGGCAAATATTTGATGGTAGCAGCTTCCCTGCAGGATATACTCTTTTCCGAAATCGCCTTATTAGCCGCAGTTAAGTTACAATTCAGTACCCTGTCCTAAAGCTTGCTGTTAGGAGGGAATCTGCAGCTTGCAGTGAAAGCGCTTCCAGAGGGGAGTCTAATGAGGGCAAACATTTGATGGTAACAGCTTCCCTGCGGGAGATATTCTCTTTGCCAAAATCGCATTATTAGGTGAAAGTAAGTTACAATTCAGTACCCTATCCTAAAGCTTGCTGTTAGGAGGGAATCTGCAGCTTGCAGTGAAAGCGCTTCCAGAGGGGAGTCTAAGGAGGGCAAACATTTGATGGTAGCAGCTTCCCTGCGGGAGATATTCTCTTTGCCAAAATCGCCTTATTAGACGCAGTTAAGTTACAATTCAGTACCCTATCCTACAGCTTGCTGTTAGGAGGGAATCTGCAGCTTGCAGTGAAAGCACTTCCAGAGGGGAGTCTAATGAGGGCAAACATTTGATGGTAGCAGCTTCCCTGCGGGAGATACTCTCTTTGCCAAAACCGCATTATTAGGCGAAAGTAAGTTACAATTCAGTACCCTATCCTAAAGCTTGCTGTTAGGAGGGAATCTGCAGCTTGCAGTGAAAGCGCTTCCAGAGGGGAGTCTAATGAGGGCAAACATTTGATGGTAGCAGCTTCCCTGCGGGAGATACTCTCTTTGCCAAAATCGCATTATTAGGCGAAAGTAAGTTACAATTCAGTACCCTATCCTAAAGCTTGCTGTTAGGAGGGAATCTGCAGCTTGCAGTGAAAGCGCTTCCAGAGGGGAGTCTAATGAGGGCAAACATTTGATGGTAGCAGCTTCCCTGCGGGAGATACTCTCTTTGCCAAAATCGCATTATTAGGCGAAAGTAAGTTACAATTCAGTACCCTATGCTAAAGCTTGCTGTTAGGAGGGAATCTGCAGCTTGCAGTGAAAGCGCTTCCAGAGGGGAGTCTAATGAGGGCAAACATTTGATGGTAGCAGCTTCCCTGCGGGAGATAGTCTCTTTGCCAAAATCGCCTTATTAGCCGCAGTTAAGTTACAATTCAGTACCCTATCCTAAAGCTTGCTGTTAGGAGGGAATCTGCAGCTTGCAGTGAAAGCGCTTCCAGAGGGGAGTCTAATGAGGGCAAACATTTGACAGTAGCAGCTTCCCTGCGGGAGATATTCTCATTGCCAATATCGCCTTATTAGACGCAGTTAAGTTACAATTCAGTACCCTATCCTAAAGCTTGCTGTTAGGAGGGAATCTGCAGCTTGCAGTGAAATCGATTCCAGAGGGGAGTCTAATGAGGGCAAACATTTGATGGTAGCAGCTTCCCTGCGGGAGATAATCTCTTTGACAAAATCGCATTTTTAGGCGAAAGTAAGTTACAATTCAGTACCCTATCCTAAAGCTTGCTGTTAGGAGGGAATCTGCAGCTTGCAGTGAAAGCGCTTCCAGAGGGGAGTCTAATGAGGGCAAACATTTGATGGTAGCAGCTTCCCTGCGGGAGATAGTCTCCTTGCCATAATCGCATTATTAGGCGAAAGTAAGTTACAATTCAGTACCCTATCCTAAAGCTTGCTGTTAGGAGGGAATCTGCAGCTTGCAGTGAAAGCGCTTCCAGAGGGGAGTCTAATGAGGGCAAACATTTGATGGTAGCAGCTTCCCTGCGGGAGATATTCTCTTTGCCATAATCGCCGTATATAGCCGCAGTTAAGTTACAATTCAGTACCCTATCCTAAAGCTTGCTGTTAGGAGGGAATCTGCAGCTTGCAGTGAAAGCGCTTCCAGAGGGGAGTCTAATGAGGGCAAACATTTGATGGTAGCAGCTTCCCTGCGGGAGATACTCTCTTTGCCAAAATCGCATTTTTAGGCGAAAGTAAGTTACAATTCAGAACACTTTCCTAAAGCTTGCTGTTAGGAGGGAATCTGCCGCTTGCAGTGAAAGCGCTTCCAGAGGGGAGTCTAATGAGGGCAAACATTTGATGGTAGCAGCTTCCCTGCGGGAGATACTCTCTTTGCCAAAATCGCATTATTAGGCGAAAGTAAGTTACAATTCAGTACCCTATCCTAAAGATTGCTGTTAGGAGGGAATCTGCAGCTTGCAGTGAAAGCACTTCCAGAGGGGAGTCTAATGAGGGCAAACATTTGATGGTAGCAGCTTCCCTGCGGGAGATAGTCTCTTTGCCAAAATCGCATTATTAGGCGAAAGTAAGTTACAATTCAGTACCCTAACCTAAAGCTTGCTGTTAGGAGGGAATCTGCAGCTTGCAGTGAAAGCGCTTCCAGAGGGGAGTCTAATGAGGGCAAACATTTGATGGTAGCAGCTTCCCTGCGGGAGATATTCACATTGCCAAAATCGCCTTATTAGGCGAAAGTAAGTTACAATTCAGTACCCTATCCTAAAGCTTGCTGTTAGGAGGGAATCTGCCGCTTGCAGTGAAAGCGCTTCCAGAGGGGAGTCTAATGAGGGCAAACATTTGATGGTAGCAGCTTCCCTGCGGGAGATATTCTCCTTGCCAAAATCGCATTCTAAGCCGCAGTAAAGTTACAATTCAGTACCCTATCCTAAAGCTTGCTGATAGGAGGGAATCTGCAGCTTGCAGTGAAATCGATTCCAGAGGGGAGTCTAATGAGGGGAAACATTTGATGGTAGCAGCTTCCCTGCGGGAGATACTCTCTTTGCCAAAATCGCATTTTTAGGCGAAAGTAAGTTACAATTCAGTACACTATCCTAAAGATTGCTGTTAGGAGGGAATCTGCAGCTTGCAGTGAAAGCACTTCCAGAGGGGAGTCTAATGAGGGAAAACATTTGATGGTAGCAGCTTCTCTGCGGGAGATACTCTCTTTGCCAAAATCGCATTATTAGGCGAAAGTAAGTTACAATTCAGTACCCTATCCTAAAGCTTGGTGTTAGGAGGGAATCTGCAGCTTGCAGTGAAAGCGCTTCCAGAGGGGAGTCTAATGAGGGCAAACATTTGATGGTAGCAGCTTCCCTGCGGGAGATACTCTCTTTGCCAAAATCGCATTTTTAGGCGAAAGTAAGATACAATTCAGTACCCTATCCTAAAGCTTGCTGTTAGGAGGGAATCTGCAGCTTGCAGTGAAAGCGCTTCCAGAGGGGAGTCTAACGAGGGCAAACATTTGATGGTAGCAGCTTCCCTGCAGGATATACTCTCTTTTCCGAAATCGCCTTATTAGACGCAGTTAAGTTACAATTCAGTACACTATCCTAAAGCTTGCTGTTAGGAGGGAATCTGCAGCTTGCAGTGAAAGCGCTTCCAGAGGGGAGTCTAATGAGGGCAAACATTTGATGGTAGCAGCTTCCCTGTGGGAGATACACTCTTTGCCACAATCGCATTTTTAGGCGAAAGTAAGTTACAATTCAGTACCCTATCCTAAAGATTGCTGTTAGGAGGGAATCTGCAGCTTGCAGTGAAAGCGCTTCCAGAGGGCAGTCTAATGAGGGCAAATATTTGATGGTAGCAGCTTCCCTGCGGGAGATACTCTCTTTGCCAAAATCGCATTATTAGGAGAAAGTTACAATTCAGTACCCTATCCTAAAGCTTGCTGTTAGGAGGGAATCTGCAGCTTGCAGTGAAAGCGCTTCCAGAGGGGAGTCTAATGAGGGCAAACATTTGATGGTAGCAGCTTCCCTGCGGGAGATACTCTCTTTGCCAAAATCGCATTATTAGGCGAAAGTAAGTTACAATTCAGTACCCTATCCTAAAGCTTGCTGTTAGGAGGGAATCTGCAGCTTGCAGTGAAAGCGCTTCCAGAGGGGAGTCTAATGAGGGCAAATATTTGATGGTAGCAGCTTCCCTGCGGGAGATACTCTCCTTTCCAAAATCGCATTATTAGGCGAAAGTAAGTTACAATTCAGTACCCTATCCTAAAGCTTGCTGTTAGGAAGGAATCTGCAGCTTGCAGTGAAAGCGCTTCCAGAGGGGAGTCTAATGAGGGCAAACATTTGATGGTAGCAGCTTCCCTGCGGGAGATACTCTCTTTGCCAAAATCGCATTATTAGGCGAAAGTAAGTTACAATTCAGTACCCTATCCTAAAGCTTGCTGTTAGGAGGGAATCTGCAGCTTGCAGTGAAAGCGCTTCCAGAGGGGAGTCTAATGAGGGCAAACATTTGATGGTAGCAGCTTCCCTGCGGGAGATATTCTCTTTGCCAAAATCGCCTTATTAGCCGCAGTTAAGTTACAATTCAGTACCCTATCCTAAAGCTTGCTGTTAGGAGGGAATCTGCAGCTTGCAGTGAAAGCGCTTCCAGAAGGGAGTCTAACGAGGGCAAACATTTGATGGTAGCAGCTTCCCTGCAGGATATACTCTCTTTTCCGAAATCGCCTTATTAGCCGCAGTTAAGTTACAATTCAGTACCCTATCCTAAAGCTTGCTGTTAGGAGGGAATCTGCAGCTTGCAGTGAAAGCGCTTCCAGAGGGGAGTCTAATGAGGGCAAATATTTGATGGTAGCAGCTTCCCTGCGGGAGATATTCTCTTAGCCAAAATCGCCATATTAGACGCAGTTAAGTTACAATTCAGTACACTATCCTAAAGCTTGCTGTTAGGAGGGAATCTGCAGCTTGCAGTGAAAGCGCTTCCAGAGGGGAGTCTAATGAGGGCAAACATTTGATGGTAGCAGCTTCCCTGTGGGAGATACTCTCTTTGCCACAATCGCATTTTTAGGCGAAAGTATGTTACAATTCAGTACCCTATCCTAAAGCTTGCTGTTAGGAGGGAATCTGCAGCTTGCAGTGAAAGCGCTTCCAGAGGGCAGTCTAATGAGGGCAAATATTTGATGGTAGCAGCTTCCCTGCGGGAGATAGTCTCTTTGCCAAAATCGCATTATTAGGAGAAAGTTACAATTCAGTACCCTATCCTAAAGCTTGCTGTTAGGAGGGAATCTGCAGCTTGCAGCGAAAGCGCTTCCAGAGGGGAGTCTAATGAGGGCAAACATTTGATGGTAGCAGCTTCCCTGCGGGAGATACTCTCTTTGCCAAAATCGCATTTTTAGGCGAAAGTAAGTTACAATTCAGTACCCTATCCTAAAGCTTGCTGTTAGGAGGGAATCTGCAGCTTGCAGTGAAAGCGCTTCCAGAGGGCAGTCTAATGAGGGCAAATATTTGATGGTAGCAGCTTCCCTGCGGGAGATACTCTCTTTGCCAAAATCGCATTATTAGGAGAAAGTTACAATTCAGTACCCTATCCTAAAGCTTGCTGTTAGGAGGGAATCTGCAGCTTGCAGTGAAAGCGCTTCCAGAGGGGAGTCTAATGAGGGCAAACATTTGATGGTAGCAGCTTCCCTGCGGGAGATACTGTCTTTGCCAAAATCGCATTATTAGGCGAAAGTAAGTTACAATTCAGTACCCTATCCTAAAGCTTGCTGTTAGGAGGGAATCTGCAGCTTGCAGTGAAAGCGCTTCCAGAGGGGAGTCTAATGAGGGCAAACATTTGATGGTAGCAGCTTCCCTGCGGGAGATACTCTCTTTGCCAAAATCGCATTATTAGGCGAAAGTAAGTTACAATTCAGTACCCTATCCTAAAGCTTGCTGTTAGGAGGGAATCTGCAGCTTGCAGTGAAAGCGCTTCCAGAGGGGAGTCTAATGAGGGCAAACATTTGATGGTAGCAGCTTCCCTGCGGGAGATATTCTCTTTGCCAAAATCGCCTTGTTAGCCGCAGTTAAGTTACAATTCAGTACCCTATCCTAAAGCTTGCTGTTAGGAGGGAATCTGCAGCTTGCAGTGAAAGCGCTTCCAGAGGGGAGTCTAACGAGGTCAAACATTTGATGGTAGCAGCTTCCCTGCAGGATATACTCTCTTTTCCGAAATCGCCTTATTAGCCGCAGTTAAGTTACAATTCAGTACCCTATCCTAAAGCTTGCTGTTAGGAGGGAATCTGCAGCTTGCAGTGAAAGCGCTTCCAGAGGGGAGTCTAATGAGGGCAAACCTTTGATGGTAGCAGCTTCCCTGCGGGAGATACACTCTTTGCCAAAATCGCATTATTAGCCGCATTTAAGTTACCATTCAGTACCCTATCCTAAAGCTTGCTGTTAGGAGGGAATCTGCAGCTTGCAGTGAAAGCGCTTCCAGAGGGGAGTCTAATGAGGGCAAATATTTGATTGTAGCATCTTCCCTGTGGGAGATATTCTCTTAGCCAAAATCGCCATATTAGACGCAGTTAAGTTACAATTCAGTACACTATCCTAAAGCTTGCTGTTAGGAGGGAATCTGCAGCTTGCAGTGAAAGCGCTTCCAGAGGGGAGTCTAATGAGGGCAAACATTTGATGGTAGCAGCTTCCCTGTGGGAGATACTCTCTTTGCCACAATCGCATTTTTAGGCGAAAGTATGTTACAATTCAGTACCCTATCCTAAAGCTTGCTGTTAGGAGGGAATCTGCAGCTTGCAGTGAAAGCGCTTCCAGAGGGCAGTCTAATGAGGGCAAATATTTGATGGTAGCAGCTTCCCTGCGGGAGATAGTCTCTTTGCCAAAATCGCATTATTAGGAGAAAGTTACAATTCAGTACCCTATCCTAAAGCTTGCTGTTAGGAGGGAATCTGCAGCTTGCAGTGAAAGCGCTTCCAGAGGGGAGTCTAATGAGGGCAAACATTTGATGGTAGCAGCTTCCCTGCGGGAGATACTCTCTTTGCCAAAATCGCATTATTAGGCGAAAGGAAGTTACAATTCAGTACCCTATCCTAAAGCTTGCTGTTAGGAGGGAATCTGCAGCTTGCAGTGAAAGCGCTTCCAGAGGGGAGTCTAATGAGGGCAAACATTTGATGGTAGCAGCTTCCCTGCGGGAGATACTCTCTTTTCCAAAATCGCATTATTAGGCGAAAGTAAGTTACAATTCAGTACCCTATCCTAAAGCTTGCTGTTAGGAAGGAATCTGCAGCTTGCAGTGAAAGCGCTTCCAGAGGGGAGTCTAATGAGGGCAAACATTTGATGGTAGCAGCTTCCCTGCGGGAGATACTGTCTTTGCCAAAATCGCATTATTAGGCGAAAGTAAGTTACAATTCAGTACCCTATCCTAAAGCTTGCTGTTAGGAGGGAATCTGCAGCTTGCAGTGAAAGCGCTTCCAGAGGGGAGTCTAATGAGGGCAAACATTTGATGGTAGCAGCTTCCCTGCGGGAGATATTCTCTTTGCCAAAATCGCCTTATTAGCCGCAGTGAAGTTACAATTCAGTACACTTTCCTAAAGCTTGCTGTTAGGAGGGAATCTGCAGCTTGCAGTGAAAGCGCTTCCAGAGGGGAGTCTAACGAGGGCAAACATTTGATGGTAGCAGCTTCCCTGCAGGATATACTCTCTTTTCCGAAATCGCCTTATTAGCCGCAGTTAAGTTACAATTCAGTACCCTATCCTAAAGCTTGCTGTTAGGAGGGAATCTGCAGCTTGCAGTGAAAGCGATTCCAGAGGGGAGTCTAATGAGGGCAAACCTTTGATGGTAGCAGCTTCCCTGCGGGAGATACTCTCTTTGCCAAAATCGCATTATTAGGCGAAAGTAAGTTACAATTCAGTACACTATCCTAAAGCTTGCTGTTAGGAGGGAATCTGCAGCTTGCAGTGAAAGCGCTTCCAGAGGGGAGTCTAATGAGGGCAAACATTTGATGGTAGCAGCTTCCCTGCGGGAGATACTCTCTTTTCCAAAATCGCATTATTAGTCGAAAGTAAGATACAATTCAGTACCCTATCCTAAAGCTTGCTGTTAGGAGGGAATCTGCAGCTTGCAGTGAAAGCGCTTCCAGAGGGGAGTCTAATGAGGGCAAACATTTGATGGTAGCAGCTTCCCTGCGGGAGATACTGTCTTTGCCAAAATCGCATTATTAGGCGAAAGTAAGTTACAATTCAGTACCCTATCCTAAAGCTTGCTGTTAGGAAGGAATCTGCAGCTTGCAGTGAAAGCGCTTCCAGAGGGGAGTCTAATGAGGGCAAACATTTGATGGTAGCAGCTTCCCTGCGGGAGATACTCTCTTTGCCAAAATCGCATTATTAGGCGAAAGTAAGGTACAATTCAGAACACTTTCCTAAAGCTTGCTGTTAGGAGGGAATCTGCAGCTTGCAGTGAAAGCGCTTCCAGAGCGGAGTCTAATGAGGGCAAATATTTGATGGTAGCAGCTTCCCTGCGGGAGATATTCTCTTTGCCAAAATCGCCTTATTAGCCGCAGTTAAGTTACAATTCAGTACCCTATCCTAAAGCTTGCTGTTAGGAGGGAATCTGCCGCTTGCAGTGAAAGCGCTTCCAGAGGGGAGTCTAACGAGGGCAAACATTTGATGGTAGCAGCTTCCCTGCGGGAGATACTCTCTTTGCCAAAATCGCATTATTAGCCGCAGTTAAGTTACAATTCAGTACCCTATCCTAAAGCTTGCTGTTAGGAGGGAATCTGCAGCTTGCAGTGAAAGCGCTTCCAGAGGGGAGTCTAATGAGGGCAAACATTTGATGGTAGCAGCTTCCCTGCGGGAGATACTCTCTTTGCCAGAATCTCATTATTAGCCGCAGTTAAGTTACAATTCAGTACCCTATCCTAAAGCTTGCTGTTAGGAGGGAATCTGCAGCTTGTAGTGAAAGCGCTTCCAGAGGGGAGTCTAATGAGGGCAAACCTTTGATGGTAGCAGCTTCCCTGCGGGAGATACTCTCTTTGCCAAAATCGCATTATTAGGCGAAAGTAAGTTACAATTCAGTACCCTATCCTAAAGCTTGCTGTTAGGAGGGAATCTGCAGCTTGCAGTGAAAGCGCTTCCAGAGGGGAGTCTAATGAGGGCAAACATTTGATGGTAGCAGCTTCCCTGCGGGAGATACTCTCTTTGCCAAAATCGCATTATTAGCCGCAGTTAAGTTACAATTCAGTACCCTATCCTAAAGCTTGCTGTTAGGAGGGAATCTGCAGCTTGCAGTGAAAGCGCTTCCAGAGGGGAGTCTAATGAGGGCAAACATTTGATGGTAACAGCTTCCCTTCTGGAGATATTCTCTTTGCCACAATCGCCTTATTAGACGCAGTTAAGCTACAATTCAGTACACTTTCCTACAGCTTGCTGTTAGGAGGGAATCTGCAGCTTGCAGTGAAAGCGCTTCCAGAGGGGAGTCTAATGAGGGCAAACATTTGATGGTAGCAGCTTCCCTGCGGGAGATACTCTCTTTGCCAAAATCGCATTATTAGGCGAAAGTAAGATACAATTCAGTACCCTATCCTAAAGCTTGCTGTTAGGAGGGAATCTGCAGCTTGCAGTGAAAGCGCTTCCAGAGGGGAGTCTAAAGAGGGCAAACATTTGATGGCAGCAGCTTCCCTGCGGGAGATACTCTCTTTGCCATAATCGCATTATTAGGCGAAAGTAAGTTACAATTCAGTACCCTATCCTAAAGCTTGCTGTCAGGAGGGAATCTGCAGCTTGCAGTGAAAGCGCTTCCAGAGGGGAGTCTAATGAGGGCAAATATTTGATTGTAGCATCTTCCCTGCGGGAGATATTCTCTTTGCCAAAATCGCCTTATTTGCCGCAGTTAAGTTACAATTCAGTACCCTATCCTAAAGCTTGCTGTTAGGAGGGAATCTGCAGCTTGCAGTGAAAGCGCTTCCAGAGGGGAGTCTAACGAGGGCAAACATTTGATGGTAGCAGCTTCCCTGCGGGAGATACTCTCTTTGCCAAAATCGCATTATTAGGCGAAAGTAAGTTACAATTCAGTACCCTATCCTAAAGATTGCTGTTAGGAGGGAATCTGCAGCTTGCAGTGAAAGCACTTCCAGAGGGGAGTCTAATGAGGGCAAACATTTGATGGTAGCAGCTTCCCTGCGGGAGATACTCTCTTTGCCAAAACCGCATTATTAGGCGAAAGTAAGTTACAATTCAGTACCCTATCCTAAAGCTTGCTGTTAGGAGGGAATCTGCAGCTTGCAGTGAAAGCGCTTCCAGAGGGGAGTCTAATGAGGGCAAATATTTGATGGTAGCAGCTTCCCTGCGGGAGATACTCTCTTTGCCAAAATCGCATTTTTAAGCGAAAGTAAGATACAATTCAGTACCCTATCCTAAAGCTTGCTGTTAGGAGGGAATCTGCAGCTTGCAGTGAAAGCGCTTCCAGAGGGGAGTCTAACGAGGGCAAACATTTGATGGTAGCAGCTTCCCTGCGGGAGATACTCTCTTTTCCGAAATCGCCTTATTAGCCGCAGTTAAGTTACAATTCAGTACCCTATCCTAAAGCTTGCTGTTAGGAGGGAATCTGCCGCTTGCAGTGAAAGCGCTTCCAGAGGGGAGTCTAATGAGGGCAAACATTTGATGGTAACAGCTTCCCTGCGGGAGATACTCTCTTTGCCAAAATCGCCTTATTAGCCGCAGTTAAGTTACAATTCAGTACCCTATCCTAAAGCTTGCTGTTAGGAGGGAATCTGCAGCTTGCAGTGAAAGCGCTTCCAGAGGGGAGTCTAATGAGGGCAAACATTTGATGGTAGCAGCTTCCCTGCGGGAGATATTCTCTTTGCCAAAATCGCCTTATATAGCCGCAGTTAAGTTACAATTCAGTACCCTATCCTAAAGCTTGCTGTTAGGAGGGAATCTGCAGCTTGCAGTGAAAGCGCTTCCAGAGGGGAGTCTAATGAGGGCAAACATTTGATGGTAGCAGCTTCCCTGCGGGAGATACACTCTTTGCCAAAATCGCATTATTAGCCGCATTTAAGTTACCATTCAGTACCCTATCCTAAAGCTTGCTGTTAGGAGGGAATCTGCAGCTTGCAGTGAAAGCGCTTCCAGAGGGGAGTCTAATGAGGGCAAATATTTGATTGTAGCATCTTCCCTGTGGGAGATATTCTCTTAGCCAAAATCGCCATATTAGACGCAGTTAAGTTACAATTCAGTACACTATCCTAAAGCTTGCTGTTAGGAGGGAATCTGCAGCTTGCAGTGAAAGCGCTTCCAGAGGGGAGTCTAATGAGGGCAAACATTTGATGGTAGCAGCTTCCCTGTGGGAGATACTCTCTTTGCCACAATCGCATTTTTAGGCGAAAGTATGTTACAATTCAGTACCCTATCCTAAAGCTTGCTGTTAGGAGGGAATCTGCAGCTTGCAGTGAAAGCGCTTCCAGAGGGCAGTCTAATGAGGGCAAATATTTGATGGTAGCAGCTTCCCTGCGGGAGATAGTCTCTTTGCCAAAATCGCATTATTAGGAGAAAGTTACAATTCAGTACCCTATCCTAAAGCTTGCTGTTAGGAGGGAATCTGCAGCTTGCAGTGAAAGCGCTTCCAGAGGGGAGTCTAATGAGGGCAAACATTTGATGGTAGCAGCTTCCCTGCGGGAGATACTCTCTTTGCCAAAATCGCATTATTAGGCGAAAGGAAGTTACAATTCAGTACCCTATCCTAAAGCTTGCTGTTAGGAGGGAATCTGCAGCTTGCAGTGAAAGCGCTTCCAGAGGGGAGTCTAATGAGGGCAAACATTTGATGGTAGCAGCTTCCCTGCGGGAGATACTCTCTTTTCCAAAATCGCATTATTAGGCGAAAGTAAGTTACAATTCAGTACCCTATCCTAAAGCTTGCTGTTAGGAAGGAATCTGCAGCTTGCAGTGAAAGCGCTTCCAGAGGGGAGTCTAATGAGGGCAAACATTTGATGGTAGCAGCTTCCCTGCGGGAGATATTCTCTTTGCCAAAATCGCCTTATTAGCCGCAGTGAAGTTACAATTCAGTACCCTATCCTAAAGCTTGCTGTTAGGAGGGAATCTGCAGCTTGCAGTGAAAGCGCTTCCAGAGGGGAGTCTAACGAGGGCAAACATTTGATGGTAGCAGCTTCCCTGCAGGATATACTCTCTTTTCCGAAATCGCCTTATTAGCCGCAGTTAAGTTACAATTCAGTACCCTATCCTAAAGCTTGCTGTTAGGAGGGAATCTGCAGCTTGCAGTGAAAGCGCTTCCAGAGGGGAGTCTAATGAGGGCAAACCTTTGATGGTAGCAGCTTCCCTGCGGGAGATACTCTCTTTGCCAAAATCGCATTATTAGGCGAAAGTAAGTTACAATTCAGTACCCTATCCTAAAGCTTGCTGTTAGGAGGGAATCTGCAGCTTGCAGTGAAAGCGCTTCCAGAGGGGAGTCTAATGAGGGCAAACATTTGATGGTAGCAGCTTCCCTGCGGGAGATACTCTCTTTTCCAAAATCGCATTATTAGTCGAAAGTAAGATACAATTCAGTACCCTATCCTAAAGCTTGCTGTTAGGAGGGAATCTGCAGCTTGCAGTGAAAGCGCTTCCAGAGGGGAGTCTAATGAGGGCAAAGATTTGATGGTAGCAGCTTCCCTGCGGGAGATACTGTCTTTGCCAAAATCGCATTATTAGGCGAAAGTAAGTTACAATTCAGTACCCTATCCTAAAGCTTGCTGTTAGGAAGGAATCTGCAGCTTGCAGTGAAAGCGCTTCCAGAGGGGAGTCTAATGAGGGCAAACATTTGATGGTAGCAGCTTCCCTGCGGG
The DNA here is from genome assembly GCF_032191515.1 of Phaenicophaeus curvirostris. Lineage (NCBI taxonomy): Eukaryota > Metazoa > Chordata > Aves > Cuculiformes > Cuculidae > Phaenicophaeus > Phaenicophaeus curvirostris. The sequence continues at coordinate 295,353 of NW_027206712.1, forward strand.
AGATACTCTCTTTGCCAAAATCGCATTATTAGGCGAAAGTAAGTTACAATTCAGAACACTTTCCTAAAGCTTGCTGTTAGGAGGGAATCTGCAGCTTGCAGTGAAAGCGCTTCCAGAGCGGAGTCTAATGAGGGCAAATATTTGATGGTAGCAGCTTCCCTGCGGGAGATATTCTCTTTGCCAAAATCGCCTTATTAGCCGCAGTTAAGTTACAATTCAGTACCCTATCCTAAAGCTTGCTGTTAGGAGGGAATCTGCCGCTTGCAGTGAAAGCGCTTCCAGAGGGGAGTCTAACGAGGGCAAACATTTGATGGTAGCAGCTTCCCTGCGGGAGATACTCTCTTTGCCAAAATCGCATTATTAGCCGCAGTTAAGTTACAATTCAGTACCCTATCCTAAAGCTTGCTGTTAGGAGGGAATCTGCAGCTTGCAGTGAAAGCGCTTCCAGAGGGGAGTCTAATGAGGGCAAACATTTGATGGTAGCAGCTTCCCTGCGGGAGATACTCTCTTTGCCATAATCTCATTATTAGCCGCAGTTAAGTTACAATTCAGTACCCTATCCTAAAGCTTGCTGTTAGGAGGGAATCTGCAGCTTGTAGTGAAAGCGCTTCCAGAGGGGAGTCTAATGAGGGCAAACGTTTGATGGTAGCAGCTTCCCTGCGGGAGATACTCTCTTTGCCAAAATCGCATTATTAGGCGAAAGTAAGTTACAATTCAGTACCCTATCCTAAAGCTTGCTGTTAGGAGGGAATCTGCAGCTTGCAGTGAAAGCGCTTCCAGAGGGGAGTCTAATGAGGGCAAACATTTGATGGTAGCAGCTTCCCTGCGGGAGATACTCTCTTTGCCAAAATCGCATTATTAGCCGCAGTTAAGTTACAATTCAGTACCCTATCCTAAAGCTTGCTGTTAGGAGGGAATCTGCAGCTTGCAGTGAAAGCGCTTCCAGAGGGGAGTCTAATGAGGGCAAACATTTGATGGTAACAGCTTCCCTTCTGGAGATATTCTCTTTGCCACAATCGCCTTATTAGACGCAGTTAAGCTACAATTCAGTACAGTTTCCTACAGCTTGCTGTTAGGAGGGAATCTGCAGCTTGCAGTGAAAGCGCTTCCAGAGGGGAGTCTAATGAGGGCAAACATTTGATGGTAGCAGCTTCCCTGCGGGAGATACTCTCTTTGCCAAAATCGCATTATTAGGCGAAAGTAAGATACAATTCAGTACACTATCCTAAAGCTTGCTGATAGGAGGGAATCTGCAGCTTGCAGTGAAAGCGCTTCCAGAGGGGAGTCTAAAGAGGGCAAACATTTGATGGCAGCAGCTTCCCTGCGGGAGATACTCTCTTTGCCATAATCGCATTATTAGGCGAAAGTAAGTTACAATTCAGTACCCTATCCTAAAGCTTGCTGTCAGGAGGGAATCTGCAGCTTGCAGTGAAAGCGCTTCCAGAGGGGAGTCTAATGAGGGCAAATATTTGATTGTAGCATCTTCCGTGCGGGAGATATTCTCTTTGCCAAAATCGCCTTATTTGCCGCAGTTAAGTTACAATTCAGTACCCTATCCTAAAGCTTGCTGTTAGGAGGGAATCTGCAGCTTGCAGTGAAAGCGCTTCCAGAGGGGAGTCTAACGAGGGCAAACATTTGATGGTAGCAGCTTCCCTGCGGGAGATACTCTCTTTGCCAAAATCGCATTATTAGGCGAAAGTAAGTTACAATTCAGTACCCTATCCTAAAGCTTGCTGTTAGGAGGGAATCTGCAGCTTGCAGTGAAAGCGCTTCCAGAGGGGAGTCTAATGAGGGCAAACATTTGATGGTAGCAGCTTCCCTGCGGGAGATATTCTCTTTGCCAAAATCGCCTTATATAGCCGCAGTTAAGTTACAATTCAGTACCCTATCCTAAAGCTTGCTGTTAGGAGGGAATCTGCAGCTTGCAGTGAAAGCGCTTCCAGAGGGGAGTCTAATGAGGGCAAACATTTGATGGTAGCAGCTTCCCTGCGGGAGATACTCTCTTTGCCAAAATCGCATTATTAGGCGAAAGTAAGTTACAATTCAGAACCCTTTCCTAAAGCTTGCTATTAGGAGGGAATCTGCAGCTTGCAGTGAAAGCGCTTCCAGAGGGGAGTCTAATGAGGGCAAACATTTGATGGTAGCAGCTTCCCTGCGGGAGATACTCTCTTTGCCAAAATCGCATTATTAGGCGAAAGTAAGTTACAATTCAGTACCCTATCCTAAAGATTGCTGTTAGGAGGGAATCTGCAGCTTGCAGTGAAAGCACTTCCAGAGGGGAGTCTAATGAGGGCAAACATTTGATGGTAGCAGCTTCCCTGCGGGAGATACTCTCTTTGCCAAAACCGCATTATTAGGCGAAAGTAAGTTACAATTCAGTACCCTATCCTAAAGCTTGCTGTTAGGAGGGAATCTGCAGCTTGCAGTGAAAGCGCTTCCAGAGGGGAGTCTAATGAGGGCAAATATTTGATGGTAGCAGCTTCCCTGCGGGAGATACTCTCTTTGCCAAAATCGCCTTATTAGCCGCAGTTAAGTTACAATTCAGTACCCTATCCTAAAGCTTGCTGTTAGGAGGGAATCTGCCGCTTGCAGTGAAAGCGCTTCCAGAGGGGAGTCTAATGAGGGCAAACATTTGATGGTAGCAGCTTCCCTGCGGGAGATAGTCTCTTTGCCAAAATCGCCTTATTAGCCGCAGTTAAGTTACAATTCAGTACCCTATCCTAAAGCTTGCTGTTAGGAGGGAATCTGCAGCTTGCAGTGAAAGCGCTTCCAGAGGGGAGTCTAATGAGGGCAAACATTTGATGGTAGCAGCTTCCCTGCGGGAGATACTCTCTTTTCCAAAATCGCATTATTAGGCGAAAGTAAGATACAATTCAGTACCCTATCCTAAAGCTTGCTGTTAGGAGGGAATCTGCAGCTTGCAGTGAAAGCGCTTCCAGAGGGGAGTCTAATGAGGGCAAACATTTGATGGTAACAGCTTCCCTGCGGGAGATATTCTCTTTGACAAAATCGCCTTATTAGACGCAGTTAAGTTACAATTCAGTACCCTGTCCTACAGCTTGCTGTTAGGAGGGAATCTGCAGGTTGCAGTGAAAGCGCTTCCAGAGGGGAGTCTAATGAGGGCAAACATTTGATGGTAGCAGCTTCCCTGCGGGAGATATTCTCTTTGCCAAAATCGCCTTATATAGCCGCAGTTAAGTTACAATTCAGTACCCTATCCTAAAGCTTGCTGTTAGGAGGGAATCTGCAGCTTGCAGTGAAAGCGCTTCCAGAGGGGAGTCTAATGAGGGCAAACATTTGATGGTAGCAGCTTCCCTGCGGGAGATACTCTCTTTGCCAAAATCGCATTATTAGGCGAAAGTAAGTTACAATTCAGAACCCTTTCCTAAAGCTTGCTATTAGGAGGGAATCTGCAGCTTGCAGTGAAAGCGCTTCCAGAGGGGAGTCTAATGAGGGCAAACATTTGATGGTAGCAGCTTCCCTGCGGGAGATATTCTCTTTGCCAAAATCGCATTATTAGGCGAAAGTAAGTTACAATTCAGTACCCTATCCTAAAGATTGCTGTTAGGAGGGAATCTGCAGCTTGCAGTGAAAGCACTTCCAGAGGGGAGTCTAATGAGGGCAAACATTTGATGGTAGCAGCTTCCCTGCGGGAGATACTCTCTTTGCCAAAACCGCATTATTAGGCGAAAGTAAGTTACAATTCAGTACCCTATCCTAAAGCTTGCTGTTAGGAGGGAATCTGCAGCTTGCAGTGAAAGCGCTTCCAGAGGGGAGTCTAAGGAGGGCAAATATTTGATGGTAGCAGCTTCCCTGCGGGAGATACTCTCTTTGCCAAAATCGCATTTTTAAGCGAAAGTAAGATACAATTCAGTACCCTATCCTAAAGCTTGCTGTTAGGAGGGAATCTGCAGCTTGCAGTGAAAGCGCTTCCAGAGGGGAGTCTAACGAGGGCAAACATTTGATGGTAGCAGCTTCCCTGCGGGAGATACTCTCTTTTCCGAAATCGCCTTATTAGCCGCAGTTAAGTTACAATTCAGTACCCTATCCTAAAGCTTGCTGTTAGGAGGGAATCTGCCGCTTGCAGTGAAAGCGCTTCCAGAGGGGAGTCTAATGAGGGCAAACATTTGATGGTAACAGCTTCCCTGCGGGAGATACTCTCTTTGCCAAAATCGCCTTATTAGCCGCAGTTAAGTTACAATTCAGTACCCTATCCTAAAGCTTGCTGTTAGGAGGGAATCTGCAGCTTGCAGTGAAAGCGCTTCCAGAGGGGAGTCTAATGAGGGCAAACATTTGATGGTAGCAGCTTCCCTGCGGGAGATAGTCTCTTTTCCAAAATCGCATTATTAGGCGAAAGTAAGATACAATTCAGTACCCTATCCTAAAGCTTGCTGTTAGGAGGGAATCTGCAGCTTGCAGTGAAAGCGCTTCCAGAGGGGAGTCTAATGAGGGCAAACATTTGATGGTAACAGCTTCCCTGCGGGAGATATTCTCTTTGACAAAATCGCCTTATTAGACGCAGTTAAGTTACAATTCAGTACCCTGTCCTAAAGCTTGCTGTTAGGAGGGAATCTGCAGGTTGCAGTGAAAGCGCTTCCAGAGGGGAGTCTAATGAGGGCAAACATTTGATGGTAGCAGCTTCCCTGCGGGAGATAGTCTCTTTGCCAAAATCGCCTTATTAGGCGAAAGTAAGATACTATTCAGTACCCTATCCTAAATCTTGCTGTTAGGAGGGAATCTGCAGCTTGCAGTGAAAGCGCTTCCAGAGGGGAGTCTAACGAGGGCAAACATTTGATGGTAGCAGCTTCCCTGCGGGAGATACTCTCTTTGCCAAAATCGCATTATTAGGCGAAAGTAAGTTACAATTCAGTACCCTATCCTAAAGCTTGCTGTTAGGAGGGAATCTGCAGCTTGCAGTGAAAGCGCTTCCAGAGGGGAGTCTAATGAGGGCAAACATTTGATGGTAGCAGCTTCCCTGCTGGAGATATTCTCTTTGCCAAAATCGCCTTATATAGCCGCAGTTAAGTTACAATTCAGTACACTATCCTAAAGCTTGCTGTTAGGAGGGAATCTGCAGCTTGCAGTGAAAGCGCTTCCAGAGGGGAGGCTAATGAGGGCAAACATTTGATGGTAGCAGCTTCCCTGCGGGAGATACTCTCTTTTCCGAAATCGCATTTTTAGGCGAAAGTAAGATACAATTCAGAACACTTTCCTAAAGCTTGCTGTTAGGAGGGAATCTGCAGCTTGCAGTGAAAGCGCTTCCAGAGGGGAGTCTAATGAGGGCAAACATTTGATGGTAGCAGCTTCCCTGCGGGAGATACTCTCTTTGCAAAAATCGCATTATTAGGCGAAAGTAAGTTACAATTCAGTACCCTATCCTAAAGATTGCTGTTAGGAGGGAATCTGCAGGTTGAAGTGAAAACACTTCCAGAGGGGAGTCTAATGAGGGCAAACATTTGATGGTAGCAGCTTCCCTGCGGGAGATACTCTCTTTGCCAAAACCGCATTATTAGGCGAAAGTAAGTTACAATTCAGTACCCTATCCTAAAGCTTGCTGTTAGGAGGGAATCTGCAGCTTGCAGTGAAAGCGCTTCCAGAGGGGAGTCTAATGAGGGCAAATATTTGATGGTAGCAGCTTCCCTGCGGGAGATACTCTCTTTGCCAAAATCGCATTTTTAGGCGAAAGTAAGATACAATTCAGTACCCTATCCTAAAGCTTGCTGTTAGGAGGGAATCTGCAGCTTGCAGTGAAAGCGCTTCCAGAGGGGAGTCTAACGAGGGCAAACATTTGATGGTAGCAGCTTCCCTGCGGGAGATACTCTCTTTTCCGAAATCGCCTTATTAGCCGCAGTTAAGTTACAATTCAGTACCCTATCCTAAAGCTTGCTGTTAGGAGGGAATCTGCAGCTTGCAGTGAAAGCGCTTCCAGAGGGGAGTCTAATGAGGGCAAACATTTGATGGTAGCAGCTTCCCTGCGGGAGATACTCTCTTTTCCAAAATCGCATTATTAGGCGAAAGTAAGATACAATTCAGTACCCTATCCTAAAGCTTGCTGTTAGGAGGGAATCTGCAGCTTGCAGTGAAAGCGCTTCCAGAGGGGAGTCTAATGAGGGCAAACATTTGATGGTAACAGCTTCCCTGCGGGAGATATTCTCTTTGACAAAATCGCCTTATTAGACGCAGTTAAGTTACAATTCAGTACCCTGTCCTACAGCTTGCTGTTAGGAGGGAATCTGCAGGTTGCAGTGAAAGCGCTTCCAGAGGGGAGTCTAATGAGGGCAAACATTTGATGGTAGCAGCTTCCCTGCGGGAGATATTCTCTTTGCCAAAATCGCCTTATATAGCCGCAGTTAAGTTACAATTCAGTACCCTATCCTAAAGCTTGCTGTTAGGAGGGAATCTGCAGCTTGCAGTGAAAGCGCTTCCAGAGGGGAGTCTAATGAGGGCAAACATTTGATGGTAGCAGCTTCCCTGCGGGAGATACTCTCTTTGCCAAAATCGCATTATTAGGCGAAAGTAAGTTACAATTCAGAACCCTTTCCTAAAGCTTGCTATTAGGAGGGAATCTGCAGCTTGCAGTGAAAGCGCTTCCAGAGGGGAGTCTAATGAGGGCAAACATTTGATGGTAGCAGCTTCCCTGCGGGAGATACTCTCTTTGCCAAAATCGCATTATTAGGCGAAAGTAAGTTACAATTCAGTACCCTATCCTAAAGATTGCTGTTAGGAGGGAATCTGCAGCTTGCAGTGAAAGCACTTCCAGAGGGGAGTCTAATGAGGGCAAACATTTGATGGTAGCAGCTTCCCTGCGGGAGATACTCTCTTTGCCAAAACCGCATTATTAGGCGAAAGTAAGTTACAATTCAGTACCCTATCCTAAAGCTTGCTGTTAGGAGGGAATCTGCAGCTTGCAGTGAAAGCGCTTCCAGAGGGGAGTCTAAGGAGGGCAAATATTTGATGGTAGCAGCTTCCCTGCGGGAGATACTCTCTTTGCCAAAATCGCATTTTTAAGCGAAAGTAAGATACAATTCAGTACCCTATCCTAAAGCTTGCTGTTAGGAGGGAATCTGCAGCTTGCAGTGAAAGCGCTTCCAGAGGGGAGTCTAACGAGGGCAAACATTTGATGGTAGCAGCTTCCCTGCGGGAGATACTCTCTTTTCCGAAATCGCCTTATTAGCCGCAGTTAAGTTACAATTCAGTACCCTATCCTAAAGCTTGCTGTTAGGAGGGAATCTGCCGCTTGCAGTGAAAGCGCTTCCAGAGGGGAGTCTAATGAGGGCAAACATTTGATGGTAACAGCTTCCCTGCGGGAGATACTCTCTTTGCCAAAATCGCCTTATTAGCCGCAGTTAAGTTACAATTCAGTACCCTATCCTAAAGCTTGCTGTTAGGAGGGAATCTGCAGCTTGCAGTGAAAGCGCTTCCAGAGGGGAGTCTAATGAGGGCAAACATTTGATGGTAGCAGCTTCCCTGCGGGAGATAGTCTCTTTTCCAAAATCGCATTATTAGGCGAAAGTAAGATACAATTCAGTACCCTATCCTAAAGCTTGCTGTTAGGAGGGAATCTGCAGCTTGCAGTGAAAGCGCTTCCAGAGGGGAGTCTAATGAGGGCAAACATTTGATGGTAACAGCTTCCCTGCGGGAGATATTCTCTTTGACAAAATCGCCTTATTAGACGCAGTTAAGTTACAATTCAGTACCCTGTCCTAAAGCTTGCTGTTAGGAGGGAATCTGCAGGTTGAAGTGAAAGCACTTCCAGAGGGGAGTCTAATGAGGGCAAACATTTGATGGTAGCAGCTTCCCTGCGGGAGATACTCTCTTTGCCAATATCGCATTATTAGGCGAAAGTAAGTTACAATTCAGTACCCTATCCTAAAGCTTGCTGTTAGGAGGGAATCTGCAGCTTGCAGTGAAAGCGCTTCCAGAGGGGAGTCTAATGAGGGCAAATATTTGATGGTAGCAGCTTCCCTGCGGGAGATACTCTCTTTGCCAAAATCGCATTTTTAGGCGAAAGTAAGATACAATTCAGTACCCTATCCTAAAGCTTGCTGTTAGGAGGGAATCTGCAGCTTGCAGTGAAAGCGCTTCCAGAGGGGAGTCTAACGAGGGCAAACATTTGATGGTAGCAGCTTCCCTGCGGGAGATACTCTCTTTTCCGAAATCGCCTTATTAGCCGCAGTTAAGTTACAATTCAGTACCCTATCCTAAAGCTTGCTGTTAGGAGGGAATCTGCCGCTTGCAGTGAAAGCGCTTCCAGAGGGGAGTCTAATGAGGGCAAACATTTGATGGTAACAGCTTCCCTGCGGGAGATACTCTCTTTGCCAAAATCGCCTTATTAGCCGCAGTTAAGTTACAATTCAGTACCCTATCCTAAAGCTTGCTGTTAGGGGGGAATCTGCAGCTTGCAGTGAAAGCGCTTCCAGAGGGGAGTCTAATGAGGGCAAACATTTGATGGTAGCAGCTTCCCTGCGGGAGATACTCTCTTTTCCAAAATCGCATTATTAGGCGAAAGTAAGTTACAATTCAGTACCCTATCCTAAAGCTTGCTGTTAGGAGGGAATCTGCAGCTTGCAGTGAAAGCGCTTCCAGAGGGGAGTCTAATGAGGGCAAACATTTGATGGTAACAGCTTCCCTGCGGGAGATATTCTCTTTGACAAAATCGCCTTATTAGACGCAGTTAAGTTACAATTCACTACCCTGTCCTACAGCTTGCTGTTAGGAGGGAATCTGCAGCTTGCAGTGAAAGCGCTTCCAGAGGGGAGTCTAATGAGGGCAAACATTTGATGGTAGCAGCTTCCCTGCGGGAGATAGTCTCTTTTCCAAAATCGCATTATTAGGCGAAAGTAAGTTACAATTCAGTACACTATCCTAAAGCTTGCTGTTAGGAGGGAATCTGCAGCTTGCAGTGAAAGCGCTTCCAGAGGGGAGTCTAATGAGGGCAAACATTTGATGGTAGCAGCTTCCCTGCGGGAGATAGTCTCTTTTCCAAAATCGCATTATTAGGCGAAAGTAATATACTATTCAGTACCCTATCCTAAAGCTTGCTGTTAGGAGGGAATCTGCAGCTTGCAGTGAAAGCGCTTCCAGAGTGGAGTCTAATGAGGGCAAACATTTGATGGTAACAGCTTCCCTGCGGGAGATACTCTCTTTGCCAAAATCGCATTATTAGACGAAAGTAAGTTACAATTCAGTACCCTATCCTAAAGCTTGCTGTTAGGAGGGAATCTGCAGCTTGCAGTGAAAGCGCTTCCAGAGGGGAGTCTAATGAGGGCAAACATTTGATGGTAGCAGCTTCCCTGCGGGAGATATTCACATTGCCAAAATCGCCTTATTAGCCGCAGTTAAGTTACAATTCAGTACCCTATCCTAAAGCTTGCTGTTAGGAGGGAATCTGCCGCTTGCAGTGAAAGCGCTTCCAGAGGGGAGTCTAATGAGGGCAAACATTTGATGGTAGCAGCTTCCCTGCGGGAGATATTCTCCTTGCCAAAATCGCCTTATTAGACGCAGTTAAGTTACAATTCAGTACCCTATCCTAAAGCTTGCTGATAGGAGGGAATCTGCAGCTTGCAGTGAAATCGATTCCAGAGGGGAGTCTAATGAGGGCAAACATTTGATGGTAGCAGCTTCCCTGCGGGAGATACTCTCTTTGCCGAAATCGCATTTTTAAGCGAAAGTAAGTTACAATTCAGTACCCTATCCTAAAGATTGCTGTTAGGAGGGAATCTGCAGCTTGCAGTGAAAGCACTTCCAGAGGGGAGTCTAATGAGGGCAAACATTTGATGGTAGCAGCTTCTCTGCGGGAGATATTCTCTTTGCCAAAATCGCATTTTTAGGCGAAAGTAAGATACAATTCAGTACACTATCCTAAAGCTTGCTGTTAGGAGGGAATCTGCAGCTTGCAGTGAAAGCGCTTCCAGAGGGGAGTCTAACGAGGGTAAACATTTGATGGTAGCAGCTTCCCTGCAGGATATACTCTCTTTTCCGAAATCGCCTTATTAGCCGCAGTTAAGTTACAATTCAGTACCCTTTCCTAAAGCTTGCTGTTAGGAGGGAATCTGCAGCTTGCAGTTAAAGCGCTTCCAGAGGGGAGTCTAATGAGGGCAAACATTTGATGGTAACAGCTTCCCTGCGGGAGATATTCTCTTTGCCAATATCGCCTTATTAGGCGAAAGTAAGTTACAATTCAGTACCCTAACCTAAAGCTTGCTGTTAGGAGGGAATCTGCAGCTTGCAGTGAAAGCGCTTCCAGAGGGGAGTCTAATGAGGGCAAACATTTGATGGTAGCAGCTTCCCTGCGGGAGATACTCTCTTTGCCAAGATCTCATTTTTAGCCGCAGTTAAGTTACAATTCAGTACCCTATCCTAAAGCTTGCTGTTAGGAGGGAATCTGCAGCTTGCAGTGAAAGCGCTTCCAGAGGGGAGTCTAATGAGGGCAAACATTTGATGGTAACATCTTCCCTGCGGGAGATACTGTCTTTGCCAAAATCGCATTATTAGGCGAAAGTAAGTTACAATTCAGTACCCTATCCTAAAGCTTGCTGTTAGGAGGGAATCTGCAGCTTGCAGTGAAAGCGCTTCCAGAGGGGAGTCTAAGGAGGGCAAACATTTGATGGTAGCAGCTTCCCTGCGGGAGATACTCTCTTTGCTATAATCGCATTATTATGCGAAATTAAGTTACAATTCAGTACCCTATCCTAAAGCTTGCTGTTAGGAGGGAATCTGCAGCTTGCAGTGAAAGCGCTTCCAGAGGGGAGTCTAATGAGGGCAAACATTTGATGGTAGCAGCTTCCCTGCGGGAGATAGTCTCTTTGCCAAAATCGCATTATTAGGCGAAAGTAAGTTACAATTCAGTACCCTATCCTAAAGCTTGCTGTTAGGAGGGAATCTGCAGCTTGCAGTGAAAGCGCTTCCAGAGGGGAGTCTAATGAGGGCAAACATTTGATGGTAGCAGCTTCCCTGCGGGAGATACTCTCTTTGCCAAAATCGCATTATTAGGCGAAAGTAAGTTACAATTCAGTACCCTATCCTAAAGCTTGCTGTTAGGAGGGAATCTGCCGCTTGCAGTGAAAGCGCTTCCAGAGGGGAGTCTAATGAGGGCAAACATTTGATGGTAGCAGCTTCCCTGCGGGAGATAGTCTCTTTGCCAAAATCGCCTTATTAGCCGCAGTTAAGTTACAATTCAGTACCCTATCCTAAAGCTTGCTGTTAGGAGGGAATCTGCAGCTTGCAGTGAAAGCGCTTCCAGAGGGGAGTCTAATGAGGGCAAACATTTGATGGTAGCAGCTTCCCTGCGGGAGATACTCTCTTTTCCAAAATCGCATTATTAGGCGAAAGTTAGATACAATTCAGTACCCTATCCTAAAGCTTGCTGTTAGGAGGGAATCTGCAGCTTGCAGTGAAAGCGCTTCCAGAGGGGAGTCTAATGAGGGCAAACATTTGATGGTAACAGCTTCCCTGCGGGAGATATTCTCTTTGACAAAATCGCCTTATTAGACGCAGTTAAGTTACAATTCAGTACCCTGTCCTACAGCTTGCTGTTAGGAGGGAATCTGCAGGTTGCAGTGAAAGCGCTTCCAGAGGGGAGTCTAATGAGGGCAAACATTTGATGGTAGCAGCTTCCCTGCGGGAGATATTCTCTTTGCCAAAATCGCCTTATATAGCCGCAGTTAAGTTACAATTCAGTACCCTATCCTAAAGCTTGCTGTTAGGAGGGAATCTGCAGCTTGCAGTGAAAGCGCTTCCAGAGGGGAGTCTAATGAGGGCAAACATTTGATGGTAGCAGCTTCCCTGCGGGAGATACTCTCTTTGCCAAAATCGCATTATTAGGCGAAAGTAAGTTACAATTCAGAACTCTTTCCTAAAGCTTGCTATTAGGAGGGAATCTGCAGCTTGCAGTGAAAGCGCTTCCAGAGGGGAGTCTAATGAGGGCAAACATTTGATGGTAGCAGCTTCCCTGCGGGAGATACTCTCTTTGCCAAAATCGCATTATTAGGCGAAAGTAAGTTACAATTCAGTACCCTATCCTAAAGATTGCTGTTAGGAGGGAATCTGCAGCTTGCAGTGAAAGCACTTCCAGAGGGGAGTCTAATGAGGGCAAACATTTGATGGTAGCAGCTTCCCTGCGGGAGATACTCTCTTTGCCAAAACCGCATTATTAGGCGAAAGTAAGTTACAATTCAGTACCCTATCCTAAAGCTTGCTGTTAGGAGGGAATCTGCAGCTTGCAGTGAAAGCGCTTCCAGAGGGGAGTCTAAGGAGGGCAAATATTTGATGGTAGCAGCTTCCCTGCGGGAGATACTCTCTTTGCCATAATCGCATTTTTAAGCGAAAGTAAGATACAATTCAGTACCCTATCCTAAAGCTTGCTGTTAGGAGGGAATCTGCAGCTTGCAGTGAAAGCGCTTCCAGAGGGGAGTCTAACGAGGGCAAACATTTGATGGTAGCAGCTTCCCTGCGGGAGATACTCTCTTTTCCGAAATCGCCTTATTAGCCGCAGTTAAGTTACAATTCAGTACCCTATCCTAAAGCTTGCTGTTAGGAGGGAATCTGCCGCTTGCAGTGAAAGCGCTTCCAGAGGGGAGTCTAATGAGGGCAAACATTTGATGGTAACAGCTTCCCTGCGGGAGATACTCTCTTTGCCAAAATCGCCTTATTAGCCGCAGTTAAGTTACAATTCAGTACCCTATCCTAAAGCTTGCTGTTAGGAGGGAATCTGCAGCTTGCAGTGAAAGCGCTTCCAGAGGGGAGTCTAATGAGGGCAAACATTTGATGGTAGCAGCTTCCCTGCGGGAGATAGTCTCTTTTCCAAAATCGCATTATTAGGCGAAAGTAAGATACAATTCAGAACCCTATCCTAAAGCTTGCTGTTAGGAGGGAATCTGCAGCTTGCAGTGAAAGCGCTTCCAGAGGGGAGTCTAATGAGGGCAAACATTTGATGGTAACAGCTTCCCTGCGGGAGATATTCTCTTTGACAAAATCGCCTTATTAGACGCAGTTAAGTTACAATTCAGTACCCTGTCCTAAAGCTTGCTGTTAGGAGGGAATCTGCAGGTTGCAGTGAAAGCGCTTCCAGAGGGGAGTCTAATGAGGGCAAACATTTGATGGTAGCAGCTTCCCTGCGGGAGATAGTCTCTTTGCCAAAATCGCATTATTAGGCGAAAGTAAGATACTATTCAGTACCCTATCCTAAATCTTGCTGTTAGGAGGGAATCTGCAGCTTGCAGTGAAAGCGCTTCCAGAGGGGAGTCTAACGAGGGCAAACATTTGATGGTAGCAGCTTCCCTGCGGGAGATACTCTCTTTGCCAAAATCGCATTATTAGGCGAAAGTAAGTTACAATTCAGTACCCTATCCTAAAGCTTGCTGTTAGGAGGGAATCTGCAGCTTGCAGTGAAAGCGCTTCCAGAGGGGAGTCTAATGAGGGCAAACATTTGATGGTAGCAGCTTCCCTGCTGGAGATATTCTCTTTGCCAAAATCGCCTTATATAGCCGCAGTTAAGTTACAATTCAGTACACTATCCTAAAGCTTGCTGTTAGGAGGGAATCTGCAGCTTGCAGTGAAAGCGCTTCCAGAGGGGAGGCTAATGAGGGCAAACATTTGATGGTAGCAGCTTCCCTGCGGGAGATACTCTCTTTGCCAAAATCGCATTTTTAGGCGAAAGTAAGTTACAATTCAGAACACTTTCCTAAAGCTTGCTGTTAGGAGGGAATCTGCAGCTTGCAGTGAAAGCGCTTCCAGAGGGGAGTCTAATGAGGGCAAACATTTGATGGTAGCAGCTTCCCTGCGGGAGATACTCTCTTTGCAAAAATCGCATTATTAGGCGAAAGTAAGTTACAATTCAGTACCCTATCCTAAAGATTGCTGTTAGGAGGGAATCTGCAGGTTGAAGTGAAAGCACTTCCAGAGGGGAGTCTAATGAGGGCAAACATTTGATGGTAGCAGCTTCCCTGCGGGAGATACTCTCTTTGCCAATATCGCATTATTAGGCGAAAGTAAGTTACAATTCAGTACCCTATCCTAAAGCTTGCTGTTAGGAGGGAATCTGCAGCTTGCAGTGAAAGCGCTTCCAGAGGGGAGTCTAAGGAGGGCAAATATTTGATGGTAGCAGCTTCCCTGCGGGAGATACTCTCTTTGCCAAAATCGCATTTTTAGGCGAAAGTAAGATACAATTCAGTACCCTATCCTAAAGCTTGCTGTTAGGAGGGAATCTGCAGCTTGCAGTGAAAGCGCTTCCAGAGGGGAGTCTAACGAGGGCAAACATTTGATGGTAGCAGCTTCCCTGCGGGAGATACTCTCTTTTCCGAAATCGCCTTATTAGCCGCAGTTAAGTTACAATTCAGTACCCTATCCTAAAGCTTGCTGTTAGGAGGGAATCTGCCGCTTGCAGTGAAAGCGCTTCCAGAGGGGAGTCTAATGAGGGCAAACATTTGATGGTAACAGCTTCCCTGCGGGAGATACTCTCTTTGCCAAAATCGCCTTATTAGCCGCAGTTAAGTTACAATTCAGTACCCTATCCTAAAGCTTGCTGTTAGGGGGGAATCTGCAGCTTGCAGTGAAAGCGCTTCCAGAGGGGAGTCTAATGAGGGCAAACATTTGATGGTAGCAGCTTCCCTGCGGGAGATAGTCTCTTTTCCAAAATCGCATTATTAGGCGAAAGTAAGTTACAATTCAGTACCCTATCCTAAAGCTTGCTGTTAGGAGGGAATCTGCAGCTTGCAGTGAAAGCGCTTCCAGAGGGGAGTCTAATGAGGGCAAACATTTGATGGTAACAGCTTCCCTGCGGGAGATATTCTCTTTGACAAAATCGCCTTATTAGACGCAGTTAAGTTACAATTCACTACACTGTCCTACAGCTTGCTGTTAGGAGGGAATCTGCAGCTTGCAGTGAAAGCGCTTCCAGAGGGGAGTCTAATGAGGGCAAACATTTGATGGTAGCAGCTTCCCTGCGGGAGATAGTCTCTTTTCCAAAATCGCATTATTAGGCGAAAGTAAGATACTATTCAGTACCCTATCCTAAATCTTGCTGTTAGGAGGGAATCTGCAGCTTGCAGTGAAAGCGCTTCCAGAGGGGAGTCTAATGAGGGCAAACATTTGATGGTAACAGCTTCCCTGCGGGAGATATTCTCTTTGACAAAATCGCCTTATTAGACGCAGTTAAGTTACAATTCACTACACTGTCCTACAGCTTGCTGTTAGGAGGGAATCTGCAGCTTGCAGTGAAAGCGCTTCCAGAGGGGAGTCTAATGAGGGCAAACATTTGATGGTAGCAGCTTCCCTGCGGGAGATAGTCTCTTTGCCAAAATCGCATTATTAGGCGAAAGTAAGATACTATTCAGTACCCTATCCTAAATCTTGCTGTTAGGAGGGAATCTGCAGCTTGCAGTGAAAGCGCTTCCAGAGGGGAGTCTAACGAGGGCAAACATTTGATGGTAGCAGCTTCCCTGCGGGAGATACTCTCTTTGCCAAAATCGCATTATTAGGCGAAAGTAAGTTACAATTCAGTACCCTATCCTAAAGCTTGCTGTTAGGAGGGAATCTGCAGCTTGCAGTGAAAGCGCTTCCAGAGGGGAGTCTAATGAGGGCAAACATTTGATGGTAGCAGCTTCCCTGCTGGAGATATTCTCTTTGCCAAAATCGCCTTATATAGCCGCAGTTAAGTTACAATTCAGTACACTATCCTAAAGCTTGCTGTTAGGAGGGAATCTGCAGCTTGCAGTGAAAGCGCTTCCAGAGGGGAGGCTAATGAGGGCAAACATTTGATGGTAGCAGCTTCCCTGCGGGAGATACTCTCTTTGCCAAAATCGCATTTTTAGGCGAAAGTAAGTTACAATTCAGAACACTTTCCTAAAGCTTGCTGTTAGGAGGGAATCTGCAGCTTGCAGTGAAAGCGCTTCCAGAGGGGAGTCTAATGAGGGCAAACATTTGATGGTAGCAGCTTCCCTGCGGGAGATACTCTCTTTGCAAAAATCGCATTATTAGGCGAAAGTAAGTTACAATTCAGTACCCTATCCTAAAGATTGCTGTTAGGAGGGAATCTGCAGGTTGAAGTGAAAGCACTTCCAGAGGGGAGTCTAATGAGGGCAAACATTTGATGGTAGCAGCTTCCCTGCGGGAGATACTCTCTTTGCCAATATCGCATTATTAGGCGAAAGTAAGTTACAATTCAGTACCCTATCCTAAAGCTTGCTGTTAGGAGGGAATCTGCAGCTTGCAGTGAAAGCGCTTCCAGAGGGGAGTCTAAGGAGGGCAAATATTTGATGGTAGCAGCTTCCCTGCGGGAGATACTCTCTTTGCCAAAATCGCATTTTTAGGCGAAAGTAAGATACAATTCAGTACCCTATCCTAAAGCTTGCTGTTAGGAGGGAATCTGCAGCTTGCAGTGAAAGCGCTTCCAGAGGGGAGTCTAACGAGGGCAAACATTTGATGGTAGCAGCTTCCCTGCGGGAGATACTCTCTTTTCCGAAATCGCCTTATTAGCCGCAGTTAAGTTACAATTCAGTACCCTATCCTAAAGCTTGCTGTTAGGAGGGAATCTGCCGCTTGCAGTGAAAGCGCTTCCAGAGGGGAGTCTAATGAGGGCAAACATTTGATGGTAACAGCTTCCCTGCGGGAGATACTCTCTTTGCCAAAATCGCCTTATTAGCCGCAGTTAAGTTACAATTCAGTACCCTATCCTAAAGCTTGCTGTTAGGGGGGAATCTGCAGCTTGCAGTGAAAGCGCTTCCAGAGGGGAGTCTAATGAGGGCAAACATTTGATGGTAGCAGCTTCCCTGCGGGAGATAGTCTCTTTTCCAAAATCGCATTATTAGGCGAAAGTAAGTTACAATTCAGTACCCTATCCTAAAGCTTGCTGTTAGGAGGGAATCTGCAGCTTGCAGTGAAAGCGCTTCCAGAGGGGAGTCTAATGAGGGCAAACATTTGATGGTAACAGCTTCCCTGCGGGAGATATTCTCTTTGACAAAATCGCCTTATTAGACGCAGTTAAGTTACAATTCACTACACTGTCCTACAGCTTGCTGTTAGGAGGGAATCTGCAGCTTGCAGTGAAAGCGCTTCCAGAGGGGAGTCTAATGAGGGCAAACATTTGATGGTAGCAGCTTCCCTGCGGGAGATAGTCTCTTTTCCAAAATCGCATTATTAGGCGAAAGTAAGTTACAATTCAGTACACTATCCTAAAGCTTGCTGTTAGGAGGGAATCTGCAGCTTGCAGTGAAAGCGCTTCCAGAGGGGAGTCTAATGAGGGCAAACATTTGATGGTAGCAGCTTCCCTGCGGGAGATACTCTCTTTGCCAAAATCGCATTATTAGGCGAAAGTAATATACTATTCAGTACCCTATCCTAAAGCTTGCTGTTAGGAGGGAATCTGCAGCTTGCAGTGAAAGCGCTTCCAGAGTGGAGTCTAATGAGGGCAAACATTTGATGGTAACAGCTTCCCTGCGGGAGATACTCTCTTTGCCAAAATCGCATTTTTAGACGAAAGTAAGTTACAATTCAGTACCCTATCCTAAAGCTTGCTGTTAGGAGGGAATCTGCAGCTTGCAGTGAAAGCGCTTCCAGAGGGGAGTCTAATGAGGGCAAACATTTGATGGTAGCAGCTTCCCTGCGGGAGATATTCACATTGCCAAAATCGCCTTATTAGCCGCAGTTAAGTTACAATTCAGTACCCTATCCTAAAGCTTGCTGTTAGGAGGGAATCTGCCGCTTGCAGTGAAAGCGCTTCCAGAGGGGAGTCTAATGAGGGCAAACATTTGATGGTAGCAGCTTCCCTGCGGGAGATATTCTCCTTGCCAAAATCGCCTTATTAGACGCAGTTAAGTTACAATTCAGTACCCTATCCTAAAGCTTGCTGATAGGAGGGAATCTGCAGCTTGCAGTGAAATCGATTCCAGAGGGGAGTCTAATGAGGGCAAACATTTGATGGTTGCAGCGTCCCTGCGGGAGATACTCTCTTTGCCGAAATCGCATTTTTAAGCGAAAGTAAGTTACAATTCAGTACCCTATCCTAAAGATTGCTGTTAGGAGGGAATCTGCAGCTTGCAGTGAAAGCACTTCCAGAGGGGAGTCTAATGAGGGCAAACATTTGATGGTAGCAGCTTCTCTGCGGGAGATATTCTCTTTGCCAAAATCGCATTTTTAGGCGAAAGTAAGATACAATTCAGTACACTATCCTAAAGCTTGCTGTTAGGAGGGAATCTGCAGCTTGCAGTGAAAGCGCTTCCAGAGGGGAGTCTAACGAGGGTAAACATTTGATGGTAGCAGCTTCCCTGCAGGATATACTCTCTTTTCCGAAATCGCCTTATTAGCCGCAGTTAAGTTACAATTCAGTACCCTTTCCTAAAGCTTGCTGTTAGGAGGGAATCTGCCGCTTGCAGTTAAAGCGCTTCCAGAGGGGAGTCTAATGAGGGCAAACATTTGATGGTAACAGCTTCCCTGCGGGAGATATTCTCTTTGCCAATATCGCCTTATTAGGCGAAAGTAAGTTACAATTCAGTACCCTAACCTAAAGCTTGCTGTTAGGAGGGAATCTGCAGCTTGCAGTGAAAGCGCTTCCAGAGGGGAGTCTAATGAGGGCAAACATTTGATGGTAGCAGCTTCCCTGCGGGAGATACTCTCTTTGCCAAGATCTCATTTTTAGCCGCAGTTAAGTTACAATTCAGTACCCTATCCTAAAGCTTGCTGTTAGGAGGGAATCTGCAGCTTGCAGTGAAAGCGCTTCCAGAGGGGAGTCTAATGAGGGCAAACATTTGATGGTAACATCTTCCCTGCGGGAGATACTCTCTTTGCCAAAATCGCATTATTAGGCGAAAGTAAGTTACAATTCAGTACCCTATCCTAAAGCTTGCTGTTAGGAGGGAATCTGCAGCTTGCAGTGAAAGCGCTTCCAGAGGGGAGTCTAAGGAGGGCAAACATTTGATGGTAGCAGCTTCCCTGCGGGAGATACTCTCTTTGCTATAATCGCATTATTAGGCGAAATTAAGTTACAATTCAGTACCCTATCCTAAAGCTTGCTGTTAGGAGGGAATCTGCAGCTTGCAGTGAAAGCGCTTCCAGAGGGGAGTCTAATGAGGGCAAACATTTGATGGTAGCAGCTTCCCTGCAGGAGATACTCTCTTTGCCATAATCACCTTATTAGCCGCAGTTAAGTTACAATTCAGTACCCTATCCTAAAGCTTGCTGTTAGGAGGGAATCTGCAGCTTGCAGTGAAAGCGCTTCCAGAGGGGAGTCTAATGAGGGCAAACATTTGATGGTAGCAGCTTCCCTGCGGGAGATACTCTCTTTGCAAAAATCGCATTATTAGGCGAAAGTAAGTTACAATTCAGTACCCTATCCTAAAGCTTGCTGTTAGGAGGGAATCTGCAGCTTGCAGTGAAAGCGCTTCCAGAGGGGAGTCTAATGAGGGCAAACATTTGATGGTAGCAGCTTCCCTGCGGGAGATACTCTCTTTTCCAAAATCGCATTATTAGGCGAAAGTAAGGTACAATTCAGTACCCTATCCTAAAGCTTGCTGTTAGTAAGGAATCTGCAGCTTGCAGTGAAAGTGCTTCCAGAGGGGAGTCTAATGAGGTCAAACATTTGATGGTAGCAGCTTCCCTGCGGTAGATACTCTCTTTGCCAAAATCGCATTATTAGGCGAAAGTAAGTTACAATTCAGTACCCTATCCTAAAGCTTGCTGTTAGGAGGGAATCTGCAGCTTGCAGTGAAAGCGCTTCCAGAGGGGAGTCTAATGAGGGCAAACATTTGATGGTAGCAGCTTCCCTGCGGGAGATATTCACTTTGCCAAAATCGCCTTATTAGCCGCAGTTAAGTTACAATTCAGTACCCTATCCTAAAGCTTGCTGTTAGGAGGGAATCTGCAGCTTGCAGTGAAAGCGCTTCCAGAGGGGAGTCTAACGAGGGCAAACATTTGATGGTAGCAGCTTCCCTGCAGGATATACTCTCTTTTCCGAAATCGCCTTATTAGCCGCAGTTAAGTTACAATTCAGTACCCTATCCTAAAGCTTGCTGTTAGGAGGGAATCTGCAGCTTGCAGTGAAAGCGCTTCCAGAGGGGAGTCTAATGAGGGCAAACATTTGATGGTAGCAGCTTCCCTGCGGGAGATACTCTCTTTGCCAAAATCGCATTATTAGACGAAAGTAAGATACAATTCAGTACCCTATCCTAAAGCTTGCTGTTAGGAGGGAATCTGCAGCTTGCAGTGAAAGCGCTTCCAGAGGGGAGTCTAATGAGGCAAACATTTGATGGTAGCAGCTTCCCTGCGGGAGATACTCTCTTTGCCATAATCGCATTATTAGGCGAAAGTAAGTTACAATTCAGTACCCTATCCTAAAGCTTGCTGTTAGGAGGGAATCTGCAGCTTGCAGTGAAAGCGCTTCCAGAGGGGAGTCTAATGAGGGCAAACATTTGATGGTAACAGCTTCCCTTCGGGAGATATTCTCTTTGCCACAATCGCCTTATTAGACGCAGTTAAGTTACAATTCAGTATAGTGTCCTACAGCTTGCTGTTAGGAGGGAATCTGCAGCTTGCAGTGAAAGCGCTTCCAGAGGGGAGTCTAATGAGGGCAAACATTAGATGGTAGCAACTTCCCTGCGGGAGATACTCTCTTTTCCAAAATCGCAGTATAAGGCGAAAGTAAGTTACAATTCAGTACCCTATCCTAAAGCTTGCTGTTAGGAGGGAATCTGCAGCTTGCAGTGAAAGCGCTTCCAGAGGGGAGTCTAATGAGGGCAAACATGTGATGGTAGCAGCTTCCCTGCAGGAGATACTCTCTTTGCCAAAATCGTATTATTAGGCGAAAGTAAGTTACAATTCAGTACCCTATCCTAAAGCTTGCTGTTAGGAAGGAATCTGCAGCTTGCAGTGAAAGCGCTTCCAGAGGGGAGTCTAATGAGGGCAAACCTTTGATGGCAGCAGCTTCCCTGCGGGAGATAGTCTCTTTGCCAAAATCGCATTATTAGGCGAAACTAAGATACAATGCAGTAAACCTATCCTAAAGCTTGCTGTTAGGAGGGAATCTGCAGCTTGCAGTGAAAGCGCTTCCAGAGGGGAGTCTAATGAGGGCAAACATTTGATGGTAACAGCTTCCCTGCGGGAGATATTCTCTTTGCCAAAATCGCCTTATTAGGCGAAAGTAAGTTACAATTCAGTACCCTATCCTAAAGCTTGCTGTTAGGAGGGAATCTGCAGCTTGCAGTGAAAGCGCTTCCAGAGGGTAGTCTAATGAGGGCAAACATTTGATGGTAACAGCTTCCCTGCGGGAGATAGTCTCTTTTCCAAAATCGCCTTATTAGGCGAAAGTAAGTTACAATTCAGTACCCTATCCTAAATCTTGCTGTATAGGAGGGAATCTGCAGCTTGCAGTGAAAGCGCTTCCAGAGGGGAGTCTAATGAGGGCAAGCATTTGATGGTAGCAGCTTCCCTGCGGGAGATACTCTCTTTTCCAAAATCGCATTATTAGGCGAAAGTAAGTTACAATTCAGTACCCTATCCTAAAGCTTGCTGTTAGGAAGGAATCTGCAGCTTGCAGTGAAAGCGCTTCCAGAGGGGAGTCTAATGAGGGCAAACATTTGATGGTAGCAGCTTCCCTGCAGGATATACTCTCTTTTCCGAAATCGCCTTATTAGCCGCAGTTAAGTTACAATTCAGTACCCTATCCTAAAGCTTGCTGTTAGGAGGGAATCTGCAGCTTGCAGTGAAAGCGCTTCCAGAGGGGAGTCTAATGAGGGCAAACATTTGATGGTAGCAGCTTCCCTGCGGGAGATAGTCTCTTTGCCAAAATCGCATTATTAGACGAAAGTAAGATACAATACAGTACCCTATCCTAAAGCTTGCTGTTAGGAGGGAATCTGCAGCTTGCAGTGAAAGCGCTTCCAGAGGGGAGTCTAATGAGGGCAAACATTTGATGGTAGCAGCTTCCCTGCGGGAGATACTCTCTTTGCCATAATCGCATTATTAGGCGAAAGTAAGTTACAATTCAGTACCCTATCCTAAAGCTTGCTGTTAGGAGGGAATCTGCAGCTTGCAGTGAAAGCGCTTCCAGAGGGGGGTCTAATGAGGGCAAACATTTGATGGTAACAGCTTCCCTTCGGGAGATATTCTCTTTGCCACAATCGCCTTATTAGACGCAGTTAAGTTACAATTCAGTACCCTATCCTACAGCTTGCTGTTAGGAGGGAATCTGCAGCTTGCAGTGAAAGCGCTTCCAGAGGGGAGTCTAATGAGGGCAAACATTTGATGGTAGCAGCTTCCCTGCGGGAGATACTCTCTTTGCCAAAATCGCATTATTAGGCGAAAGTAAGTTACAATTCAGTACCCTATCCTAAAGCTTGCTGTTAGGAGGGAATCTGCAGCTTGCAGTGAAAGCGCTTCCAGAGGGGAGTCTAAGGAGGGCAAATATTTGATGGTAGCTTCTTCCCTGCGGGCGATATTCTCTTTGCCAAAAT
This sequence comes from Phaenicophaeus curvirostris, assembly GCF_032191515.1. NCBI lineage: Eukaryota > Metazoa > Chordata > Aves > Cuculiformes > Cuculidae > Phaenicophaeus > Phaenicophaeus curvirostris. The sequence continues at coordinate 317,792 of NW_027206712.1, forward strand.
CGCCTTATTAGCCGCAGTTAAGTTACAATTCAGTACCCTATCCTAAAGCTTGCTGTTAGGAGGGAATCTGCAGCTTGCAGTGAAAGCGCTTCCAGAGTGGAGTCTAATGAGGGCAAACATTTGATGGTAGCAGCTTCCCTGCGGGAGATACTCTCTTTGCCAAAATCGCATTATTAGCCGCATTTAAGTTACAATTCAGTACCCTATCCTAAAGCTTGCTGTTAGGAGGGAATCTGCAGCTTGCAGTGAAAGCGCTTCCAGAGGGGAGTCTAATGAGGGCAAATATTTGATTGTAGCATCTTCCCTGTGGGAGATAATCTCTTAGCCAAAATCGGCATATTAGACGCAGTTAAGTTACAATTCAGTACACTATCCTAAAGCTTGCTGTTAGGAGGGAATCTGCAGCTTGCAGTGAAAGCGCTTCCAGAGGGGACTCTAATGAGGGCAAACATTTGATGGTAGCAGCTTCGCTGCGGGAGATAGTCTCTTTGCCAAAATCGCATTATTAGGAGAAAGATACAATTCAGTACCCTATCCTAAAGCTTGCTGTTAGGAGGGAATCTGCAGCTTGCAGTGAAAGCGCTTCCAGAGGGGAGTCTAATGAGGGCAAACATTTGATGGTAGCAGCTTCCCTGCGGGAGATAGTCTCTTTGCCAAAATCGCATTATTAGGCGAAAGATACAATTCAGTACCCTATCCTAAAGCTTGCTGTTAGGAGGGAATCTGCAGCTTGCAGTGAAAGCGCTTCCAGAGGGGAGTCTAATGAGGGCAAACATTTGATGGTAGCAGCTTCCCTGCGGGAGATAGTCTCTTTGCCAAAATCGCATTATTAGGCGAAAGTAAGTTACAATTCAGTACCCTATCCTAAAGCTTGCTGTTAGGAGGGAATCTGCAGCTTGCAGTGAAAGCGCTTCCAGAGGGGAGTCTAATGAGGGCAAACATTTTATGGTAGCAGCTTCCCTGCGGGAGATACTCTCTTTTCCAAAATCGCATTATTAGGCGAAAGTAAGTTACAATTCAGTACCCTATCCTAAAGCTTGCTGTTAGGAAGGAATCTGCAGCTTGCAGTGAAAGCGCTTCCAGAGGGGAGTCTAATGAGGGCAAACATTTGATGGTAGCAGCTTCCCTGCGGGAGATACTCTCTTTGCCAAAATCGCATTATTAGGCGAAAGTAAGTTACAATTCAGTACCCTATCCTAAAGCTTGCTGTTAGGAGGGAATCTGCAGCTTGCAGTGAAAGCGCTTCCAGAGGGGAGTCTAATGAGGGCAAACATTTGATGGTAGCAGCTTCCCTGCGGGAGATAGTCTCTTTGCCAAAATCGCCTTATTAGCCGCAGTTAAGTTACAATTCAGTACCCTATCCTAAAGCTTGCTGTTAGGAGGGAATCTGCAGCTTGCAGTGAAAGCGCTTCCAGAGGGGAGTCTAACGAGGGCAAACATTTGATGGTAGCAGCTTCCCTGCAGGATATACTCTCTTTTCCGAAATCGCCTTATTAGCCGCAGTTAAGTTACAATTCAGTACCCTATCCTAAAGCTTGCTGTTAGGAGGGAATCTGCAGCTTGCAGTGAAAGCGCTTCCAGAGGGGAGTCTAATGAGGGCAAACATTTGATGGTAGCAGCTTCCCTGCGGGAGATACTCTCTTTGCCAAAATCGCATTATTAGACGAAACTAAGTTACAATGCAGTACCCTATCCTAAAGCTTGCTGTTAGGAGGGAATCTGCAGCTTGCAGTGAAAGCGCTTCCAGAGGGGAGTCTAATGAGGGCAAACATTTGATGGTAACAGCTTCCCTGCGGGAGATATTGTCTTTTCCAAAATCGCCTTATTAGGCGAAAGTAAGTTACAATTCAGTACCCTATCCTAAAGCTTGCTGTTAGGAGGGAATCTGCAGCTTGCAGTGAAAGCGCTTCCAGAGGGTAGTCTAATGAGGGCAAACATTTGATGGTAACAGCTTCCCTGCGGGAGATAGTCTCTTTTCCAAAATCGCCTTATTAGGCGAAAGTGAGTTACAATTCAGTACCCTATCCCAAAGCTTGCTGTTAGGAGGGAATCTGCAGCTTGCAGTGAAAGCGCTTCCAGAGGGGAGTCTAATGAGGGCAAACATTTGATGGTAGCAGCTTCCCTGCGGGAGATACTCTCTTTTCCAAAATCGCATTATTAGGCGAAAGTAAGTTACAATTCAGTACCCTATCCTAAAGCTTGCTGTTAGGAAGGAATCTGCAGCTTGCAGTGAAAGCGCTTCCAGAGGGGAGTCTAACGAGGGCAAACATTTGATGGTAGCAGCTTCCCTGCAGGATATACTCTCTTTTCCGAAATCGCCTTATTAGCCGCAGTTAAGTTACAATTCAGTACCCTATCCTAAAGCTTGCTGTTAGGAGGGAATCTGCAGCTTGCAGTGAAAGCGCTTCCAGAGGGGAGTCTAATGAGGGCAAACATTTGATGGTAGCAGCTTCCCTGCGGGAGATAGTCTCTTTGCCAAAATCGCATTATTAGACGAAAGTAAGATACAATTCAGTACCCTATCCTAAAGCTTGCTGTTAGGAGGGAATCTGCAGCTTGCAGTGAAAGCGCTTCCAGAGGGGAGTCTAATGAGGGCAAACATTTGATGGTAGCAGACTCCCTGCGGGAGATACTCTCTTTGCCATAATCGCATTATTAGGCGAAAGTAAGTTACAATTCAGTACCCTATCCTAAAGCTTGCTGTTAGGAGGGAATCTGCAGCTTGCAGTGAAAGCGCTTCCAGAGGGGAGTCTAATGAGGGCAAACATTTGATGGTAACAGCTTCCCTTCGGGAGATATTCTCTTAGCCACAATCGCCTTATTATACGCAGTTAAGTTACAATTCAGTACAGTGTCCTACAGCTTGCTGTTAGGAGGGAATCTGCAGCTTGCAGTGAAAGCGCTTCCAGAGGGGAGTCTAATGAGGGCAAACATTTGATGGTAGCAGCTTCCCTGCGGGAGATACTCTCTTTTCCAAAATCGCATTATAAGGCGAAAGTAAGTTACAATTCAGTACCCTATCCTAAAGCTTGCTGTTAGGAGGGAATCTGCAGCTTGCAGTGAAAGCGCTTCCAGAGGGGAGTCTAATGAGGGCAAGCATTTGATGGTAGCAGCTTCCCTGCGGGAGATACTCTCTTTTCCAAAATCGCATTATTAGGCGAAAGTAAGTTACAATTCAGTACCCTATCCTAAAGCTTGCTGTTAGGAAGGAATCTGCAGCTTGCAGTGAAAGCGCTTCCAGAGGGGAGTCTAATGAGGGCAAACATTTGATGGTAGCAGCTTCCCTGCAGGATATACTCTCTTTTCCGAAATCGCCTTATTAGCCGCAGTTAAGTTACAATTCAGTACCCTATCCTAAAGCTTGCTGTTAGGAGGGAATCTGCAGCTTGCAGTGAAAGCGCTTCCAGAGGGGAGTCTAATGAGGGCAAACATTTGATGGTAGCAGCTTCCCTGCGGGAGATAGTCTCTTTGCCAAAATCGCATTATTAGACGAAAGTAAGATACAATACAGTACCCTATCCTAAAGCTTGCTGTTAGGAGGGAATCTGCAGCTTGCAGTGAAAGCGCTTCCAGAGGGGAGTCTAATGAGGGCAAACATTTGATGGTAGCAGCTTCCCTGCGGGAGATACTCTCTTTGCCATAATCGCATTATTAGGCGAAAGTAAGTTACAATTCAGTACCCTATCCTAAAGCTTGCTGTTAGGAGGGAATCTGCAGCTTGCAGTGAAAGCGCTTCCAGAGGGGGGTCTAATGAGGGCAAACATTTGATGGTAACAGCTTCCCTTCGGGAGATATTCTCTTTGCAACAATCGCCTTATTAGACGCAGTTAAGTTACAATTCAGTACAGTGTCCTACAGCTTGCTGTTAGGAGGGAATCTGCAGCTTGCAGTGAAAGCGCTTCCAGAGGGGAGTCTAATGAGGGCAAACATTTGATGGTAGCAGCTTCCCTGCGAGAGATACTCTCTTTTCCAAAATCGCATTATAAGGCGAAAGTAAGTTACAATTCAGTACCCTATCCTAAAGCTTGCTGTTAGGAGGGAATCTGCAGCTTGCAGTGAAAGCGCTTCCAGAGGGGAGTCTAAGGAGGGCAAATATTTGATGGTAGCTTCTTCCCTGCGGGCGATATTCTCTTTGCCAATATCGCCTTATTAGCCGCAGTTAAGTTACAATTCAGTACCCTATCCTAAAGCTTGCTGTTAGGAGGGAATCTGCAGCTTGCAGTGAAAGCGCTTCCAGAGTGGAGTCTAATGAGGGCAAACATTTGATGGTAGCAGCTTCCCTGCGGGAGATACTCTCTTTGCCAAAATCGCATTATTAGCCGCATTTAAGTTACAATTCAGTACCCTATCCTAAAGCTTGCTGTTAGGAGGGAATCTGCAGCTTGCAGTGAAAGCGCTTCCAGAGGGGAGTCTAATGAGGGCAAATATTTGATTGTAGCATCTTCCCTGTGGGAGATAATCTCTTAGCCAAAATCGGCATATTAGACGCAGTTAAGTTACAATTCAGTACACTATCCTAAAGCTTGCTGTTAGGAGGGAATCTGCAGCTTGCAGTGAAAGCGCTTCCAGAGGGGACTCTAATGAGGGCAAACATTTGATGGTAGCAGCTTCGCTGCGGGAGATAGTCTCTTTGCCAAAATCGCATTATTAGGAGAAAGATACAATTCAGTACCCTATCCTAAAGCTTGCTGTTAGGAGGGAATCTGCAGCTTGCAGTGAAAGCGCTTCCAGAGGGGAGTCTAATGAGGGCAAACATTTGATGGTAGCAGCTTCCCTGCGGGAGATAGTCTCTTTGCCAAAATCGCATTATTAGGCGAAAGATACAATTCAGTACCCTATCCTAAAGCTTGCTGTTAGGAGGGAATCTGCAGCTTGCAGTGAAAGCGCTTCCAGAGGGGAGTCTAATGAGGGCAAACATTTGATGGTAGCAGCTTCCCTGCGGGAGATAGTCTCTTTGCCAAAATCGCATTATTAGGCGAAAGTAAGTTACAATTCAGTACCCTATCCTAAATCTTGCTGTTAGGAGGGAATCTGCAGCTTGCAGTGAAAGCGCTTCCAGAGGGGAGTCTAATGAGGGCAAACATTTTATGGTAGCAGCTTCCCTGCGGGAGATAGTCTCTTTGCCAAAATCGCATTATTAGGCGAAAGTAAGTTACAATTCAGTACCCTATCCTAAAGCTTGCTGTTAGGAGGGAATCTGCAGCTTGCAGTGAAAGCGCTTCCAGAGGGGAGTCTAATGAGGGCAAACATTTGATGGTAGCAGCTTCCCTGCGGGAGATACTCTCTTTTCCAAAATCGCATTATTAGGCGAAAGTAAGATACAATTCAGTACCCTATCCTAAAGCTTGCTGTTAGGAAGGAATCTGCAGCTTGCAGTGAAAGCGCTTCCACAGGGGAGTCTAATGAGGGCAAACATTTGATGGTAGCAGCTTCCCTGCGGGAGATACTCTCTTTGCCAAAATCGCATTATTAGGCGAAAGTAAGTTACAATTCAGTACCCTATCCTACAGCTTGCTGTTAGGAGGGAATCTGCAGCTTGCAGTGAAAGCGCTTCCAGAGGGGAGTCTAATGAGGGCAAACATTTGATGGTAGCAGCTTCCCTGCGGGAGATAGTCTCTTTGCCAAAATCGCCTTATTAGCCGCAGTTAAGTTACAATTCAGTACCCTATCCTAAAGCTTGCTGTTAGGAGGGAATCTGCAGCTTGCAGTGAAAGCGCTTCCAGAGGGGAGTCTAACGAGGGCAAACATTTGATGGTAGCAGCTTCCCTGCAGGATATACTCTCTTTTCCGAAATCGCCTTATTAGCCGCAGTTAAGTTACAATTCAGTACCCTATCCTAAAGCTTGCTGTTAGGAGGGAATCTGCAGCTTGCAGTGAAAGCGCTTCCAGAGGGGAGTCTAATGAGGGCAAACATTTGATGGTAGCAGCTTCCCTGCGGGAGATACTCTCTTTGCCAAAATCGCATTATTAGACGAAACTAAGTTACAATGCAGTACCCTATCCTAAAGCTTCCTGTTAGGAGGGAATCTGCAGCTTGCAGTGAAAGCGCTTCCAGAGGGGAGTCTAATGAGGGCAAACATTTGATGGTAACAGCTTCCCTGCGGGAGATATTGTCTTTTCCAAAATCGCCTTATTAGGCGAAAGTAAGTTACAATTCAGTACCCTATCCTAAAGCTTGCTGTTAGGAGGGAATCTGCAGCTTGCAGTGAAAGCGCTTCCAGAGGGTAGTCTAATGAGGGCAAACATTTGATGGTAACAGCTTCCCTGCGGGAGATAGTCTCTTTTCCAAAATCGCCTTATTAGGCGAAAGTAAGTTACAATTCAGTACCCTATCCCAAAGCTTGCTGTTAGGAGGGAATCTGCAGCTTGCAGTGAAAGCGCTTCCAGAGGGGAGTCTAATGAGGGCAAACATTTGATGGTAGCAGCTTCCCTGCGGGAGATACTCTCTTTTCCAAAATCGCATTATTAGGCGAAAGTAAGTTACAATTCAGTACCCTATCCTAAAGCTTGCTGTTAGGAAGGAATCTGCAGCTTGCAGTGAAAGCGCTTCCAGAGGGGAGTCTAACGAGGGCAAACATTTGATGGTAGCAGCTTCCCTGCAGGATATACTCTCTTTTCCGAAATCGCCTTATTAGCCGCAGTTAAGTTACAATTCAGTACCCTATCCTAAAGCTTGCTGTTAGGAGGGAATCTGCAGCTTGCAGTGAAAGCGCTTCCAGAGGGGAGTCTAATGAGGGCAAACATTTGATGGTAGCAGCTTCCCTGCGGGAGATAGTCTCTTTGCCAAAATCGCATTATTAGACGAAAGTAAGATACAATTCAGTACCCTATCCTAAAGCTTGCTGTTAGGAGGGAATCTGCAGCTTGCAGTGAAAGCGCTTCCAGAGGGGAGTCTAATGAGGGCAAACATTTGATGGTAACAGCTTCCCTTCGGGAGATATTCTCTTAGCCACAATCGCCTTATTATACGCAGTTAAGTTACAATTCAGTACAGTGTCCTACAGCTTGCTGTTAGGAGGGAATCTGCAGCTTGCAGTGAAAGCGCTTCCAGAGGGGAGTCTAATGAGGGCAAACATTTGATGGTAGCAGCTTCCCTGCGGGAGATACTCTCTTTTCCAAAATCGCATTATAAGGCGAAAGTAAGTTACAATTCAGTACCCTATCCTAAAGCTTGCTGTTAGGAGGGAATCTGCAGCTTGCAGTGAAAGCGCTTCCAGAGGGGAGTCTAATGAGGGCAAACATTTGATGGTAGCAGCTTCCCTGCAGGAGATACTCTCTTTGCCAAAATCGTATTATTAGGCGAAAGTAAGTTACAATTCAGTACCCTATCCTAAAGCTTGCTGTTAGGAAGGAATCTGCAGCTTGCAGTGAAAGCGCTTCCAGAGGGGAGTCTAATGAGGGCAAACCTTTGATGGCAGCAGCTTCCCTGCGGGAGATACTCTCTTTGCCAAAATCGCATTATTAGGCGAAAGTAAGTTACAATTCAGTACCCTATCCTAAAGCTTGCTGTTAGGAAGGAATCTGCAGCTTGCAGTGAAAGCGCTTCCAGAGGGGAGTCTAATGAGGGCAAACATTTGATGGTAGCAGCTTCCCTGCGGGAGATAGTCTCTTTGCCAAAATCGCATTATTAGGCGAAAGTAAGTTACAATTCAGTACCCTATCCTAAAGCTTGCTGTTAGGAGGGAATCTGCAGCTTGCAGTGAAAGCGCTTCCAGAGGGGAGTCTAATGAGGGCAAATATTTGATTGTAGCATCTTCCCTGCGGGAGATATTTTCTTTGCCAAATTCGCCTTATTTGCCGCAGTTAAGTTACAATTCAGTACCCTATCCTAAAGCTTGCTGTTAGGAGGGAATCTGCAGCTTGCAGTGAAAGCGCTTCCAGAGGGGAGTCTAATGAGGGCAAATATTTGATTGTAGCATCTTCCTTGCTGGAGATATTCTCTTAGCCAAAATCGCCATATTAGACGCACTTAAGTTACAATTCAGTACCCTATCCTAAAGCTTGCTGTTAGGAGGGAATCTGCAGCTTGCAGTGAAAGCGCTTCCAGAGGGGAGTCTAATGAGGGCAAACATTTGATGGTAACAGCTTCCCTGCGGGAGATACTCTCTTTGCCAAAATCGCATTATTAGGCGAAAGTAAGTTACAATTCAGTACCCTATCCTAAAGCTTGCTGTTAGGAGGGAATCTGCAGCTTGCAGTGAAAGCGCTTCCAGAGGGGAGTCTAATGAGGGCAAATATTTGATGGTAGCATCTTCTCTGCGGGAGATATTCTCTTTGCCAAAATCGCCTTATTAGCCGCAGTTAAGTTACAATTCAGTACCCTATCCTAAAGCTTGCTGTTAGGAGGGAATCTGCAGCTTGCAGTGAAAGCGCTTCCAGAGGGGAGTCTAATGAGGGCAAACATTTGATGGTAGCAGCTTCCCTGCAGGATATACTCTCTTTTCCGAAATCGCCTTATTAGCTGCAGTTAAGTTACAATTCAGTACCCTATCCTAAAGCTTGCTGTTAGGAGGGAATCTGCAGCTTGCAGTGAAAGCGCTTCCAGAGGGGAGTCTAATGAGGGCAAACATTTGATGGTAGCAGCTTCCCTGCGGGAGATAGTCTCTTTGCCAAAATCGCATTATTAGACGAAAGTAAGTTACAATTCAGTACCCTATCCTAAAGCTTGCTGTCAGGAGGGAATCTGCAGCTTGCAGTGAAAGCGCTTCCAGAGGGGAGTCTAATGAGGGCAAACATTTGATGGTAGCATCTTCCCTGCGGGAGATACTCTCTTTGCCAAAATCGCATTATTAGCCGTAGTTAAGTTAAAATTCAGTACACTATCCTAAAGCTTGCTGTTAGGAGGGAATCTGCAGCTTGCAGTGAAAGCGCTTCCAGAGGGGAGTCTAATGAGGGCAAATATTTGATTGTAGCATCTTCCCTGCGGGAGATATTTTCTTTGCCAAAATCGCCTTATTTGCCGCAGTTAAGTTACAATTCAGTACCCTATCCTAAAGCTTGCTGTTAGGAGGGAATCTGCCGCTTGCAGTGAAAGCGCTTCCAGAGGGGAGTCTAATGAGGGCAAACATTTGATGGTAGCAGCTTCCCTGCGGGAGATACTCTCTTTGCCAATATCGCATTATTAGGCGAAAGTAAGTTACAATTCAGTACCCTATCCTAAAGCTTGCTGTTAGGAGGGAATCTGCAGCTTGCAGTGAAAGCGCTTCCAGAGGGGAGTCTAATGAGGGCAAATATTTGATGGTAGCAGCTTCCCTGCGGGAGATACTCTCTTTGCCAAAATCGCCTCATTAGCCGCAGTTAAGTTACAATTCAGTACAGTGTCCTACAGCTTGCTTTTAGGAGGGAATCTGCAGCTTGCAGTGAAAGCGCTTCCAGAGGGGAGTCTAATGAGGGCAAACATTTGATGGTAGCAGCTTCCCTGCGGGAGATACTCTCTTTGCCAAAATCGCATTATTAGGCGAAAGTAAGTTACAATTCAGTACCCTATCCTAAAGCTTGCTGTTAGGAGGGAATCTGCAGCTTGCAATGAAAGCGCTTCCAGATGGGAGTATAATGAGGGCAAATATTTGATGGTAGCATCTTCTCTGCGGGAGATATTCTCTTTGCCAAAATCGCCTTATTAGCCGCAGTTAAGTTACAATTCAGTACCCTATCCTAAAGCTTGCTGTTAGGAGGGAATCTGCAGCTTGCAGGGAAAGCGCTTCCAGAGGGGAGTCTAATGAGGGCAAACATTTGATGGTAGCAGCTTCCCTGCAGGATATACTCTCTTTTCCGAAATCGCCTTATTAGCCGCAGTTAAGTTACAATTCAGTACCCTATCCTAAAGCTTGCTGTTAGGAGGGAATCTGCAGCTTGCAGTGAAAGCGCTTCCAGAGGGGAGTCTAATGAGGGCAAACATTTGATAGTAGCAGCTTCCCTGCGGGAGATACTCTCTTTGCCATAATTGCATTATTAGGCGAAAGTAAGTTACAATTCAGTACCCTATCCTAAAGCTTGCTGTTAGGAGGGAATCTGCAGCTTGCAGTGAAAGCGCTTCCAGAGGGTAGTCTAATGAGGGCAAACATTTGATGGTAACAGCTTCCCTTCGGGAGATATTCTCTTTGCCAAAATCGCCTTATTAGACGCAGTTAAGTTACAATTCAGTACCCTATCCTAAAGCTTGCTGTTAGGAGGGAATCTGCAGCTTGCAGTGAAAGCGCTTCCAGAGGGGAGTCTAATGAGGGCAAATATTTGATGGTAGCATCTTCCTTGCGGGAGATATTCTCTTTTCCAAAATCGCCTTATTAGGCGAAACTAAGTTACAATTCAGTACCCTATCCTAAAGCTTGCTGTTAGGAGGGAATCTGCAGCTTGCAGTGAAAGCGCTTCCAGAGGGGAGTCTAATGAGGGCAAACATTTGATGGTAGCAGCTTCCCTGCGGGAGATACTCTCTTTGCCAAAATCGCATTATTAGCCGTAGTTAAGTTAAAATTCAGTACACTATCCTAAAGCTTGCTGTTAGGAGGGAATCTGCAGCTTGCAGTGAAAGCGCTTCCAGAGTGGAGTCTAATGAGGGCAAATACTTGATGGTAGCATTTTCCCTGCGGCAGATATTCTCTTTGCCAAAATCGCCTTATTAGCCGCAGTTAAGTTACAATTCAGTACCCTATCCTAAAGCTTGCTGTTAGGAGGGAATCTCCAGCTTGCAGTGAAAGCGCTTCCAGAGGGGAGTCTAATGAGGGCAAACATTTGATGGTAGCAGCTTCCCTGCGGGAGATACTCTCTTTGCCAAAATCGCATTATTAGGCGAAAGTAAGTTACAATTCAGTACCCTATCCTAAAGCTTGCTGTTAGGAGGGAATCTGCAGCTTGCAGTGAAAGCGCTTCCAGAGGGGAGTCTAATGAGGGCAAATATTTGATGGTAGCAGCTTCCCTGCGGGAGATATTCTCTTTGCCAAAATCGCCTCATTAGCCGCAGTTAAGTTACAATTCAGTACCCTATCCTAAAGCTTGCTGTTAGGAGGGAATCTGCAGGTTGCAGTGAAAGCGCTTCCAGAGGGGAGTCTAATGAGGGCAAACATTTGATGGTAGCAGCTTCCCTGCAGGATATACTCTCTTTTCCGAAATCGCCTTATTAGCCGCAGATAAGATACAATTCAGTACCCTATCCTAAAGCTTGCTGTTAGGAGGGAATCTGCAGCTTGCAGTGAAAGCGCTTCCAGAGGGGAGTCTAATGAGGGTAAACGTTTGATGGTAGCATCTTCCCTGCGGGAGATACTCTCTTTGCCAAAATCGCATTATTAGGCGAAAGTAAGTTACAATTCGGTACACTATCCTAAAGCTTGCTGTTAGGAGGGAATCTGCAGCTTGCAGTGAAAGCGCTTCCAGAGGGGAGGCTAATGAGGGCAAACATTTGATGGTAGCAGCTTCCCTGCGGGAGATACTCTCTTTGCCAAAATCGCATTATTAGCCGCAGTTAAGTTAAAATTCAGTACACTATCCTAAAGCTTGCTGTTAGGAGGGAATCTGCAGCTTGCAGTGAAAGCGCTTCCAGAGTGGAGTCTAATGAGGGCAAATACTTGATGGTAGCATCTTCCCTGCGGGAGATATTCTCTTTGCCAAAATCGCCTTATTATCCTCAGTTAAGTTACAATTCAGTACCCTATCCTAAAGCTTGCTGTTAGGAGGGAATCTGCAGCTTGCAGTGAAAGCGCTTCCAGAGGGGAGTCTAATGAGGGCAAACATTTGATGGTAGCAGCTTCCCTGCGGGAGATACTCTCTTTGCCAAAATCGCATTATTACGCGAAAGTAAGTTACAATTCAGTACCCTATCCTAAAGCTTGCTGTTAGGAGGGAATCTGCAGCTTGCAGTGAAAGCGCTTCCAGATGGGAGTCTAATGAGGGCAAATATTTGATTGTAGCATCTTCCCTGCGGGAGATATTCTCTTTGCCAAAATCGCCTTATTATCCGCAGTTAAGTTACAATTCAGTACCCTATCCTAAAGCTTGCTGTTAGGAGGGAATCTGCAGCTTGCAGTGAAAGCGCTTCCAGAGGGGAGTCTAATGAGGGCAAACATTTGATGGTAGCAGCTTCCCTGCAGGATATACTCTCTTTTCCGAAATCGCCTTATTAGCCGCAGTTAAGTTACAATTCAGTACCCTATCCTAAAGCTTGCTGTTAGGAGGGAATCTGCAGCTTGCAGTGAAAGCGCTTCCAGAGGGGAGTCTAATGAGGGCAAATATTTGATGGTAGCAGCTTCCCTGCGGGAGATATTCTGTTTGCCAAAATCGCCTCATTAGCCGCAGTTAAGTTACAATTCAGTACAGTGTCCTACAGCTTGCTGTTAGGAGGGAATCTGCAGCTTGCAGTGAAAGCGCTTCCAGAGGGGAGTCTAATGAGGGCAAACATTTGATGGTAGCAGCTTCCCTGCGGGAGATACTCTCTTTGCCAAAATCGCATTATTAGGCGAAAGTAAGTTACAATTCAGTACCCTATCCTAAAGCTTGCTGTTAGGAGGGAATCTGCAGCTTGCAGTGAAAGCGCTTCCAGAGGGGAGTCTAATGAGGGCAAATATTTGATGGTAGCATCTTCTCTGCGGGAGATATTCTCTTTGCCAAAATCGCCTTATTAGCCGCAGTTAAGTTACAATTCAGTACCCTATCCTAAAGCTTGCTGTTAGGAGGGAATCTGCAGCTTGCAGTGAAAGCGCTTCCAGAGGGGAGTCTAATGAGGGCAAACATTTGATGGTAGCAGCTTCCCTGCAGGATATACTCTCTTTTCCGAAATCGCCTTATTAGCCGCAGTTAAGTTACAATTCAGTACCCTATCCTAAAGCTTGCTGTTAGGAGGGAATCTGCAGCTTGCAGTGAAAGCGCTTCCAGAGGGGAGTCTAATGAGGGCAAACATTTGATGGTAGCAGCTTCCCTGCGGGAGATAGTCTCTTTGCCAAAATCGCATTATTAGACGAAAGTAAGATACAATTCAGTACCCTATCCTAAAGCTTGCTGTTAGGAGGGAATCTGCAGCTTGCAGTGAAAGCGCTTCCAGAGGGGAGTCTAATGAGGGCAAACATTTGATGGTAGCAGCTTCCCTGCGGGAGATACTCTCTTTGCCAAAATCGCATTATTAGCCGAAAGTAAGTTACAATTCAGTACACTATCCTAAAGCTTGCTGTTAGGAGGGAATCTGCAGCTTGCAGTGAAAGCGCTTCCAGAGGGGAGTCTAATGAGGGCAAACATTTGATGGTAACAGCTTCCCTTCGGGAGATATTCTCTTTGCCACAATCGCCTTATTAGACGCAGTTAAGTTACAATTCAGTACCCTATCCTAAAGCTTGCTGTTAGGAGGGAATCTGCAGCTTGCAGTGAAAGCGCTTCCAGAGGGGAGTCTAATGAGGGCAAATATTTGATGGTAGCATCTTCCCTGCGGGAGATATTCTCTTTTCCAAAATCGCCTTATTAGGCGAAAGTAAGTTACAATTCAGTACCCTATCCTAAAGCTTGCTGTTAGGAGGGAATCTGCAGCTTGCAGTGAAAGCGCTTCCAGAGGGGAGTCTAATGAGGGCAAACATTTGATGGTAGCAGCTTCCCTGCGGGAGATACTCTCTTTGCCAAAATCGCATTATTAGCCGCAGTTAAGTTAAAATTCAGTACACTATCCTAAAGCTTGCTGTTAGGAGGGAATCTGCAGCTTGCAGTGAAAGCGCTTCCAGAGGGGAGTCTAATGAGGGCAAATACTTGATGGTAGCATCTTCCCTGCGGGAGATATTCTCTTTGCCATAATCGCCTTATTAGCCGCAGTTAAGTTACAATTCAGTACCCTATCCTAAAGCTTGCTGTTAGGAGGGAATCTGCAGCTTGCAGTGAAAGCGCTTCCAGAGGGGAGTCTAATGAGGGCAAATATTTGATTGTAGCATCTTCCCTGCGGGAGATATTCTCTTTGCCAAAATCGCCTTACTAGGCGAAAGTAAGTTACAATTCAGTACCCTATCATAAAGCTTGCTGTTAGGAGGGAATCTGCAGCTTGCAGTGAAAGCGCTTCCAGAGTGGAGTCTAATGAGGGCAAACATTTGATGGTAGCAGCTTCCCTGCGGGAGATACTCTCTTTGCCAAAATCGCATTATTAGCCGCAGTTAAGTTAAAATTCAGTACACTATCCTAAAGCTTGCTGTTAGGAGGGAATCTGCAGCTTGCAGTGAAAGCGCTTCCAGAGGGGAGTCTAATGAGGGCAAATATTTGATGGTAGCAGCTTCCCTGCGGGAGATATTCTGTTTGCCAAAATCGCCTCATTAGCCGCAGTTAAGTTACAATTCAGTACAGTGTCCTACAGCTTGCTGTTAGGAGGGAATCTGCAGCTTGCAGTGAAAGCGCTTCCAGAGGGGAGTCTAATGAGGGCAAACATTTGATGGTAGCAGCTTCCCTGCGGGAGATACTCTCTTTGCCAAAATCGCATTATTAGGCGAAAGTAAGTTACAATTCAGTACCCTATCCTAAAGCTTGCTGTTAGGAGGGAATCTGCAGCTTGCAGTGAAAGCGCTTCCAGAGGGGAGTCTAATGAGGGCAAATATTTGATGGTAGCATCTTCTCTGCGGGAGATATTCTCTTTGCCAAAATCGCCTTATTAGCCGCAGTTAAGTTACAATTCAGTACCCTATCCTAAAGCTTGCTGTTAGGAGGGAATCTGCAGCTTGCAGTGAAAGCGCTTCCAGAGGGGAGTCTAATGAGGGCAAACATTTGATGGTAGCAGCTTCCCTGCAGGATATACTCTCTTTTCCGAAATCGCCTTATTAGCCGCAGTTAAGTTACAATTCAGTACCCTATCCTAAAGCTTGCTGTTAGGAGGGAATCTGCAGCTTGCAGTGAAAGCGCTTCCAGAGGGGAGTCTAATGAGGGCAAACATTTGATGGTAGCAGCTTCCCTGCGGGAGATAGTCTCTTTGCCAAAATCGCATTATTAGACGAAAGTAAGATACAATTCAGTACCCTATCCTAAAGCTTGCTGTTAGGAGGGAATCTGCAGCTTGCAGTGAAAGCGCTTCCAGAGGGGAGTCTAATGAGGGCAAACATTTGATGGTAGCAGCTTCCCTGCGGGAGATACTCTCTTTGCCAAAATCGCATTATTAGCCGAAAGTAAGTTACAATTCAGTACACTATCCTAAAGCTTGCTGTTAGGAGGGAATCTGCAGCTTGCAGTGAAAGCGCTTCCAGAGGGGAGTCTAATGAGGGCAAACATTTGATGGTAACAGCTTCCCTTCGGGAGATATTCTCTTTGCCACAATCGCCTTATTAGACGCAGTTAAGTTACAATTCAGTACCCTATCCTAAAGCTTGCTGTTAGGAGGGAATCTGCAGCTTGCAGTGAAAGCGCTTCCAGAGGGGAGTCTAATGAGGGCAAATATTTGATGGTAGCATCTTCCCTGCGGGAGATATTCTCTTTTCCAAAATCGCCTTATTAGGCGAAAGTAAGTTACAATTCAGTACCCTATCCTAAAGCTTGCTGTTAGGAGGGAATCTGCAGCTTGCAGTGAAAGCGCTTCCAGAGGGGAGTCTAATGAGGGCAAACATTTGATGGTAGCAGCTTCCCTGCGGGAGATACTCTCTTTGCCAAAATCGCATTATTAGCCGCAGTTAAGTTAAAATTCAGTACACTATCCTAAAGCTTGCTGTTAGGAGGGAATCTGCAGCTTGCAGTGAAAGCGCTTCCAGAGGGGAGTCTAATGAGGGCAAATACTTGATGGTAGCATCTTCCCTGCGGGAGATATTCTCTTTGCCATAATCGCCTTATTAGCCGCAGTTAAGTTACAATTCAGTACCCTATCCTAAAGCTTGCTGTTAGGAGGGAATCTGCAGCTTGCAGTGAAAGCGCTTCCAGAGGGGAGTCTAATGAGGGCAAATATTTGATTGTAGCATCTTCCCTGCGGGAGATATTCTCTTTGCCAAAATCGCCTTACTAGGCGAAAGTAAGTTACAATTCAGTACCATATCATAAAGCTTGCTGTTAGGAGGGAATCTGCAGCTTGCAGTGAAAGCGCTTCCAGAGTGGAGTCTAATGAGGGCAAACATTTGATGGTAGCAGCTTCCCTGCGGGAGATACTCTCTTTGCCAAAATCGCCTCATTAGCCGCAGTTAAGTTACAATTCAGTACAGTGTCCTACAGCTTGCTGTTAGGAGGGAATCTGCAGCTTGCAGTGAAAGCGCTTCCAGAGGGGAGTCTAATGAGGGCAAACATTTGATGGTAGCAGCTTCCCTGCGGGAGATACTCTCTTTTCCAAAATCGCATTATTAGGCGAAAGTAAGTTACAATTCAGTACCCTATCCTAAAGCTTGCTGTTAGGAGGGAATCTGCAGCTTGCAGTGAAAGCGCTTCCAGAGGGGAGTCTAATGAGGGCAAACATTTGATGGTAGCAGCTTCCCTGCGGGAGATATTCTCTTTGCCAAAATCGCCTTATTAGCCGCAGTTAAGTTACAATTCAGTACCCTATCCTAAAGCTTGCTGTTAGGAGGGAATCTGCAGCTTGCAGTGAAAGCGCTTCCAGAGGGGAGTCTAATGAGGGCAAACATTTGATGGTAGCAGCTTCCCTGCAGGATATACTCTCTTTTCCGAAATCGCCTTATTAGCCGCAGTTAAGTTACAATTCAGTACCCTATCCTAAAGCTTGCTGTTAGGAGGGAATCTGCAGCTTGCAGTGAAAGCGCTTCCAGAGGGGAGTCTAATGAGGGCAAACATTTGATGGTAGCAGCTTCCCTGCGGGAGATAGGCTCTTTGCCATAATCGCATTATTAGGCGAAAGTAAGTTACAATTCAGTACCCTATCCTAAAGCTTGCTGTTAGGAGGGAATCTGCAGCTTGCAGTGAAAGCGCTTCCAGAGGGGAGTCTAATGAGGGCAAACATTTGATGGTAGCAGCTTCCCTGCGGGAGATACTCTCTTTGCCAAAATCGCATTATTAGCCGTAGTTAAGTTAAAATTCAGTACACTATCCTAAAGCTTGCTGTTAGGAGGGAATCTGCAGCTTGCAGTGAAAGCGCTTCCAGAGTGGAGTCTAATGAGGGCAAATACTTGATGGTAGCATCTTCCCTGCGGGAGATATTCTCTTTGCCAAAATCGCCTTATTAGCCGCAGTTAAGTTACAATTCAGTACCCTATCCTAAAGCTTGCTGTTAGGAGGGAATCTGCAGCTTGCAGTGAAAGCGCTTCCAGAGGGGAGTCTAATGAGGGCAAACATTTGATGGTAGCAGCTTCCCTGCGGGAGATACTCTCTTTGCCAAAATCGCATTATTAGGCGAAAGTAAGTTACAATTCAGTACCCTATCCTAAAGCTTGCTGTTAGGAGGGAATCTGCAGCTTGCAGTGAAAGCGCTTCCAGAGGGGAGTCTAATGAGGGCAAATATTTGATGGTAGCAGCTTCCCTGCGGGAGATATTCTCTTTGCCAAAATCGCCTCATTAGCCGCAGTTAAGTTACAATTCAGTACCCTATCCTAAAGCTTGCTGTTAGGAGGGAATCTGCAGGTTGCAGTGAAAGCGCTTCCAGAGGGGAGTCTAATGAGGGCAAACATTTGATGGTAGCAGCTTCCCTGCAGGATATACTCTCTTTTCCGAAATCGCCTTATTAGCCGCAGATAAGATACAATTCAGTACCCTATCCTAAAGCTTGCTGTTAGGAGGGAATCTGCAGCTTGCAGTGAAAGCGCTTCCAGAGGGGAGTCTAATGAGGGCAAACGTTTGATGGTAGCAGCTTCCCTGCGGGAGATACTCTCATTGCCAAAATCGCATTATTAGGCGAAAGTAAGTTACAATTCGGTACCCTATCCTAAAGCTTGCTGTTAGGAGGGAATCTGCAGCTTGCAGTGAAAGCGCTTCCAGAGGGGAGTCTAATGAGGGCAAACATTTGATGGTAGCAGCTTCCCTGCGGGAGATACTCTCTTTGCCAAAATCGCATTATTAGCCGCAGTTAAGTTACAATTCAGTACCCTATCCTAAAGCTTGCTGTTAGGAGGGAATCTGCAGCTTGCAGTGAAAGCGCTTCCAGAGTGGAGTCTAATGAGGGCAAATACTTGATGGTAGCATCTTCCCTGCGGGAGATATTCTCTTTGCCAAAATCGCCTTATTATCCTCAGTTAAGTTACAATTCAGTACCCTATCCTAAAGCTTGCTGTTAGGAGGGAATCTGCAGCTTGCAGTGAAAGCGCTTCCAGAGGGGAGTCTAATGAGGGCAAACATTTGATGGTAGCAGCTTCCCTGCGGGAGATACTCTCTTTGCCAAAATCGCATTATTAGGCGAAAGTAAGTTACAATTCAGTACCCTATCCTAAAGCTTGCTGTTAGGAGGGAATCTGCAGCTTGCAGTGAAAGCGCTTCCAGAGGGGAGTCTAATGAGGGCAAATATTTGATTGTAGCATCTTCCCTGCGGGAGATATTCTCTTTGCCAAAATCGCCTTATTTGCCGCAGTTAAGTTACAATTCAGTACCCTATCCTAAAGCTTGCTGTTAGGAGGGAATCTGCAGCTTGCAGTGAAAGCGCTTCCAGAGGGGAGTCTAATGAGGGCAAACATTTGATGGTAGCAGCTTCCCTGCGGGAGATACTCTCTTTGCCAAAATCGCCTCATTAGCCGCAGTTAAGTTACAATTCAGTACAGTGTACTACAGCTTGCTGTTAGGAGGGAATCTGCAGCTTGCAGTGAAAGCGCTTCCAGAGGGGAGTCTAATGAGGGCAAACATTTGATGGTAGCAGCTTCCCTGCGGGAGATACTCTCTTTTCCAAAATCGCATTATTAGGCGAAAGTAAGTTACAATTCAGTACCCTATCCTAAAGCTTGCTGTTAGGAGGGAATCTGCAGCTTGCAGTGAAAGCGCTTCCAGAGGGGAGTCTAATGAGGGCAAATATTTGATGGTAGCATCTTCTCTGCCGGAGATATTCTCTTTGCCAAAATCGCCTTATTAGCCGCAGTTAAGTTACAATTCAGTACCCTATCCTAAAGCTTGCTGTTAGGAGGGAATCTGCAGCTTGCAGTGAAAGCGCTTCCAGAGGGGAGTCTAATGAGGGCAAACATTTGATGGTAGCAGCTTCCCTGCAGGATATACTCTCTTTTCCGAAATCGCCTTATTAGCCGCAGTTAAGTTACAATTCAGTACCCTATCCTAAAGCTTGCTGTTAGGAGGGAATCTGCAGCTTGCAGTGAAAGCGCTTCCAGAGGGGAGTCTAATGAGGGCAAACATTTGATGGTAGCAGCTTCCCTGCGGGAGATAGTCTATTTGCCATAATCGCATTATTAGGCGAAAGTAAGTTACAATTCAGTACCCTATCCTAAAGCTTGCTGTTAGGAGGGAATCTGCAGCTTGCAGTGAAAGCGCTTCCAGAGGGTAGTCTAATGAGGGCAAACATTTGATGGTAACAGCTTCCCTTCGGGAGATATTCTCTTTGCCAAAATCGCCTTATTAGACGCAGTTAAGTTACAATTCAGTACCCTATCCTAAAGCTTGCTGTTAGGAGGGAATCTGCAGCTTGCAGTGAAAGCGCTTCCAGAGGGGAGTCTAATGAGGGCAAATATTTGATGGTAGCATCTTCCCTGCGGGAGATATTCTCTTTTCCAAAATCTCCTTATTAGGCGAAAGTAAGTTACAATTCAGTACCCTATCCTAAAGCTTGCTGTTAGGAGGGAATCTGCAGCTTGCAGTGAAAGCGCTTCCAGAGGGGAGTCTAAGGAGGGCAAACATTTGATGGTAGCAGCTTCCCTGCGGGAGATACTCTCTTTGCCAAAATCGCATTATTAGCCGCAGTTAAGATAAAAATTCAGTACACTATCCTAAAGCTTGCTGTTAGGAGGGAATCTGCAGCTTGCAGTGAAAGCGCTTCCAGAGGGGAGTCTAATGAGGGCAAACATTTGATGGTAGCAGCTTCCCTGCGGGAGATACTCTCTTTGACAAAATCGCATTATTAGGCGAAAGTAAGTTACAATTCAGTACCCTATCCTAAAGCTTGCTGTTAGGAGGGAATCTGCAGCTTGCAGTGAAAGCGCTTCCAGAGGGGAGTCTAATGAGGGCAAACATTTGATGGTAGCAGCTTCCCTGCGGGAGATACTCTCTTTGCCAAAATGGCATTATTAGGCGAAAGTAAGTTACAATTCAGTACCCTATCCTAAAGCTTGCTGTTAGGAGGGAATCTGCAGCTTGCAGTGAAAGCGCTTCCAGAGGGGAGTCTAATGAGGGCAAACATTTGATGGTAGCAGCTTCCCTGCGGGAGATACTCTCTTTGCCAAAATCGCATTATTAGGCGAAAGTAAGTTACAATTCAGTACCCTATCCTAAAGCTTGCTGTTAGGAGGGAATCTGCAGCTTGCAGTGAAAGCGCTTCCAGAGGGGAGTCTAATGAGGGCAAATATTTGATGGTAGCATCTTCTCTGCGGGAGATATTCTCTTTGCCAAAATCGCCTTATTAGCCGCAGTTAAGTTACAATTCAGTACCCTATCCTAAAGCTTGCTGTTAGGAGGGAATCTGCAGCTTGCAGTGAAAGCGCTTCCAGAGGGGAGTCTAATGAGGGCAAACATTTGATGGTAGCAGCTTCCCTGCAGGATATACTCTCTTTTCCGTAATCGCCTTATTAGCCGCAGTTAAGTTACAATTCAGTACCCTATCCTAAAGCTTGCTGTTAGGAGGGAATCTGCAGCTTGCAGTGAAAGCGCTTCCAGAGGGGAGTCTAATGAGGACAAACATTTGATGGTAGCAGCTTCCCTGCGGGAGATATTCTCTTTGCCACAATCGCCTTATTAGACGCAGTTAAGTTACAATTCAGTACCCTATCCTAAAGCTTGCTGTTAGGAGGGAATCTGCAGCTTGCAGTGAAAGCGCTTCCAGAGGGGAGTCTAATGAGGGCAAATATTTGATGGTAGCAGCTTCCCTGCGGGAGATATTCTCTTTGCCAAAATCGCCTTATTAGGCGAAAGTAAGTTACAATTCAGTACCCTATCCTAAAGCTTGCTGTTAGGAGGGAATCTGCAGCTTGCAGTGAAAGCGCTTCCAGAGGGGAGTCTAATGAGGGCAAACATTTGATGGTAGCAGCTTCCCTGCGGGAGATACTCTCTTTGCCATAATCGCATTATTAGCCGCAGTTAAGTTAAAATTCAGTACACTATCCTAAAGCTTGCTGTTAGGAGGGAATCTGCAGCTTGCAGTGAAAGCGCTTCCAGAGGGGAGTCTAATGAGGGCAAATACTTGATGGTAGCATCTTCCCTGCGGGAGATATTCTCTTTGCCATAATCGCCTTATTAGCCGCAGTTAAGTTACAATTCAGTACCCTATCCTAAAGCTTGCTGTTAGGAGGGAATCTGCAGCTTGCAGTGAAAGCGCTTCCAGAGGGGAGTCTAATGAGGGCAAACATTTGATGGTAGCAGCTTCCCTGCGGGAGATACTCTCTTTGCCAAAATCGCATTATTAGGCGAAAGTAAGTTACAATTCAGTACCCTATCCTAAAGCTTGCTGTTAGGAGGGAATCTGCAGCTTGCAGTGAAAGCGCTTCCAGAGGGGAGTCTAATGAGGGCAAACATTTGATGGTAGCAGCTTCCCTGCGGGAGATACTCTCTTTGCCAATATTGCATTATTAGGCGAAACTAAGTTACAATTCAGTACCCTATCCTAAAGCTTGCTGTTAGGAGGGAATCTGCAGCTTGCAGTGAAAGCGCTTCCAGAGGGGAGTCTAATGAGGGCAAATATTTGATGGTAGCATCTTCCCTGCGGGAGATATTCTCTTTGCCAAAATCGCCTCATTAGCCGCAGTTAAGTTACAATTCAGTACCCTATCCTAAAGCTTGCTGTTAGGAGGGAATCTGCAGCTTGCAGTGAAAGCGCTTCCAGAGGGGAGTCTAATGAGGGCAAACATTTGATGGTAGCAGCTTCCCTGCGGGAGATAGTCTCTTTGCCATAATCGCATTATTAGGCGAAAGTAAGTTACAATTCAGTACCCTATCCTAAAGCTTGCTGTTAGGAGGGAATCTGCAGCTTGCAGTGAAAGCGCTTCCAGAGGGGAGTCTAATGAGGGCAAACATTTGATGGTAGCAGCTTCCCTGCGGGAGATACTCTCTTTGCCAAAATCGCATTATTAGGCGAAAGTAAGTTACAATTCAGTACCCTATCCTAAAGCTTGCTGTTAGGAGGGAATCTGCAGCTTGCAGTGAAAGCGCTTCCAGAGGGGAGTCTAATGAGGGCAAATATTTGATTGTAGCATCTTCCCTGCGGGAGATATTCTCTTTGCCAAAATCGCCTTACTAGGCGAAAGTAAGTTACAATTCAGTACCATATCATAAAGCTTGCTGTTAGGAGGGAATCTGCAGCTTGCAGTGAAAGCGCTTCCAGAGTGGAGTCTAATGAGGGCAAACATTTGATGGTAGCAGCTTCCCTGCGGGAGATACTCTCTTTGCCAAAATCGCCTCATTAGCCGCAGTTAAGTTACAATTCAGTACAGTGTCCTACAGCTTGCTGTTAGGAGGGAATCTGCAGCTTGCAGTGAAAGCGCTTCCAGAGGGGAGTCTAATGAGGGCAAACATTTGATGGTAGCAGCTTCCCTGCGGGAGATAGTCTCTTTTCCAAAATCGCATTATTAGGCGAAAGTAAGTTACAATTCAGTACCCTATCCTAAAGCTTGCTGTTAGGAGGGAATCTGCAGCTTGCAGTGAAAGCGCTTCCAGAGGGGAGTCTAATGAGGGCAAACATTTGATGGTAGCAGCTTCCCTGCGGGAGATATTCTCTTTGCCAAAATCGCCTTATTAGCCGCAGTTAAGTTACAATTCAGTACCCTATCCTAAAGCTTGCTGTTAGGAGGGAATCTGCAGCTTGCAGTGAAAGCGCTTCCAGAGGGGAGTCTAATGAGGGCAAACATTTGATGGTAGCAGCTTCCCTGCAGGATATACTCTCTTTTCCGAAATCGCCTTATTATCCGCAGTTAAGTTACAATTCAGTACCCTATCCTAAAGCTTGCTGTTAGGAGGGAATCTGCAGCTTGCAGTGAAAGCGCTTCCAGAGGGGAGTCTAATGAGGGCAAACATTTGATGGTAGCAGCTTCCCTGCGAAAGATACTCTCTTTGCCATAATCGCATTATTAGGCGAAAG